>NW_028225181.1:36674761-37204761 GCF_052327205.1 Somniosus microcephalus | reverse complement strand
GCAGAATAACTTCCCTAGACAACTGTTGACACAGATGCCGCGGTAGTTATTTGGGTCTGATTTGTTTCCACTTTTATATATGGGGGAGATTAGTCCTTGGCACCAGATATCGGGAAAACAGCCTGAGCGTAATATGATGTTGAATAGTTTGAGTATCGCACCCTGCATCTCCATATTGCTGAACTTTAGCATTTCATTTTTGATGTTGTCTGGGCCACAGGCTTTCTTTAGGTGGAGAGATTTTGTTTTTGTGGCCAGTTCTTTCCATGTGATTGGGGAGTCAAGAGGGTTTTGGTTGTCTTTAATTGTTGCTTCTAATGTGTGGAGTTTTTCTGTGACCTGATGTTGACTTGGGTTTGTTTTGTTTTTTGGGATGTCTTTGTAGAGGTTTTCAAAATGTGTTCTCCAGATGTCGCCATCTTGGATTGGTAATGCTTGCAATTGTGTTGTACTCAGGTTATTCCACATTTCCCAGAATTGTTTTGGATTGGTGGAGTTTTCAATTTCTTCGAGTATTTTGTGGGTATAGTTTTGTGTTTTGTTCCTAATGGTGTGTTTATATCTTTTGAGGGTTTCATTGTATCTAGTACGTAGGTCCGGATTGTTTGGTTGCCGATGCTTTTGGTTTGATATTTTTCTCAGGTCTTTTCTGGCATTTTTGCATTCGTGGTCAAACCATTTCATATTTTTATTTTGTCTTTTGTGATGCTTCCTCTTCTGTTTCACGAGGTCTCTCTCTATCTCTCTCTCTATTGCTCTCTCTATCTCTCTCTATCTATATCTCTCTCTGTCTCTATCTCTATCTCTTTCTCTCTAACTCTCTATCAATGTCTCGCTCTCTATCTATCTCTATCTCTCTAACTCTATCTATCTCTATCTCTATTTCTCTATCTCTCTATCTCTCTCTATCTCTCTCTATCTCTCTCTATCTCTATCTCTCTATCTTGCTCTATATTTCTCTCTCTCTATCTCTCTCTATCTCTCTATCTCTCACTCTATCGCTCTCTCTATCTCTCCCTCTATCTCTATATCTATCTCTCTCACGACCTCTCTCTCTCTATCTCTATCTCTCGCTATCTCGCTCTTTCTCTCTCTATCTATCCCTATCTCTCTCTATCTCTCTCTATCATTATCCCTCTCTATCTCTCTCTATCTCTCTCTCTATCTCTCTCTCTTTCTATCTCTCTATCTCTCTGTATCGCTCTGTAACTCTCTCTATCTCTATCTCTCTATCTCTCTCAATGGTTCTCTCTCTATACCTCTCTCTCTCTCTCTATCTCTCTCTCTATCTCTCTCTAGCTCTCTAACTCTCTCTCTCTATCTCTCTCTCTATATCTCTCACTATCTCTCTCTATCTCTCTCTAACTCTCCCTCTATCTCTCTATCACTACCTCTCTCTCTCTATCTGTCTGTATCTCTGTCGCTCTCTATCTCTCTATCTCTCTATCCCTCACAATATTTCTCTCTCTATATCTCTATCTCTCTCTATCTCTCACTCTATCTCACTTTCTATCTCTCTCTATCTCTCTCTCAATTCAATTCAATTCAACTTGCTTTATTGGTATGACAAGGTACATCTTATGTTGCCAAAGCACAGAAAAACATGTATGATTGAACACGTAAATGCAGATCTAGACATACAGTATATAAACAGATATATCCCTGTATACATAAATATACACACATATAATATGCATATAATCTTTTCTTAGATTTAATGGTTGTCCCTCTGCTTATTGCAAGCTGTAACATTGTTTGCCGCTAAAGTTACCCAATTTCTCTGTTTGCCTAATAGCTATGGGAGTTTTTTGTGGTCATTCAACTTTTTGAATACAGGGCATATAAGAACATAAGAACATAAGAAATAGGAGCAGGAGGAGGCCAATCGGCCCCTCGAGCCTGCTCCGCCATTCAATAAGATTATGGCTGATCTGATCCTAAACGCCAATCCACTATCACAGAACCATCTCCTGAACCTAACAGAATTAGACACACGAAATAGGAGCAGGATCAGGCTACACGGCCACTGGGCCCGCTCCGCTACCCACAGGGCCATGACCGATCCGAACCTAGACTCATGTCCAAATTCCTGCCCGCTCCCCGTAACCCTTAATTCCCTTTACTTCTAGGAAACTGCCTATTTCTGTTTTAAATTTATGTAATGATGTAGCTTCTACAGCTTTCTGGGGCAGCATATTCCATGGACCTACCACCCTCTGAGTGAAGTAGTTCCTCCTCATCTCAGTTTTGAAAGAGCAGCCCCTTATTCTAAGACTATGCCCCCTAGTTCTAGTTTCACCCATCATCGGGAACATCTTCCCTGCATCCACCCGATCCAACCCCTTCACAATCTTATATGTTTCAATAAGATCGCCTCTCATTCTTCTGAACTCCAATGAGTAGAGTCCCAATCTACTCAACCTCTCCTCATATGTACATCCCCTCATCCGCGGGATTAACCGAGTGAACCTTCTTTGTACTGACTCGAGAGCAAGTATGTCCTTTCTTAAGTATGGACACCAAAACTGTACGCAGTATTCCAGGTGCGGTCTCACCAATACCTTGTACAACTGAAGCAATACCTCCCTGTTATTAAATTCTATCCCCCTAGCGATGAAAGCCAACATTCCATTGGCCTTCTTAATCACGTGCTGCACCTGCATACTAACCTTTTGAGTTTCGTGCACCAGGACCCCCAGATCCCTTTGTACTTCAGTACTTTCCAGTTTCTTGCCATTAAGATAATAACTTGCTCTACTATTTTTCCTGCAAAAGTGCATAACCTCACACTTTCCAGTATTGTATTCCATCTGCCAAATCGCTGCCCTCTGACTTAGCCTGTCTATGTCCCCTTGAAGGTTTTTTATGTCCTCCTCACTCATTACTTTCACCTCCATCTTAGTATCATCTGCAAACTTTGATATGTTACACTCGGTCCCCTCCTTCAAATCGTTAATATAGATTGTAAAGAGTTGGGGACCGAGCACTGACCCCTGCGGAACACCACTAGTTACTGATTGCCAGTCTGAGAATGAACCATTTATCCCAACTCTCTGCCTTCTGTTAGATAGCCAGTCCTCTATCCATGCCAGAATATTACCCCCAGTCCCGTGATTTTTTATCTTAAGCAATAATCTTTTGTGTGGCACCTTGTCAAATGCCTTTTTGAAGTCTAAATACACTACGTCCACTGGTTCCCCTTTATCCACCCTATACGTTATTTTTATGAATTTTGGGTAGAAATTCCCCCTTATGTCCTGATAGTTTCCACACGTTGTGAGGAAGTGCATCTCTGTCTCCACCACTCCCTGACTGCAGTGATAGCATATGCTGTCCTCTCTTGGCAGCCAGATCTGCCTGTGTCTGCCTTTTCCGATGGCCAGGCTATGGTCACTAAGTCTGTACATTGTCAAATTTTTTCTCAGTTTGCTATCTTTTACCATGGTCAGGTATTCATCCATGGTGTATTGTCTGTTTAGGGCCAAGTAGCAATCGAGCTTCTTTTGGGTTTTTGTCGTTTCTGTCCAATAGGTCAAATATTTTTCCTTTTGTTTAGTGACCATTGTTTTGGGTCGAATTCTCTGTGCTAGGATGTCACTGCCCTGGGGCTGATTATTATTAGTAGTGTTAGTATTTACTTCACTGAGTCCCAGGACCAGTTGACTGAGTGGACTCTTCTCTATGATCATCTCTTGGCATTTCAGGGCTTCGTAATGGTAGCAGTGGGGGTTGCTCATTTTTAGGTGTTTCCAAAATTTGATGTCTCTTTTTTGGATATTAATTAGTAGTGGATATTGGCCTAGTTCTGCCCTGCATGTATTGTTTCCGGTTTTCCTCTGAGTCTGGAGGATACTTTTACAGAATTCTGCATGTAGGATCTCAATTGGGTGTTTCTGTCCCATTTTGCAAATTATTTTTGTGTTAGCGGACCCCACACCTCACTGCCATAGGGTGCAATTGGTCCAATTACTGATTTAAAAATTTGGAGCCAAATGCCAACCGGAATTTCTATTTGGATTGACTTTTTAATGGAATAGAAAATACTTTATGCTTTCTCTTTCAGTCCATTCACAGCCAAATGAATATTTCCCGTAGAACAGATTTTTAAGCCTATGTATGTGTAATTTGTAGTTTGCTCTATTTTAGTTGCTCCTAGTGTGAAGTTTATTCTGGGTCCCTGATGTCTGGATATTTGCACTAACACAAGAACTTTGGTTTTTGGGTGTTTATTGTCAGGGCCCAGGTCTGATAGAACGACTCTAGCAGATCCAGGTTCTGCTGTAGACCCTCCTCTGTTGGTGAGAGCAGAACCAGGTCATCTGCATAGAGGAGGAATTTAATCTTGGATTCATATAGCGCGAGCCCAGGTGCTGTAGATTGTTCAAGTAGTTTTGCCAATTCATTTATGTAAATATTAAAGAGTGTCAGTGAGATAGGCGAGCCCTGTGCCACGCCACGCCCCTGTGAGAAATATTTTTTTTGTTTGTCTCCAATTTTAACTGCACATTTATTGTTTGTATACATTGATTTAATTAAATCATATGTTTTTTCCACTACACCACTTTCAATATGTTTGAAGAATAGACCGTCGTGCCAAATAGAATCGAAAGCCTTCTGGAAATCTATAAAGCAGGCAAAAATGTTGCTTTTGTTTTGGTGAACATCTTTGTCAATTAGGGTCTGTAGGGTGAAAATATGATCCGATATTCTATAATTTGGTAAGAATCCAATTTGGCTTTTACACAAGACATTGTGCTCCTCAATTAAATTTATAAGTCTTTGGTTTAAGATACTACAGAATACCTTCCCCAGGTTACTGTTCACACAGATGCTTCGATATTTAATTGGGTCAACGTTGTCTCCACTTTTGTATATGGGCGTAAGGAGTCCTTTTTTCCCGATATCAGGGAAGTAACCGACACTCAGAACCAAGTTGAAGAGTTTTAGGATAGCCAATTTCATATTATCATCAGTGTGTTTAATCATCTTGTTTATGATGCCATCTGCACTGCATACCTTTGTTGGTGGCAGGTCCTTGAATTTTCCAAATAGCTCTTTTTCAGCTATTGTGGAATCTAACGGGCTTTGGTAATCTTTTATGGCCAGTTCGAGCTTTTTCAATTCTTTACATCTTTGCTCTTGCTCTGGGCTTAGTGTGTTTTTTGGTATAATTTTTCCAAATGATTTTCCCATGTGTCTCCATTTTGAATGGGCAATTCGTCGTGTTGCTTTTTGTGTAATGTATTCCAGTTGTCCCAGAAACAATTAGAATCAATAGATTCCTCAATGTAGCTGAGTTTATCCTTAATATACTGCTCTTTCTTGGTTCTGAGTGTGTTTTTGTATTGTTTTAGTGCCTGACAATAAGTAAGGTGTAATTCCTCGTTTTCTGGTTGTCTGTGTTTTTGGTTTAATATTTTTCTTAGTTTTTTACTTATGTTATGACAGACTGAATAAAACCAATTTTTCGTGGTTTTTTGTTTTGGGTTTAGTCTTGCGTGATTTCAGTTTCGACTTTGATGCCAAGTTATCAAAAATATTATTTATTTTATTCTCTGCCAGGTTTAGGCCTTCTTTATTGTGAGTGTATGTGTTTTCCAGAAAGGTGTCCAAGAGCGATTGAGTTGATTGACTGCTAATTGCATTCTGGTATTTTCCCGTGCTGTTCTGGGTCCATCTGTAGGATTTATTAATATTGTACATCTTACTGGGCTGTGTTTCTGTTTTGGTTGTTTCTGTCCTTTTAAGATACGCAGTAATTTGGCTGTGATCTGACAGTGTTGTTCGTGGTTTGACTGTGAATGCTCTGAAAGAGGATGGGTCCAGATCTGTAATCATATAGCCTACGGTGCTGATGCCAAGAGGTGAGGAATAGCTCGATCTTCCTAGGGAGTCTCCTCTGAACCTACCATTGACAATGTACAGACCCAGGCTTCGTCAGAGCTGCAGGAGCTGTTTTCCGTTTGTATTTGTCTGTTTGTCGCAGTTATTCCTGTGTGAATGAAAAGGGAGATCAAAATGGTTATTCCCAAATATGTAATGATTCCCCTGAGTACTGGTAAAGTCTGGTTCTTCACCAGTTCTTGAGTTGAGGTCACCACAGATCAATACGTTCCCCTGGGCCTGGAAGCGGTTAATCTCCCTCTCAATGTTGGAGAAGGTGTCCTCTTTGAAGTATGTGGATTCTATAGGGGGATATAGATTGCGCAAATGAAAACATTTTGCATGGTAGAAATGATGTTTTTCTTAATCTTGAGCCATAAGTGGTTTTCGCCCTTTTTTATGAATTCAATGTAACTCCTAAGCTCTGCTTTAAACCAAATCGGTATGCCTCCAGATTCTCTGCCCTGGGTTACTCCTGGCAGCTTATTGGAGGGCACCACCAGATCTGTGTACCCAGGGGGACGGGCAGTGGTCCCTTCTCCTCTACACCAGATTTCTTGCAAAAAGATAATGTCCAGATCTTTGATTACATCTAGGAACTCTGAGGTCCTGCTCTTCAGGCCAAGCACAGAAGAGCGTCGGCCTTGGATATTCCAGCTTGAGATGCACAAGGATTTCATGCTAAGTTTGGTCTTTTACTGTGCTAGGTTTGAGTGTGTTTGTCCTGTTAAATGAGGAAAAAAGAACATTTCAACTGTCTATAAATGCTGAGAATATATAGCTGCAACTCTTTCTAACAACTCGTCATTATGCTTCCTGATCCATAAGGCGGGCGCAGATGATGCTGAGCATCTGCTTTATGTCTCTCAATGGATTGTCTCTGCCTGTAGTATTGCTTACATCCTGAACACCTCTCCCTCTGCTGGGCTGGGGTGGTCCTGCTCCACTGTCGGGCAGGAGAGATGCCGGTCGGACATTGGTGTTGTGCTCTGATGGCGTGTACGTGGTGATCCTCTCTGGTCGTGGTAGGTGTGGTGGTGGTCTCGTTAGTGGTCCTGGGCTGTACACTGCTGTTCACTGGTGGCCGGGGGGGGTGTCCTCTTGGAGTCTGGGTGTGGACCCGGTTAAGAGCGACTTCCTTCAGGGCCTTAGCAAAGACTGGCATTAGCTCCTTGTGGAGATGGACGTGGTCGTGAAGACATTCCACATCGGGGGTGGGATGTTGGGCCAGGTGCACGTTTTGATTTAATTCACAATCTCGTGCTAGCTGGCATTTATCTCGTGGATTGTACTGGGATTAAAGTCTTTTCTCGGCAACAGTGTGGAAACAGTGATTCTAGTGTTTGGGAAGGTGCTGCTTGCCTTCTCAATCACTGTTCGGAGTGACATTGCCACCCTTTTGTGCTGGGCCTTTTGGTCATTTGTGCCGGTGTGTATTATGATGTGTTGAGGGGAGCCTAAATGGGTTGTGGTCAACAATTCCAGGGCTTTGTCTGATGTTGGGCACCGGATCTCGTCTACTTTATGTTTAGGGAAGAGCTTTTTCTCCCGGAAGAATCTTCCATTTGAGTCTATGAGTATAATGCTGTCAGCCTTGTTGGTGTTTACTGGCTGGTGATTCTCGCCTGGTCTCACCGGTTCTGTTTTGGACTGGGGGTTCGTGTCTGGTGTGTGCGCTCCTCTTGTGAGCGGCTCGGCTGTGGTTCCAAAGTGTGGGGGCTAATTGGGCTTCATTGTGCTGGTTGGCCTGTGTGGCACTCCCATTAGTGTGGGTCTGCTGCTGATGCTCTGTGGAAAAGTGGAGCTGCTCAGTCGGGCTCTGCACTGTCTTGTCTTTGGCCTCTAGCTGCTGGGCCAATGCCGCTGTCTCTCCCCTGTAGCTCTCCCCCTCTTTCTGAAGCTCTTTCACCTGATTCCCAAGGGAAGTCAGCTCTCTCTTGTAGCTCTCCCTCTCTTTGTATTGTTCTTGCTTCAGTGCTGAAATGCTGCTTTCTTGATCGCTTTTCAGTTTAAGGACCTCCTCTTTAAGCTTAACCAGCTCTATCTCCAGCTGTGTGAACTGCTCCTGTAATTCTACCAGGGGGCTGTGGGGCCCCAGAGTGTGTGCCTGGTCAGAACTGCGGGGGCTCACTCAACTCCTGGCTAGGCTGCTTTACTCCTGGTGAGCTGCAAGTGGTGGTGGGAGTGTGTGTGGCTTTCTCCCTGGTAGTTACACTGGGGCTGGTCCTTCCCTTCTCTACTAATTATCTCAGTGTCTGGAAGGTCGTTTTAAAATCTTTGAGTTTGCCTTGCAATATTATTGTCTCGTTTTTGTACATGTTGACAGTCGTCCTTTCACTATCAATGTCCTCTGATACCCTTATTTTCAGTTTGGACCCATTTGTGGTTTTTTCCTGCTGAACACGGTGATAGTGTGTGGTGATTGCTTTGTGCCAATCCACTCACTGAACTGAGTAAAATATAAGATTACTCCTATTCCCATTTTTGTACCAGTCAGCAAAAAGAGTTTCTGGCTTCGCTCTCATCTGCTGTTGCTTGACAGATTTTCTTGCATTTTTTTTGCTGTTGGGGGGAAACTGAAAGAGGTTGCTCTCAGTGCGCCACGGGAGCTGCTGCGGCTCTTCTGATTCACTCATTTTTGTATACCGGCTGTTTTTAGTTTATAAGTGAAAAATTCTTTCTGACCTTAGAATATGGGGGTGTCCTCCTCAATATTGTTGTACTCACTCAATTCCGATTTTGATAGAAGGCAAGTTTCCTTGAAGTGTTGGTCCTCCTGCTAATTGCTGTTCTCTGATTGTAGTAACTTTTTTAATAAACTTTTCTCGGGTTTCAGGCCATGGGTCTGGTGTTTCCCTCTCCCGACTCCTGGACTTTCCCAGGCCCCGAACTCGCTCACTCTCCGTGTCCCGAGTGGGTTTTCTCATATCGTTCTCAGGCCCCGGGTTTTTCTCACTCTCCAGGCCCCGTCCTCACTCTCCGGGCTCAGGCCACCCCTCCCAATCTGTGTCTGGGAGCCGCTGTTTCCTGTGCCTCCGGGCTGCTCCCCCCTCTCTGAACCCATGGTCTCTGGGCCTCAGTCTCAGCCCGTCCCCTCGGGCTTTTCCTGGGCTTCGGGCTGTTGCTCTCTCCCGACTTCACCCTCTCCAGGCCCCGTCCTCACACTCCAGGCTCGGGCCGACCGTCCTGGTCTGTGTCTGGGAGCCGTTGTTTCCTGGTGCCTCTGGGCCGCTCCCCTCTGGGCCTCAGTCTCGGCCCAGCCCCTCGGGCTTTTCCCGGGCTTCAGGCCCCGGGCTCGGGCAGTCCCTCACTCCTGACTTCTAATTCACCAGGCCCCGTCCTCACTCTCCGGGTTCCGGCTGTTCCTCCCGGTCTGGGTCTGGGAGCCGCTGTTTCCCGGTGTTTCTCTCTGACCCCGCAGTCTCTGGGCCTCAGTCTCGGCCCAGCCACTCGGGTTTTTCCCGGTTTTCCCAGTTTTCAGGCCACGGGCTCGGGTTGTTTCTTTCCCCGGACTTCTCACTCTCCGGGCTCGGGCTCCGTTTCTGTGCCTCGCTCCCCCAGTTTTTCCCCGAGTTTATTTTTTATTTTCTTGCTGGTTTTTCTAATCTTTTTGTTTCGGGTTTTCTTTTTCCCCCGGGTTTTTTTATGGCGGTCTTTTTTTGTTGTTAATTAAACTTAAAATAACATTAAATTTAACTTTTTATACTATTACACTTGAAACTAGGGCATGAAATGTAACTTTTAGATGTTAAATTGAACTTTTTTCCCTATTTTTGAAGACATAAAATTATGAAAGTTTCAGGAGCACATCTTCAGCATGTCTTCAGCCCTCCCCCTCCTCCTCTCTCTCTATCTCTCTCTTTATCTCTCTCTCAATGTCTCTCGCTCTCTATCTCTCTCTCTCTCTCTCTCTCTCTCTCCCTCTATCTCTCTCTATCTCTCTCTATTTCACTCTCTCTCTCTATCGCTCTCTCTCTCTATCTCTCTCTCTATCTCTCTATCTCTATTTCTATCTCTATCTCTCTAACTCTCTATCTCTCTCTATCTCTCTCTATCTCCCTCTATCTCACTCTATGTCTCTCTCTCTATCTCTCTCTCTATCTCCCTATCTCTATCTCTATCTCTCTATCTCTATCTCACTATCTCTCTATCTCAATCTCTATCTCACTATCTGTCTTTGTATGTCTCTCTCCCTCTCTCCATCTCTCTCTCTACATCTCTCTTTATCTCTCTCTATCTCTCGCTCTCTATTTCTCTCTCTCCCTCTCTATCTCTCTCTCTATCTCTCTCTCTCTCTCTATCTCTATCTCTCTCTATCTCACCCTCTCATCTTGCGCTCTATCTCGCTCTGTATCTATCTCTATCTATCTCTATTTCTATCTCTATCTATCTCTATCTCTAGATCTCTCTCTCTTCCCTCCAGCCAGTCTGAACAACAACCGTTCACCACAACTCTCTTTTCTGTCTATTAGCCAATGTCCGATCCCCACTGCCAATGCCCTAAAAAGTTTATTCAATTGCCCTTCATCAAATGAATGTTTAATGTCTATATACACAACATCAACCGCACTAATCTCATCATCCCTCTCATTCCTTCATCACAGAACTCAAAGAAGTTTGTCAGACATCGTTTGTTGTTAACATATCCGTGCTGGTTGTCATTTATTAATCCATGTTTGTTACAAGTGACGGATAATTTTCTCCAGGAATATGGCCTCTAGAAGTTTCCCCACCACTGGCTTTAGACTGACTGGCCTATTGTTACAGGGTTTATCCCTCATTCCATTTTTAAACATGGTGTAAATTTTCAACCCTCCAGTCCTCTGGCACCACTCCCATATCCAAGGAGGATTGACATTTTCTGGCCAGAGCCTGCGCTATTGCCACCACAACCCTCATAAATCCCATCTGGACCGTGTAAATGTTCTACTTTATTGTGGTACAAAAAGTGTTGGATTGAAAGTGGTTAACTGAATCTGTTTGTTCAGGGGCTGTAATAATTTTCAGTCTCCACAGGTTAACTGAATCAGTTTGTTCAGTGACTGTAATTAATGTCAGTCTCCACGGGTTAACTGAATCTGTTTGTTCAGTGACTGTAATTAATGTCAGTCTCCACGGGTTAACTGAATCTGTTTGTTCAGTGACTGTAATTAATGTCAGTCTGCACTCATTAGCTGAAGCTGTTTGTTCAGTGACTGTAATTAATGTCAGCCTCCATGGACTCTAATTGTATCAGTGCAGGGGTTCCCTCTTCTATTAATAAGGGACTCCTTTCAATGTGTTATTGCATAGTGTCAGTGAGAGCATCACCTCCGGCACTAACAGGCATCAGTGCGCTGCTCCACAGAGAGGGAGTCAGAAGCTGAGAACAGTGGTTGGGAATGCTGCAACAATGGGTTGGAATCTGAGAACAGCAGATTGGAATGTTACAACAATGGGTCAGAATCTGAGGACTGTCGATTGGAAAGTTACAACAAGTGGCAGGAGTTTCAGCTGGCAAGTTTACTATCTTTCTTATCATTATAAGTATCTGTCATTAGAAAAGCGGATGGAGTTGGCACTTCAGATTATTCAATACATTTACTATCCCATCCTTGCTGCAGTTGGTGTTCCTGGTAAGTCTCTCTATCCAGCTATTCTGTTAACCATGTTTTACTGTAAAGCTGTCCATGTCATTTACTCTCCCCTCCTTGCTGTGGTTGTTGTTCCTGGTAAGTCTCTCTCTCCAGCTATTAACTCTACAATCCTTTGCTAACTGTATTACTATTCTTCATTCGTTGCTGCTGTTGGTGTCCTTGGTAAGTCTCTATATCTAGAAATTGGATCTGTAAACCACGTTTCACTGTATTACTGTTTGTTATTTAAATCTTGGGAAGAGCAAAGCCATTGTCTTCGGTCCTCATCCTTAAGATCAATAGCCACCGTGGCCTCACCCATAAAATAGTCCCATTACCTTGCTTTTTTCCCATAGTCCTGCAAATTGTTCCCCTTCAAGTTTATATCAAATTCCTATTTTAAAGTTAATTTCTTTCCCTCTACCTCTCCTCGTCATTCTGTCTCTATTTTTATTTCTCTTTTTCTTTCTCCCTCTCTTTCTCTTGCTCAAATAATCATAGAATGGCACAGCACAAGAGGAGACCATTCGGCCCACCATGTCCGTGCCCTCTCTTTAAAAGATCTATCTAAATAGCCCTACTGTTTAGCCAGAACACCGTAAAACTTCCCCTTCTACTAATTATCCAATTGCCTTTCGATAGTTACTATTGAATCTGCTTCCACCACGTTCTCAGACAGGGCATTCCAGATCACAACAACTCACTGCGTAAAGAAAATTCCCCTCATCTCTCCTCCATTTCCTTTTCCAATTACCTTCAATCTGTGCCCTCTGTTTACCCACCATTCTGCCACTGGAAACTGAATTACTCTATCAAAAGCAAGCATGATTTTCAACATCTAGATTGAATCTCCCCTTATGGAATAGGTCTAAGATAGACCAGGTGTAAAAGTACAACTTTACTGAGCTGAGATGTGATTTTAGAAAAGTTGACTGAAAAACAGCTACTTGAAGGGAAATCAGTGTCAGAGCAATGGGAGGCTGTCAAAGAGGAGATAGTCAGGTTTCAGAGCAAATACGTTCCCAAAAATAAAAAAGAAATGGACTCCCAAATCTAGAGCCCCCTGGATTTCCAGGAGCGTACAGGGTAGGATAAGGCAATAAAAGTGAAGCTTTTGAGAGAAACTGAGAGCTCAATATGGCAGAAAGCTGAGAGGAGTATAGAAAGTGCAGGGGTGAAATTAAGAATGGAAAGAAGGAAAGCACAGCGAGGGCATCAAAAATATTGTCAAGTAAATTCAAGGAAAACCCAAAGATGATTTATGAATACATAAAGAGCAAGAGGATAACTATGGAATGAATAGGGCCTATTAGAGGCATAAAGGTAATCTGTGTGTGGAGGTGGAAGATGTCGAGGTGGATGAGCGGACCAAATGTAATATATCCAAGTTTGCTGATGATACAAAGCTGGGTGGGAATGTACGTTGTGAGAGGACGCAAGCAGGCTTCAAGGAGATCTCAACAAGTTATGTGGGTGGGCAAGAACATGGCAAATGGAATATAACGTGGAAACATGTGAATTTAGCCGCTTTGGTAGGAAAAATAGAAAAGCAGTGTATTTTTCAAATGGTGAGAGTTTGCGAAATGTTGATGTTCAGAGGGATCTGGCTGTCCTTGTACATGAATCACTGAAGGTTAACATGCAGGTACAGCAAGCAATTAGGAAAGCAAATAGTATGCTGGCCTTTATTACAAGAGGATTTGTGTTTAAGAGTAAAGAAATGTTAATACCATTATATAGGGCACTGGTGAGACCACACCTCGAGTACTGTGCACAGTTTTGGTCTCCTGCTTTTTGCGGTATATATCAATGATTTAGATTTCAATGTTGTGGCCATGATTAAGAATTTTGCTGATGATACATAAATTGGCTGGATTGTTGATGGAGAGGAAGAAAGCTGTGGACTGCAGATAGATAGCAATGGACTGGTCAGGTGGGCAGAGAAGGGGCAAATGGAATTCAATCCGGAGAAGTGTAAGCTAATGCATTTGGGGAGGGCTAACAAGTCACAGGAATAGACAATAAATGGTAGGAGACTAAGAAGTGTAGAGGAAAAAAGGGACCATGGAGTGCATGTCCACAGATCCCTGAAAGAAGAGAATATGTAGAAAAAAAAGAAACACTTGTATTTGTATAGCGCCGTTCAAGACTACCGGACATCTCAGAGCACTTTACAGCCAATGTAATGATAGGTTAGTTAAGGAGGCATATGGCATAATTTGATTTATTAGCCAAGGGATAGAATATGAGAGCAGGGAGGTTATGCTAGAACTGTATAAAACATTAGTTAGACCACAGCTAGAGCACTGTGCACAGCTCTGGTCACCACATTACAGGAAAATCTCATTGCACCAGACAAGTTATAGAGGAGATTTTCGAGCATGTTGTCAGAACTGGAGAATTTTAGCTATGAAAAATGATTGGATAGGTTGGTGTTGTTTACTTTAGAACAGAGGAGGCTGAGGGGAGATTTCATTGAGGTGTATAAAATTATGAGAGGCCTAGATGGAGTGGATAGGAAGCACCTATTTTCCATAGAAGAGAGATCAATAACCGCGGGCACAGAATATAAGTAATTGGTAGAAGGATTAGAGTGGGATGAGGAGAATTGTTTTCACCCAGAGGGCAGTGAGGATCTGGAACTGACTGCCTGAGAGAGGCAGAATCCCTCATCACATTCACAAAGTACTTGGATATGCATGTCAAGTGCTGTAACCTGCAAGGCAACAGACCAAGAGCTGGAAGGTGGGATTAGGCTGGATGGCTCTTTTTCGACCGGCGCAGGCATGATAGGCCGAATGTCCTCCTTCTGAACCGTAAATTTCTATGATTCTATAATTCTATGTTTCTTAGCCTTCGCTGCTCTAAAAGAACAATCCCAGCTTCTCCAGTCTCTCTGCGTAACTGTAGTCCCAGATCCCTGGCACAATTCTGTTAAATCGCCTGTACAACTTCACATGCTTGACAAAGTATGATTCTCAGAATTGGACGCAGTATTCCAACTGGGGCCTAACCAATGATTTATACAACGTTTATTTCTTTCTGGATTTTGTTACTCTTTGTCTCTGTTTGTAATGCCAAGGACCCCGTATGCTTTATTAAAAGCCATCGCAACATGTTCTGCCACCTTCAAGGGTTTGTGTAAGCACATCCAAGTTCCCTCTGATCATGCACCCGCTTTAGAATTGTGCCATTGCGTTTATAGTGCCTCTGCACTTTCTTCTACCAAAATGTATTACTTCACCCTTTTCTGCGTTAAATTGTATCTGCCATGTGGCTGCCCACTTCACGAGTCTGTCTGTGTCCTCCTGAAGTCTGTTACTACCCTTCACACTGTTTAATAACATTTCCGAGTTTCCTGACATGAGCAAACCATGAAACTATGCACTGTGCACCAAAGTCTATAGCATTGATATACATGAAATGAGCAATTGTCCCAACACCGACCCCTGGGGAACACTAGTGTAGATTGAGTCTGAAAAACAACAGTTTACCACTGATCTCTGCTTTCTCTCTCTTAGCCAAATTCCGAGCCATGTTGCCACTGCCACTTTAACTTTGATATTATGTGGTACTTTATCAAGCACTTTTTAGAGGATAATGCAATTGGGAAAGTATGGGAAGTATCAATCATAGAATCATAGAATTGGTGAGCCAAGTTGTGAGCCAATTTGGTTAGCGGAGCATGACGTCGTCTGGTTTCAATCAGTGAATTACAAAATCATTGAATATATTCCTATTTTATTATTTATATTTATTTGTTCTCAGGGTATGGGTAATGCTGTCATGGCACATATTACTTTCCATCCCTAGTCACCCATCAGAAAATGGTGGAAATTCATCTTGAGCTGCTGCACTCCATGTGGTAAAGCAACTCCCACAATGCTGTTACAGAAGGATTTTCAGGCTTTTGTCCCAGTGACGATGAAGGAACAGTGATATATTTGAAGGCTACGGTAGCACAGTGGTTATGTTGCTGGACTGGAAACATCAGATTCCTGGAAAAATGATCCAGAGACATGAGTTTAAATCCCACTAGGTGTCGCATTTAGATACAATGAAATAAACAAAACTGGAATAATAAGCAAATGTCAGTAATGGAGATAATGAAGCTACCGGATTGTTGTAAAACCCTTCTCTTTCACTGATGTCCTTTTAGCAAAGGAAATCACCTCCCTTACCCGTCCTGGCTGAAATGTGACTCCAGAAACACTGCAATGTGTTTGACTCTTAACTGTCCTCTGAAATGGCCCAGCATGTCACTCAGTTGTATAAGGTGGCTCCCCACCACCTCTCGAGGTCAATTAGGGATGGGCAATAAATGCTGGCGTTGCCAGTGATGACCACATCCCGTGAATAATTAAAAACAAGTCCAAATCTGGATGTTGTGACTTGAAGTGGAAACTTGGAGATGATGGTGTTTTTGTGCAATAGTCTGATCCGAATTCTAGCCACTCCCCTGTGCCTCTTGACAACTTGTTGCCAATTATAGGAATCCAACTGCTGCCCAGGAGGTTAAAAGTACTTACGGTAAAATACTAAATATAATCAAAATAATGTTTGGCACTTTGGGAATGCAAATCCTATACTGGATAGTTGGTAATGCATTGTGGCTGAGCACGAGGATGAGAATTTTAAAATCGAGGCATCGCCAACCAGAGCTAATGTAGGTCAGGGAGCACAGGAGTGATGGGTGAACGGGACTTGTTGCGAGTTAGGACACGGACAGCAAAGTTTAGGAGGAGACAGAAATGCTTGTAAGTAATTTTAGATACAACTCTTATATCTCCCCACCCCTGGACCAATCTGTCACGGTAGATAACAGATAAAAAATGATTGAGTTCAAAACGAGCATTTGAGAAGAAAAGGGCGTGAAATTCGGTTATGCCATAGTTGGGGGCGGTAACTGACTTAAGGCCAGACACTTAGCGCCCGGCGCAGAAGTATCATCTCGCCACTAAATTCGGCTTCTCGCCCAGTACAGCAAGTGGTGCACAATCTTGGGTGCTCCATTTCCTGGTGGGGCGGTGACCGAGGCAATGCTGGGGCATGATCAGCAATGCTCCGTGGAGCGCTGCCACATTTCAAACCCCCTCCCCTTCAGTTAAAGGGGAGGGTGGTTACGCACTCTGCAGGGTCTCCGATGGCTCACACTCTGCCACAAGGGCGGTTTGGTGCCATGGAAGCAGCCCGGCACTGAGAGGCAGCCCCAGGCTGTGCAACGGCAGCCAGGACCACGCCACGTCGCCTGACAGAGTGTTGACCTGGAGGTCGGCAAAAAGAAAAAATGGTGCCAAAAGTCGCAGCTGCACCTCCCTGCGAGTGGAGATCAGCCCGTGTCTTGACCGTGGCGCCAAGCAAATTTCTGTGGCAGGGCGGTAAGGGTTTGCCGCACACGGTGATGATGTCATTGCTGGTGGTGCAGCGGCCCGGGGTGTTATCGGGCAGTGCCTCAGCAACGCCCGCCGAATTTCTTGGAATGTGCTTTTTACACCCCCCTTGGGCGATAATCCCTTTCCGCCCTGTTTGCACCCCCAGAAGTGTTAACAGCAGGCAAAAAGGAGTCGAATTCCTCTTGGGCAGTGGCACGGAGCAGGCGATATCAGATCCGAAATTCCAGTCGGAAATCCTAGGCACTCATATCTGTCCTTAGAGATCATTCGACCATTAATGTTCATTCACAGGTTCTCATCTTGTCCTGAATATGACCTCTTACAAGCTGCTTAGTTCTTAATATTGAGAAATGTTTGATAAATTTATTAGAATTTGTAGGGTATTGCCCACATGTCATCCCTCTGTCTACAGGCAGTAATCTATAATACACTTGACTTGTGCCTTGTAGGTGTTGGAGATGCTTTGGGGAGTCAGGAGATGAGTTACTCACCGCAGAATACCCAGCCTCTTACCTGCTGTAGTAGCCACGGCATTTATGTGGCTGGTCCAGTTGAGTTTCTGATCAATGGAGACCCCTAGGATTTTGATGGTGGAGGATTCGGTGATGGCGATGCCATTGACTGTCAAGTGGAAGAGGTTAGACTCCCTCTTGTTGGAGCTGGTCATCGTCTGCCACTTCTGTATAATGTCACCAGGGATGAGGGATTTCAGTTATGTGAGAAGACGAGAGAAGCTGGGAATGTTCTCCTTATAGCGGGGAATGTTATGTGGAGATTGAATAGAAGTGTTCAAATTGATGAGGGGTTTTACTATATTAGGTAAGGAGAAATTGTTTCCACTACTTGCCTTGTCATTACTGAAAGGGCACAGATATAATATAATGGTAAATGAAACAGAGGGTGGATGTGAAGAAGTTTGGTCACACAGTGAGTTTCTGTGATCTGGAATTAACTTTGTGAATATCTGGTGGTAAGAGATTCAGGATGCTCAGATCATAGCTCTCTCGGCTCTGAGTCAAAAGGTTGTGGGTTCAATTTCCACTCCAACGACTTGAGTACAATAATCTAGGCTAACACTCCAGTGCAGTACTGAGGAAGTGCTGCACTTTCGGAGGGGCAGTACTGAGGAAGTGCTGCAGTTCAGAGGGGCCATCTTTTGGATGAGACGTGAAACCAAGGCCCCGTCTGTTCTCTAAGGTGGACGTAGAAGATCCTATGGCCCAATTCGATGAAGAGCAACAGAGCAATCGCCAGTATTCTGGCCAATATTTATCTTAATCAACATCACTAAAACAGATGATCTGGTCATTATCACATTGCTGTTTGTGGTAGCTTACTGTGTGCAAATTGGCTGCCTCGCTTCCTACATTACAACAGTTACTACACTTCAAAAGGACTTCTTTGGCTGTAAAGGGCTTTGGGACATCCCAAGATCCTGAAAAGTGCTGTATCAATGCAGTCGTTATTTCTTTCTTAACTGTAACTTTTGAAAGGATATATACTTGAGAAGGAGATATTTTCAGAGCTATGGGGAAACGGCTCAGTTGTTCATTACCATTCACGGCAGGATATGACAGATTTGAAATAATCCGATCTGTTGGTTGTGGGATCGATTGGCTCCATCTAATTTCCTCCCAGTGAGCACGATGGAAGTGACAGATGATAATATATAGAATATCACCAGTGTGAAGGCGAGACTCATTCTCCAAAAATATTGCGCAGTTGTCAGTCCAACCAATATCGTCAAGGACAGATGTATATGCAATAGGTAGGATGCTGAGGATGAGGTCAAGCAGGTTATTCACCCATATTGGTTCTCCCACCACCTCCCTCAATCCCAGTCTGGCAGCTGTGTTCTTCAGGGCTCGGTTAATGATGGTACTTCCGAGCCACACTTGGTGATGGACATTGAATTTTCCCCTCCACACCCAGTGTATATTTTGTGCCCTTTGTGTTCTCTGTGCTCCCATCAACTGGTATTCAGCGTGAAGATGCGCTGAGTCTCAGCTGAGGGAGGGCAGTTGGTGGTAATCAGCAGGAAGTTACGTTGCCCATGTCTGTCTGGAAGCCATGAGACTTCTTTATATCCTTAGGCAATGTTGAGGACTCGCAATGTTTCTTCCTCCAGACTGCATGCCCCTGTGCCCCCACCTTGGTGGGTCTGTGCTGCTGGTGGGACAGGATATAGCCAGGGATGGTGATGGAGGATTCAGGAATGTTGACTGCTAGGTATGATTCTGTGAGTATGACTATGGGAGAAATCAATGTGTTCAGAGTGCTTATGGAGTATTCAAATGCTTGCAAGATATTTATATCATTGCTTAATATTTTCCTTTGTTTCCTTGGTATCAAACTTTTGCCCATTTTAACAATTCTTCCCCGCGGTCAAAAACCAAGGCATGTTTGCCTGGGTAAAATGACTCTTTAGAAACATGTTGTTCTTTATCTTGTTTCAGGCAGTAGAGAAAAGAACTGGGAATTAAATTCCTTGACTGAGGCGGGAGCAGTGTGTACCAGGCGGCCCTGGGATAGATATTCCTGGATTGAGGTGAGATCAGTGTAAACAAGCAGCCCTGGGAATGAAATTCCTGGAATGAGGCGGGAGCAATGTAATCTATGATTCATTGGGAATTCTATTCCTGGACTGAGGCAGGAGCAGTTTAATCTAGGCAGCACTGGGAATGAAATTCCTGGACTGATGCAGGAGCAGTGTAATCTAGCGCATCACTGGGAATGAAATGCCTGGATTGAGGCGGGATCAGTGTAATCTAGCCGGCCGAGGAAATGAAATTCCTGGGTTGAGGCGGGAGCAGTGAAAATCTCGGCAGCCCTGGGAATGAAATTCCTGGATTAGGTGGGAGCAGTGTAACCTAGGCAGCCCTGGGAATGATATTCCTGCGTTGGGGCGGTAGCAGTGAAATCTAGGCAGCCCTGGGAATGAAATTCCTGGATTGAGGCAGGAGCAGTGTAATCTACGCGGCCCTGGGAATGAAATTCCTGGATTGAGGCAGGAGCAGTGTAATCTAGGTGGCCCTGGGAATGAAATTTCTGGGTTGGGGTGGGAGCAGTGAATTCTAGGCAGCCCTGGGAATGAAATTCCTGGACTGAGGCGGGAGCAGTGAAATCTAGGCAGCCCTGGGAATGGTATTCCTGGATTGAGGTGGGAGCAGTGTAATCTAGGCAGCCAGGGAATGAAATTCTTTGACTGAGGCGGGAGCAGTGTAATCTCGGCAGCCTGGGAAAGAAATTCCTGGATTTAGGCGGGAGCAGTGTAATCTAGATTGCCCTGGGAATGAAATTCCTGGACTGAGGCGGGGCCAGGGTACTCTAGGCGGCCCTGGGAATGAAATTCCTGGACTGAGATGGGAGCAGTGTAATCTAGGTGGCCCTGAGAACTAAATTCCTGGATTGAGGCGGGGGCAGTGTAAACTAGGCGGCCCTGGGAATGAAATTCCTTGACTGAGACGGGAGCATTGTACTCTAGGCGGCCCTGAGAATGAAATTGCTATATTGAGGCGGGGGCAGTGTAAACTAGGCAGCCCTGGGAATGAAATTCCTGGACAGAGGTGGGAGCAGTGTAATCTAGACAGTCCTGGGAATGACATTCCTGGATGAACTGGGAGCAGTATCATTTAGGCGAGACACATCATTCCATCACTGCGATCATCTCTCAGATCCTGCCGTTTAGGACAATTTTTTTTAAATCCTGATGGCCTGGTATGGAATAAACCAGTGAACAAGAGCTGGGAAATGCATTTTTTTCAGTAGTCTGCACAGAGTGGTTCTAAACAGAGTGCTAAGTTTGTGAATTTTGGGAGAGTAGGAATAAGGATCAGAGGGGGAAGGAGGAGAGAGCAAGATGAGCGGCTGGAGATATAAGTAGGCTAGAGAACGCAGAGCTGGGTGCGAGCGCAAGGAGTGAGATAAGTGATATCCGCACAAGGGAAGGCACTGAAAATGAAATAAATGGTGAGTAGCTGGTAAATTATTTTAAGTCTTGAGTTTAATTCTGTTAAGTTAGTTAATAGTCTATTAAATAGAGACATGACAGTCCCGTGGAATGTCCATCTTGTACCAAGTGCGAACTGCAGGACACTTCCCACGGGTTTCAGAGCTTGAGCAACAGCTGGCATCATTGCGGTGAATCCGTGAGGCTGAGAGCTCCGGGGATAGCACGGGGAGGTGGTCAGCCCACAGCATAAGAGGGAGTGGGCAGAGGGGAATGGGTAACCGTCAGATGGAAAAGGAGGAGCACGCAGATCGTGCAGGAGTCCCCTGAGTGTATCTCACTCTCTAACCAGTATTCGATGGTTCCTCTGGGGAGTAAAGCCAGAGCCAAGTTCATGGCACAATGGGGAGCTCAGCTCTAGGTGGGGGTAGAGGATGATTGGGAAAGCAATAGTGATAGGAGATTCCATAGAGGGGACCAGACAGGCTTTTCTCCGGCTACAGACGTGACTCCAGAATGATATCTTGCCTCCCTGGTGCCAGGGTCAAGGATGTCACTGAGTGATGGCAGGACATTCTGAGGGTGGAGGGTGAACAGACTGAGGTCGTGCTCCATATCGGTGCTAATGGCATAGATAGAACCAGGGATGTGATCCTGCAGGCAGATAATAGGGAGCTAGGAAAGAGGTTAAAATCAGTACCTCGAAGATAGTAATCTCTGGATTTCTCCAAGTGCCACGAGCTTGTGACTATAGAAATAGGAGAACAGAGTAGATGAATATGTAGCTGGAGATATGGTGCAGGAGGGAGGGCTTCAGATTCCTGAGACATTGGGACCGATTCTGGGGGCGCTGGGAACAGTACAGGGCGGACGGGTTGCACCTCAACAGAGCTGGGACCAATATCCTCACGGGGCGGTAGGGAGGATTGTTATTGCTGTTGGGGTGGATTCAAGCTCATCTGCCAGGGGGATGGGCACCAGGATGTGGCATTAGAAAGGAAAAACAAGGTGCACAAAGGATTGGGAGAGACAGATAGCAGCACAGTAGGAATTAGTACACTAGTAGATGGTGTCAGACTAAGTGAGAATGCAAGAATGTCTAAGATAGAAACAGAAAATTCTGGAAACTCTCAGCAGGTCAGGCAGCTTCCATGGAGAGAGAGACAGGGTTAACGTTTCAGGTCTGTGACTCTTCGTCAGAACTGGAAAAAGTTAGAGATGTAACAGGTTTTACACAGGTGCAGAGGCAGGGGAAGCGGGGAGGGGAGGAAATAACAAAATTAACGGTCTGTCATTGGGTGGGAGGCAGGAGTGGTTAAATGCTGCCAATGGGGATGGTAGTATCATCAACAGCTGCCGCCTGAGCTGCAGTCAGAGTGGGAGTGGAGCAGAGAATTAAAGTGACAAGCGCTCCACTCCCACTCTGATACTGTGTCCTCGGCCTCTTACAACGTAAGCTTGAGCAACACCTCCTCTTTCTATTAGGCAATTTACAGCCTTTGGAAGAGGAGCATGTCACTTTATTTCTCTGCTCCATTCCCACTCTGACTACAGCTCTCCACGGATGCTGCCTGAACTGCTGAGTGTTTCCAGCATTTTCTGTCATTATTTCATATTTCCAGCATCCGCAGTATTTTGCGGTTGTAAGGTCTAAGATAAAATAAACAAGACTTACATTTACATAGCGTCTTTAATGACCTCCGAACGTCTCAAAGCGCATTGCAGCCAATGAAGTACTAATAGAGTGTAGTCACTGTTGTAATGTGGGAAACACGGCAGGCAATTTGAGTACTGCAAGCTCCCCAAAACAGCAAAGTGACAATGACCAGATAAATTGTTTTTGTTATGTTGATTGAGGGATAAATTTGGCCAGGACACCGGGGATACCTCCCCTGCTCTTCGAACTAGTGCCATGGGATATTTTAGGTCCACCTGAGAGAACAGGTGGTGCCTCGATTAAACGTGTTATCCAAAAGGTGGCACCTCTAACAATGCAGCAGTTCCTCAGCACTTCACTGGAGTTTCAGCCTAGAATTATGGGCTCAACTCCCTGGTATGGGACTTGGAGCCAAAAACCTTCTGACTGAGAGGAGAATGTGCTACCAACGGAGCCACAGCTGACATTGTCAGATAGGTTTACAGTGCATGTGTGTAAGCGCACGAAGCGTGGTAAATAAGGTTGGTGAGCTGCAGGCACAAATAGCCACATGGAAAAATTATGTCGTGGCGATAACAGAGACCTGGTTCTAAAAAGAGCAGAAGTGGGTACTAAATATTCGTGGATATAAGATGTTTGGGAAAGATAGCGAAGGAAAGAAAGGAGGTGGGGTGATAGCATTGATTAAGGAGAATATTACATTGCTGGAGAGAGATGCTGTCCTGGAGGGGTCAAAGACAGAATCTGTTCGGTTAGAGTTAAGAAACAATAGATGTACCATTAAGCTAGTAGGTGTGTTCTATAGGACAGCAACAAGTGGGAAGGATATAGCAGAGCAAATTTGCAGGGAAATTTCAGAGAGTTGGATCAAATATAGTGTAGTAATAATGGGGGGCATCAGTTATCCTAATATAGTCTGGGATATTAATAATATTAAAGGGAGAGAGGGGGAAACATTTCTGAAGAGAGTTCAAGAGAACTTTCTTGATTGGTGCATTTCTGGCCCAGAGAGGAAGGAGGCATTGCTGGATCTGGTTCTGGGGAATGAGGTAGGTCAAGCGGAGCAAGAGTCAGTAAGGGAACATTTAGGGAACAGTGAACAGAGTATCATGTTTAGACTAGCTATGGAAAGGGACAGGGAGCAATCTAGAGTGGGTTGAGACGGAGCTGGCCTGGGTAAATTGGAATCAAGGATTAAAAGGCCAAACTCTCATGGAATAATGGGATGTCTTTCAAGAGGAGATGAAACCGGTAAAATCGAGATACATTCGCACGGGATGGTTAGGTAGGGCAACCAAAGCCAGAGCTCCCTGGATGACGACATAAATAGAGAGCAAGAGGAATCAGAAAAATGGGGCATATGACAGATGTCAAGCTCTGAATACAAATGAGAACCTGGCTGTATATAGAAGGTTCAGAGAGGAAGGGAAAAGGGAAATAAGAGGGGCAAAGAGAGAATATTGGAATAGATTGGCAGCAAACATAAAATGTAATCCAAAATCGTCTTTAGGCATATAAACAGTAAATGAGCAGTAAGAGGAGCGGTGGGGCTGATTAAGGGCCAAAAAGGAAACATACGAATGGAGGCAGAGGGCATGGCTGAGATACTTAATGAGTACTTTGCATCTGTCTTTACCAAGGAAGAAGATGCTGCCAAAGCCATAGTGAAAGAGGAGGTAGTTGAAATACTGGATGGGCTAAAAATTGATAAAGACGAGGTACTAGAAAGGCTGGCTGTACTTAAAGTAGACAAGTCACCAGGAGCGGATGGGATGCATCCTAGGATGATGAGGGAAGTAAGGGTGCAAATTGCAGAGGTACTGGCCATAATCTTCCAATCCTCCTTAGATACGGTGTGGTGCCAGAGGACTGGAGATTTGTAAATGTTACACTTTGCACAAAAACAGGTTTAAAGTTAAATCCAGCAATTACAAGCCAGTCAGTATAACGTTGGTGTTTGGGAAGATTTCAAAACGGTAATCTGGGACAAAATTCATAGTCACTTGGACAAGTGTGGATTAATTAAGGAAAGCCAGCACGGATTTGCCAAAGGCAAATCGTGTTTTAACTTACTTGATCGAGCATTTTATGAAGTGACAGAGAGGGTTGATGAGCTCAATGCGGTTGATATGGTTTACAAGGACTTCAAAATGACATTGATAAAGTGCCACATAATTGACTTGCCTGCAAATTTGAAGCCCGTGGAATAAAAAGGAATGTGGCATCATGGATATAAAATTGGCTAAGTGACAGGAAACAGAGAGTAGTGGTGAACGGTTGTTTTCCAGGCTGGAGGAAGCTAAGCAGTGATGTTCGCCAGGGGTCGGTAGTAGGACCACTGCTTTAATTGATATATATTAAAGACTTGGACTTGGGTGTACAGGGCACAAATACGAAATTTGCAGTTGAAACAAAACTTGGAAGTATAGTGAACAGTGAGGCATATATTGATAAACTTGAAGAGGACATAGACATGCTGGTGGAATGGGCGGACACATGGCAGATGAAAGTTAATGCAGAAAAGTGTGAAATGTTCCTATTTGCTAGGAATAATGAGGAGAGGCAATATAAACTGAATGGTTCAATACTAAAAGAGGTGCATGAACAGAGAGACCTGGGGAATATGTGCATAAATCATTGAAGGTTGCAGGAAAATTTGAGAAAGCGGTTAATAAAGCCTGCGGGATCCTGGGCTTCATAAATAGTGGCATAGAGTACAGAACCAAGGAAGTAATGATGAACCTGTATAAAACATTTGTTTGGCCTCAACTGGAGTATTGTGTCCAATTCTGGGCACCACACTTTGGGAAGTATTTGAATGCCTTAGAGCGGGTGCAGAAATGTTTTACGAGCATGATTTCAGGAAAGAGGGACTTCAGTTACGTGGATCGACTAGAGAAGCTGGGGTTGTTATCCTTAGAGCAGAGAAGGTTGAGAGGAGATGTGATAGAGGTATTCAAAATCATGAGGGGTCTGGACAGCGTAGTTGGAGAGAAACTGTTCCCATTGATGGAAAGGTCACGAAACAGAGGACACAGATTTAAGGCGATTGCAAGAATAACCAAAGGACACGTAAGAAAAAACTTGCTTTATGAAGCGAGTGGTTAGGATCTGGAATTCACTGCCTTAAAGGGTGGAGGAGGCAGATCCAATCGTGGCTTTAAAAAGGGAATTGAATAAGTACCTGAAGGAAAATAAATTGTAGGGCTACAGGAAATGACGTGGGAGTGGGACTTGCTGAAGTGCTCTTGCAGAGAGCCAGCACAGGCTCGACGGGCCGAATGGCCTCCTTCTGCGTTGAAACCATTCTATGATTCTATCTTTTAAGAAAGAAAGACTTGCATTTATATTGCGCCTTTCACGACCACCGGACATCTCAAAGTGCTTTACAGCCAGTGAAGTACTTTTGGAAGTGTAGTCACTGTTGTAATGTGGGAAACGCGGCAGCGAATCTGCTCACAGCAAGCTCCCACAAACAGCAATATGATAATGACCAGATCATCTGTTTCTGTTATGTTGTTTGCGGGATAAATATTGGTCATGACACTGGGAATAGCTCCCCTGCTCTTCTTCGAAATAGGGCCATTGGATCTTTTATGTCCACTGAGAGCACAGACAGGGCCTCGGTTTAATGTCTCCTCCAAAAGACAGCACCTCTGAGAGTGCAGCACTCCCTCAGCACTGCACTGGAGTGTCAGCCTAGATTGATGTGCTACAAGCCCCTGGAGTGTGACTTGAACCCACCACCTTCAAAGTCAGAGGCGAATGTGCTACCCACTGAGCCACAGCTAACACATTATTCCTTCCTTTTTCTGTCACTTTCTCGCCTTTTGTTCTCAGCTTTATATCAATACAGGAAGATAAACTCCCTTCTCTCTGTTCTGTCCTCGGTATTTTTGGACTCTAAAGGAATCAAGGGATATGACGATGGGGTGGGTGTTGGGGGAATGTGGATTTGAGGTCGAAGATCAGCCATGATCGTATTCAATGAAGGGCTCAAGGGGCCGTTTGGCCTACTCCTGCTCCTAATTCTTATGTTTATGGGCGGGGGGATAATTGCACATTCGCTCACTTTTAATTTAAAACTGTGTAAAATAAGGTGAGCCAGATTGTGTTGCAGTGAAGGGTTGTGGTGACAGTGAATTAATGAGTCTGTTTGTTCAATGAATGTAATTAATGCCAGTTACAGTGAGGCCTAGGGATGTCACTCGGGGATTTCCCTCTTCTCTAAATAAGGAGCTCCCTTCACTGTGTCACCTCACGCAGTCAGTGCGCTGCCCCCAGCAAAGAGACCACCAGACATTCACCAAAGGGAAGGCATGGATTGGGTGAAGTGTTTTGGATATTTGGAATATATTATTTTATACAAAATATGTACTTTCCCCTCCTCATTGCTTTTGGTGTTCCTAGTAAGTAGCTATGTTCAGTTATTAATTCTAATTAATGGAGAGGCCCAGAGAAAGAGCTGGGCACTTCAGTGATGAGGCATTGGTGGCTTTGGTTGGCGCTGTTGAACGGCGACGGGCAGTGATGTTCACTGAGAGTGGCAGGAGGCCATTGCCCCGGGAGTTTTGAAGGGTGTGAAGGGACGTGGATCAACCCGACTCCTCGAGGAGCCTAGTGCCGAGGACTCACACCCAATGTCGGAAGAATTTCAAATACCTCACTCGGATGATCAGGGTGAGTACGTGCTTCTCAATACCTCTACATCCCTCCATCACAACTTCATTCTGTGCCCAGTGGGTTTACAATCCCCAAAATGCCCGGCACTCATCTAAGACCTATGGCCATCTCATAAAACACCCATGCACATCCCACACCTTACACACAAATAACGGCTATTCAACTATGGTAGCATATCTGCCAAACACATGGCTGCACACATTAATGATTATTCGACTATGGTAGGCACATCTGCCAAACACAAGGCTGCACACAATAACGATTATCCGACTATGGTAGGCACATCTGCCAAACACATGCCTGCACACAATAGCATCTATTCAACTATGGGAGGCACACCTGCCAAACACATGGCTGCACACAATTACGGTTATTTGACTATGGTAGGCGCATCTACCAAAAAAATGTCTGTACACAATAACATTTAATTCAACTTTGGGAGGCACATTTGCCAAACACATGCCTGCACACTCACACACAGGCTGGCGTTTTTTTTGAAGGCCAAACTCTCTCATAACAGACAGGAGCAGCAATGCGCAGGTGGAGGACCAGCAGACAGAGTTGCAGTACAGAGTGCACAGGATCATTGGCATCCAGGTCATATATGCCATGGCTGCTGGCGAGATCGAGCCCCTGGGACAGCAATGGTATGTTCATCAGCTTTCTCTCCTCTCTCATGCCGCTAACCCCTCACATCACCAGCCTTTTACACTTTCATATCCAACGAACTGTCTCCAGCCCTTGCTCCCTTCCTGCCCCTCTGCCCTCATGCTAAAGCCACTTTTGTACCTACCTGGTTTCAGATAGTGAACCGCCAGCTGACCAGCCTGACCCTCAGCCTGCTAGGGGCAGCGACGCCCCAGACGAAGAGGAAGAGGAAGCCAGAGCCTCACTGCCATCATCTCCCGAGGGTGACACAACAGACACTGGGACCACAGCTTCCCTGGAGGGGAGCAGTGTGTTCGGGTCTGATGAAGGCGAAGCTCCTAGACCCACTGGGCTGCAGCAACGCCATGGGGGTAGGAAGTTCGGGGGCAATCTCCCCAGTGGGTGAGTAGGACGCGATTTCTGCTGCACAGGACTCGGATGAGGACCTCAACATTAAGGCCATGAATACCCAGGTCTTGAGCATGCACACTGAGCTGATAGGTGCAATGACAAGAGTGCCCGACAGCATGGATCGACTGGCTAGAAGGGTGGAGGAGTCCTCCGCTGGCACAGCTGTCATCTGTGCACAAACCCTTTAACCCATTCTTGCCTTGGTGCAGAGGATGGCTGAATTGCAGGGAGACTGTGGTGAACCAGAGCCACTTGTCATGGATGAGGTGGCAGAGTCCATTGCTACACATGCCGACGCAACACAATGCCTTAGTGCTGCAATTGAGTCATTGGCTGGTGCCATTCAGTCTCAGTCTGCTCTCATGCAGTCTCAGATTGATGTATGTCATGCAAGCACTGACAGCTGCTATCTTTGCTGGGTTGCCCACAGACCCCCGAGAATCTCTCAGTACCGCAACAGGCTAGCAATCTGTGCTCGAACAGATTAATTCGGTTGCTGAGGTTCTGCCCTAGCAGAGAGCCAGTGTGTCAGTCGAGCAGGAAGGCGCTGTCCTCTCTCAGGATGATAGCATTCCTGCTCCCACCACTGACATAGACATTGCCACCCTAAGCAAGACACGGCGGGCAGGGGAACGACAGCTCAAGGAGCCAGGCGGTAGTTACACCTTCTTGTGGAAAGGCAATCCTGAAGAAGAACCTCCGTGGGGTGGGCTTTAGCATAAAAAATGAGCTGGTTGAACGTCTGAGACTCCCCTTGTAGAATAAAAGAACGGCTCATGACTCTACGGCTCATGCTAGCCCGGAACGAGTGCGCTACGGTCATCAGTGCACACAGCCCAACACTGGAAGCCACAGACGAGACCAAAGAGCAATTCTACTCCAGCCTCGAACAATCCCTGTCCGAAGTCCCAACGGGTGACAAGCTGATTCTCCTTGGCGACTTTAACGCCAGAGCTGGAAAGGACAGACTTCTGGGGAGGTGTGATCGGCAGAGATGGGGTAATGAAAGCCAACTCCAATGGTACCCTCCTCCTGACTAAATGCTTAGAAGATAGCCTTGTCATAACAAACATATTGTTCCATCAGAGAGTCAAGTACAAGGTTTAATGGCAACACCCTCGCTCCAAGCACTGGCATTTGCTGGACTATGTCATCATCTGAGCGAGGGACCGCAAGGGCGCCAGCATCACCCGTGGCATGATAGGTGCTAATGACTGCTGGACAAACCACCGCCTAATCCACTCTGTCATCTCTATCAACGTAGCCCCAAAACAGCGGCAGCAACAGAAGCAGTGCCGCAGCAAAATCAACGTAGGAGCCCGCAAAGAACATGCTAAGGAAGCCCTATTCAACCTGCGCCTCACAACCAACCTGACAACTCCCAGTGATTCAGAGGTCCACAGCACCTGGTCTGCACTCAAGGCCTACATAATCAGCTCCTGTGAAGAGACGCTTGTTCAATCAAACAGGAAAAACCAAGACTGGTTCGACGAGAACGAGCAGGATATCCAGGAGCATAGAAGCCACAAGCGCAAGGCATTCCTGATTTGGAAACAGCAACAGAAGTCGAGTGCAAGAAAGCAGCTCTACAGACACCAGAAGGCCGAGGTCCATCAAAAAACTCGCGACCTAAAGAGCAGATGGTAGGTGGAGAAGGTGAAGGAGATCCAGCAGCTAGCCGACAAACATTTAGCGCAGTCAAGATCACCTATGGCCCAAGTTCGTACCCCACTGCGGGCCAAGAACAGAGGTACTCATCAAGGATAGAGAGGCAGTCAGTACCCGCTGGAAGGAGCACTTTGAAGAGCTCCTTTACTGAGACTCTGTCTTTGACGTGAGTGTCCTCAACTCCATCCCGCAGCATGCTACCGGCCACCACGTCAGCACAACGCCAACCCGGCATGTGGATGAAAAGGCCATCCGATAACTGAAGAACAACAAGGCCTCAGGAGCAGATGTAATCCCCGCCGCAGTACTAAAACATGGCAGAGAATCACTATTGGCGCGAATACATGAACTCAATTATCTTATTTGGAAGGAGGAGAGCATGCCACGGGATCTCAGAAACGCAGTAATACATAGAAGATGAAGATAGGAGCAGGAGTAGGCCATTCGGCCCTTCGTGCCTGCTCCGCCATTCGATGAGATCATGGCTGATCCTTTAATTCAGTATCCCGTCCCCGCCTTCTCTCCGTAACCCTTAACCCCTTTTGCCCGTAGAAATATATCTAATTCCCTCTTAAATATATTTAATGAGCTGGCGTACACTGCCCTCTGTGGCAATGAGTTCCACAGGTTCACCACTCTCTGAGTGAAGAAATTCCCCCTCATCTCTGTCCTAAATGGTTTAGCCCTTATCCTTAAATTATGTCCTCTAGTTCTGTTCTCACCTGCCAAGGGAAACATTCCTTCTGCATCCAGTCTGTCTAGACCTGTCAGAATTTTATACACTTCTATGAGGTCCCCTCTCAATCTTCTAAACTCCAGTGTGTACATCCCTAAACTACATAGTCTCTCCTCATAGGTCATTCCCGCCATTCCTGGTATCAGCCTGGTGAATCGCCGCTGCACCCCCTCCATGGCAAGAACATCCTTCCTCAGATGAGGCGACCAAAACTGTACACAGTACTCGAGGTGTGGTCTCACCAGTGCCCTGTACAGCTGCAGCAAGGTATCCCTGTTCCTGTATTCTAACCCTTTTGCTATGAAGGCCAGCATACCGTTTGCCTTCTTGACCGCCTGTTGCACCTGCATGCTCGCCTTCAGTGACTGGTGTACAAGAACACCCAGGTCTCTCTGTACTTCCCCCTCTCCCAATCTATTGCCATTTAAATAATAATTTGCCCTCCCGTTCCTGCACCCAAGGTGGATAACTTCGCACTTGTCCACATTATAGTGCATCTGCCATTTATCCGCCCAATCGCCCAGTCTGTCCAAATCGCTCTGGAGCTTCCTGGTCTCTTCCTCTGAGCCCACCCCCCCTCCTAGTTTAGTGTCGTCTGCAAATTTGGAAATGCTGCATCCGACTCCCTGATCCAGGTCATGAATGTAAATTGTGAACAGCTGGGGGCCCAGGACAGATCCCTGTGGTACCCCACTTGTTACTGCCTGCCATTCAGAAAATGAGCCGTTTATTCCAACTCTCTGTTTTCTATCTGACAGCCAGTTCCCTATCCACGCCAAAACTTTCCCCTTTATCCCATGAGCCTCAATTTTCCATGCTAATCTTTTATGTGGGACCTTATCGAAGGCCTTTTGGAAGTCCAGGTACACCACATCTACTGGCTCTCCCCCATCTATTCTACCAGTTACTCCCTCAAAAAATTCCAATAGATTAGTCAAGCACGATTTACCCTTTGTAAATCCATGTTGACTCTGTCCTATCCTGTCCCCATTTGCTAAGTGCTCCGCTATTTCATCCTTAATGATGGACTCCAGCATTTTGCCCACAACTGATGTAAGGCTTACAGGTCTGTAATTACCTGCTTTTTCCCTACCCCCCTTTTTGAATAGTGGGGTAACGTTAGCTACCCTCCAATCCATCGGCACTGTTCCCGAGTCTAATGAATTCTGAAAAATCATCCTTAGTGCATCCGCTATCTCTAGGGCCACCTCCTTCAGTACCCTAGGATGCATGTTATCAGGCCCTGGGGATTTGTCCACCTTCAATCCCTTTAGCTTCCTTAACACCATATCCTTAGAGATATTGATTTGCGTCAGTTCCTCCTTTGCCAATGTCCCTATTTTTCCCGATATCCCAGGGAGGTTTTTTGTGTCTTCCTTCGTAAAGACTGACCCAAAGTATGCATTTAGTTGATCTGCCATTTCCTTATTTCCCATTATATATTCCCCCGTATCTGACTGCAATGGACCAACTTTGGTTTTCACCAGTCTTTTCCTTTTGATATATTTATAAAAGCTTTTGGAGTTAGTTTTTATATTTTCCGCCAGCTTGTTTTCGTAAGCTATTTTGCCCCTCTTGATCATGCCCTTTGCCCTCCTTTGCTCTATCTTAAACTGTTCCCAATCTTCCGCTCTGGCGCTTTTTTTGGCTATTTTATACGCCCTATCTTTGGATTTTATGCTGTCTCTAATTTCCCCTGTTATCCACGGTTGAGTCACCTTTTTAGATTTCCTTTTATGCCAGATTGGTATAAACAATTTTTGCAATTTTGTCATTCTATCTTTAAATGTTTGCCATTGTTTATCTACCTCCAGTCCTCCCAGGAACGTTGTCCAATCAGACCTACTCAGTTCCCGTCTCATGGCATCATAATTCCCCTTGTTTAAATTCAGGACCTTAGTCTCTGAGTCAATTTCTTCGCTCTCCATTTCGAGTGAGAAATCGATCATGTTATGATCGCTCTGACCCAAGGGTCCCCGTACAACAAGATTACTGATTAGTCCCTTCTCATTGCACAGTACCCAGTCCAATATAGCCTGTTCCCGAGTTGGTTCCTCGACATATTGATCCAGATAACCATCCCTTAAACACTCAAGGAATTCCTCCTCCTCATTATTTTTACTGATTAGGCTAGTCCAATCTATATGTAAGTTAAAGTCACCTATGATGACAGCTGTGCTCTTATTGCACGCTTCTCTAATTTCCCTCGTGATGCCCTCCCTAACCTCTATTTTACTATTTGGAGGCCTATATACCACTCCTATTAATGTTTTTCGCCCCTCGCTATTTCTTAGCTCCACCCATATAGATTCTGTATTAACTGAGTTAATATCCTTCTTTTCAATTGCATTTATCCCCTCTTTTACTAGCAATGCTACCCCTCCTCCCTTTCTTTTTTGTCGATCCTTCCTAAATACTGAATACCCCTGTATGTTAAGCTCCCAGCCCTGCTCACCCTGCAACCATGTTTCCGTAATCCCAATTAGATCATAATTATTAACCTTTATTTCCACAGCTAATTCATCTACCTTGTTCCTGATGCTTCTCGCATTAAGGTATAAAACCCTCAGGCTTTTTTTATGCTCACATTTTTTATGAATTAGTTTGGCCCTTTGTTTTTTGTTCCTCACCCTTTTACCATTTATTTCTGTCTGCCTTTCACTTTCCTCTATTTCACTACATAGGTTTCTAGCCCCCTGCCATACTAGTTTAAATGCTCCCGAACTGCTTTATCAAAAATTACCCCGAGAACATCAGTTCCATCTCTGCACAGGTGTAGACCGTCCCTTTTGTATAGGTCACACCTACCACAAAACTGGTTCCAATGCCTCAAAAATTTAAAACCCTCCCTCTTACGCCACTGCTCAAGCCACGTATTTAGCCTAACTATCCTGTTCTCTGTACTCTTACTAGCACGTGGCACTGGTAGTAATCCAGAGATTACTACCTTCGAGGTCCTACTTTTTAGCTTGGCTCCTAACTCCCTAAATTCTACTTGTAGGACCTCTTCCCTTTTTTTAGCTACGTCGTTGGTACCAACATGTATCACGACAACTGGCTGTTCCCCCTCCCCCTCCAGAATGTTCTGCACCCGCGCCGAGACATCCTTGACCCTTGCACCAGGGAGGCAACATACCATCCTGGAGTCTCGGTCGCGACCACAGAAACCCCTATCTATTCCCCTTATAATCGAATCCCCTATTACTATAGCCCTGCCACTCTTTTTCCCTCCCTTCTTTGCAACAGAGCCAGTCATGGTGCCATGAGCCTGGCTGCTGGTGCCTTCCCCCGATGCGTCACCCCCCCCGACAACAGTACCTAAGACGGTGAACCTGTTGCTAAGGGAGACAACCCCAGGGGATTTCTGCACTACCTTCCTGCCCTTGCTCTGCCTTTTGGTCACCCATGTACTGTCTACGCTGGCCTTAACCTGCGGTGTGACCAACTCACTAAATGTGCTATCCACACCCCTCTCAGAATCGTGGATGCTCCAAAGTGATCATGGCCATCTTCAAGAAAGGTGACAAGTCCAATTGCGGTAATTACAGAGAAGTCTCCCTGCTGTCTGTCACAGGGAAAGTCATCGCAAGAATCCACCTCACTCGCCTTCTCCCAGTCACTGAAGAGCTCCTCCCAGAGTCGCAATGTGGATTACACCCACTAAGGGGCACAATATACATTATCTTCACCGTGCATCAACTAGAAGAGAAATGCAGGGAACCGCACCAACCGCACTACAAGGGCTTCTTTGACCTCACAAATGCCTTCGACACCATCAACCATGAGGGATTATGGAGTGTCCTCCTCAAATTCGGCTTCACTTAAAAGTTTGTCACCATCCCACTCCTGCTTTGCGGCAACATGCAAGCCGTGATCCTGACCAACGGATCCACCACAGACCAAATTCACGTATAGAGCGGGGTCCAGCAGTGCTGTGTCATCGCACCAACGCTTTTCTCGATCTTCCTAGCTGCAATGCCCCATCTCACCCTCAGTAAGCTCCCCGCTGGAGTGCAGCTAATCTACAGAACAAACGGGAAACAAACTCCATCGCCTCCAATCCAGATCCAAGGTCGTCCCACGCTCTGCCATCGAATTACAGTATCCAGACTATGCTTGCATCTGTGCACACACTGAGGTCGAACTCCAAACAATCGTCAACACCTTCACCAAAGCGAATCAGAGCATAGGACATACACTAAATATCTGTAAGACAAAGGTCCTCTACCAACCTGCCCCCGCCACACAGTACCAACCTGCCCCCGCCACCACACAAAACCATGATGAGGCCTTGAACAACGTAGAGCCATAACTCGGTCGCCTGAGGAAGAGAGTGTTTGAAGATGAGGACCTCAAACCCAGCACCAAGTTCATGGTCTACAGAGCAGTAGAGATACCCGCCCTCCTGTATGCTTCAGAGACATGGAGCATATACAGCAGGCACCTCAAAGCAAGCAGTGGTACCATCAACGCTGCCTCCGAAAGATCCTGCAATTTTATTGGCAAGGTGAGAGAAGCAAGGAGCGGCAGCAAAAAAAGCAGCGGCAGCGAGGCGCGGCATACCAATTCAGCAGCGGGGGAGAGAGGTTAAAAGTAACCAAAGTGTGACGTCACCAGGAAGCAGGTAAGTGATTGGTTGGTGAGTATTTCTCTCTTTTTAAACCTTAACTCTGTGGTTTATAGTTTCTAAAGTCTCTTTGGTGTAGCGGGGACTGTTTATAAACCAGGGCCCTTAAATATATCATTTAGCTGTAAGGTAACTTCAATTCTGTGGTTTATATTTTCTAGGGCCTCTGTGGTGTAGCGGGGATTTCTGCCATACAAGTGCCCTAGAGTATATCTTTAATTGGTGGTATTGAATTAATTTAAATTAATTAAAGGTTAAATCATGTCAGGACAACCTAGCCCCGTGTTATGCTCCACCTGCGCTATGTGGGAATTCAGGGACACTGCCAGTGTCCCTGACGACCATGTGTGCCGGAAATGTATCCAGCTGCAGCTTCTAGCAGACTGCATTGAGGCGCTGGAGCTGCAGATGGATGAGCTTTGGAGCATTCGCGATGCTGAGAGGGTCGTGGATAACACGTTTAGTGAGTTGGTAACACCGCAGGTCAGGGCTGCACAGGCAGAAGGGAAATGGGTGACCATCAAGCAGAGAAGTAGAAGCAGGAAGGTAGTGCAGGGGAGCCCTGTGGACTTCACCCTCTCAAACAGGTATACCGATTTGCATACTGTTGAGGGGGATGACTTACCAGGGGAATGCTGCAGCAGCCAACTTCCTCGCAACGAGGGTGGTTCTGCTGCTCAGGAAGGGAGGAAAAAGAGTGCGAGAGCAATAGTGCTAGGGGATTCTATTGTAAGGGGAACAGATAGGCATTTCTGTGGCCGTAGACGTGACTCCAGGATGGTTTGTTGCCTCCCTGGTGCCAGGGTCAAGGATGTCACTGACCGGTGCAGGGCATTCTGAAGGGGAATGGATAACAGTCAGAGGTCGTGGTTCACATTGGGGACACCTCGTTAGAAGTGACTGTGCGACCACCCATTTACACGGATCAAACCCCAGACCTGAAACGTTATCTCTGTCTCTCTCTCCACGGATGCTGCCTGGCCTGCTGAGTATTTCCAATATTTTCTGTTGTTATCCTGTACTATACATTGTCTTTTCTTTGAAGGCATCTTTGGGACACGAGGCTTCACCTTTGATGGCCGCCTGGCCTGATTTAATTCAAGAGTCCTCACCCTGCAACCCTGAATGAGCAAAAGGGGATGTTTCTCTTCCAACTTAATTTATCTGACCTGCAAGGCTCCGTGTCGTTCCCACACTTCCACGGCAAGCTAATCTCAAATGTTTTGGCTAGCTGCAGTGCCTTCTCATTCTCACTGCCCCTGAGGACCATTTTGGAATGGGTTCAGTTTGTACCACCCCTAAAAGCTGTTGCCTCCTCTCAGCCTCTGTCAGATTCCATTGGATCTTCCCTGTTGAAGGCAACGACTTGCCGTCCAAATAAATAAATCCTCTTTTATTCCAAATTACTTCCTGCTTGTCAGAAGCTTATTGTTAGTGGGAGGATGCAATCTCAACGACTTGCAGTAACCGAATTAAGAAAATAATGATTTTTAATAGTTTCAATTTATTTCAAACAAGAACACGCGTTTTTAATTTAACCTGCATTAAGCAAAAGCAGCTTTTTTAGCTGTAATCCCATTAGTATAAAGTGCTTTGAAGAAGTTCAAATTGATTTACTGCCAGACACCATCCTGCGATTGTAAATTGTAATCTTCAAAGCTGTATTTTATCTTTCTTATTTTAAAGCAAGCTTTGGTGCTTTTCAGTTACACAAGTAAACTTCAGCCAAAATAAATCCACACCAGCATCTTTAAATTAATGTAAAGCACAAAAGTTTAAAATATTGAGCTCTGTATAGGGTTATGAGCCTATAAAGTGCCTATACTTCACCTGATTCTCAGAGGTCGGGAGCCCAAGAATTATTCCCACAGTTTAAATCAGTTCAAATACAAACAGCATTCAAAGTATCTCAAAATAATCCACATGTCTACACATACAAGGAGAAAACAATTAACGCACTTAAAACAGTACATGTTTCTAGAAAGAGAAACTGGAAAGAAACATCACACAGACACAATTAAATAGCGATTTACAAACAATAGAAATGAAGTAGAAACAGTCTCAGCATTCTTAATGTGAATCCCTCGGCTCTTTACACTTTCACAAGCACTTCCCTACAAATTGAAACCACATGCAACAGCCTTTGCCTGCTGCGACAAGACTGATCTTAACCTGTTTTCAAACTTTTCACTTCCTTCTCAGCACTATCTTTGGCCGTTCTTCCAACAGACACTCCCACTCATCAGCACCTGCTTCAAAGCAGTTTGACTGAAGGTCCTCTACCTGGAACCAATCCAAAATAAGGAACCCAAATGCTCTCACTTTCTCTCTGGATGAATACGCAGAAAAGCAGGAAACCCTCCCTCTACAGACCAGGCCAAGAAGCAAGGAAAAAGGCCGTGTGCATTGCTTGACTCAGGGAAGTACAAGTCTGTTTATACTTAACCCATTACCTTACCTGTTGTAATCGAATAGAGTCCATAGAATACCAGTAGGCTATTGCTTTGATGCACATGAGTGTGTGTGATTAATTAACTTATCCCAAATTATTTCAAAAGAATTGGTCTTCCTGTCAATTTAATGCCAGTCAAAATAAAAAGCTCCCAAAACTGAGGGCTCGTCCGGGATCTAGCGAGACAGCTTTAGCTCATTCTTTTAAACAATTGGAAATTTCGGGAGTTGCGATTCTAACCTGTGGTGCGAAGTTAAAATTTCAATTCAAAAATTACAGGAAGAGGGATCGGCGGCATACAAAAAGCCAGCAAAAGACATTGCTTTTGACTACCATGACAAAATATACGAAAAGGTGTCCAAAAGGGACTTACAAGAGTTACGGGCATGATGCATCTGTAAGGGCCAACATGCATCATAGAATGATAGAGTTATACAGCACAGAAAGAGGCCCTTCAGCACTTCGTGTCCGCACAGGCCATCAAGCCCTATCTATTCTAATCCCATGTTCCAGCACTTGGTCTGTAGCCTTGTAAGCTATGGCGTTTCAAATGCTCATATAAATGCTTCTTGAATGTTGTGAGGGTTGCTCCCTCTCCCATTCAGGCAGTATGTTCCAGATTCCAACCACTCTCTGGGTGAAAAGGTTTTTCCTTAAATACACTCTAAACCTACTGCACCTTACCTTGAAACAATGCCCGCTGGTTATTGACCTGTCTACTAAAGGGAAAAGTTACTTTCTATCTAACCTATCTCTATGCCGCTCATAATTTTGTACAACTCAATCAGTTCACCCCTCAGCCGTCTCTGCTCTAAGGAAAACCCCAGCCTGTCCAGTCTCTCTTCATAGCTAATGCGCTCCAACCCATGTAACATCCTGCTGAATTTCCTCTGCACCCTCTCCAATGCAGTCACATCCTTCCTATAATGTGGCGACCAGAACTGCACACAGTATTCCAGCTGGTGCCTAACTAGCATTTTGTGCAGCTCCATCATAACCTCCCTGCTCTTATATTATATGCCTCGACTAATGAAGGCAAATAGCCCATATGCCTTTTTAACCAGCTTATCTACCTGTCCTGCTGCATTGAGGGATCTATGTACATGCACACAAAGGTCCCTATGATCCTCTGTCCTTCCTACAGTCCTACCATTCATTATGTATTCCCTTGCCTTGTTAGCCCTCCCAAAATGTATCACCTCACACTTTTCAGTGTTAAATTCCATTTGCCACTGTTCTGCTCACCTGACCAACCTGTCTATATCGTCCTTTAACCTGAGGCTTCCCTCTCGCTATTTACCACTCGACCATGACGTTAGGCTCACTGGCCTATAATTCCTTGGTTTAACCCTACTACCCTTCTTGAATAATGGTACTACCTTAGCTGTCCTCCAGTCTTCTGGCACCTCCCTGTGGCCAGAGAGGCTATGAAAATTTGTCTCAAAGCCCCTGCAATCTCCTGCATTGCCTCACAAAGCAGCCTGGGATAAATCTCTTCTGGGCCAGGGGATGTATCCACTTTTCAGCCCGTTAAAACCGCTAATACTTCCTCCCTCTCAATACTAATTTGTTCATGTATATCACAATCCCCCTGCCTGATATCTATGCCTACATCGTCCTTCTCCATAGTGAACACAAATGCAAAATATTCATTTAAAGGCTCACCCTCATCTTCCGGCTCTACACACAGATTACCACTTTGATTCCTAATGGGCCCTACTCTTTCCCTAGTTATCCTCTTGCCCTTCATATACTTATAAAACACCTTGGGATTTTACTTTATGTTGCCCACCAGTCTTTTTACACGTCCCCTCTTCGCTCTCTTAATATTTTTAGTACCCCCCTGCACTTTCTATACTCTTCTACAGTTTCCACTGTTTTTAGTCCTTTGTATGTGCCAAAAGCCTCCCTTTTTTCCCTAATCCATTCTTGTATATCCCTTGACATCCAGGGCTCCCTGGGCTTGTTGGTCACACCCTTGAACTTCACGGGAACATGTTGGTGTTGTACTCTCTCTATTTCCTTTCAGAAAGATGTCCACTGCTCTGATGTGGATTTTCCTACAAGTAGCTGGTCCGAGTCCACTTTGGCCAGATCCTTCCTTATCATATTAAAATCGGTCTTCCACCAGATTAGAACCTTTATTTCCATTCCATCTCTGTCCTTTTCCATGAATACGTTAAATCTCACCGAATTATGGTCACTGTCACCAAATTGCTCTCCTACTGACATCTCTATCACTTGCCTGGCTACATTCTCTAGAATTAAGTCCAGTACCGTCCCCTGTCTTGTAGGGATATCTACATGCTGGCTCAAAAAGCTCTGATGGATGCATTTTAAGAATTCTGAACCCTTCGAAGCCTTTCAAACTCTGACTATCCTAGTTAATTTTGGGGAAGTAGAAATCTCCAACTATTATAACCTATTATTTCTACACATCTCTGAGATTTGCCTAAATAGCTGTTCCTGTATCTCTCCCTGACTGTTTGGGAGCATAAAATACACTCCCAGCAAAGTGCTTGCCCCCTTTTTGATTTTCAGTTCTGCCCATATGGCTCATTAGATGTACCTGCTAAGATACCATCCCTCCTTACAGCAGTAATTGACTCCTTAATTAATATTGTGACACCCTCCTCTTTTACACCCCCCTCTGTCTCACCTGAAGTTTCTATACCCCAGAATGTTGAGCTGCCAGTCCTGCCCCCTCTGGCAGTCACACATTCCCTGTCTGCCTGTGCACTCTGCGGTGTGACTACCTCGTCAAATGTGCTACCCACGAAGGTCTCAGCTTCGTGGATGCTCCACAGTGACTCCAGCCGCAGCTCCAACTCCGAAACCCGGATTTCAAGTAGCTGCAGCAGGAGACATTTCCTGCACGTGTTCGCCTTGGACAGCTAAAGTGTCCCTGACTTCCCACATAGCACAGGAGGAGCAATCCACGCTGGTGAGCTGCCCTGCCACATCCCACCCTTAATTTACTCCCTTTACTTCCTCTAATTAAAATAATATTATATACACTAGGGACCTTACTTCCCTTTAAACATGACTTCCTCTAAACTAGAGGCCTTAGTTTTACTTCAACGGCTGGACTGTAGAAATATTCAACAGGATCTACTTACCAATCAGCTCCGTCTCTGCTTGTGATGTCACTGTAGCGGTTTCGCAGTCCTTGTTGCTTGACTGCTCCTGCTCTCGGACTCTTCCAAATCGCAGCACTCTGGTGTCGGGCCTCCTCTGTAGCGCTCTATTATGGCCGCTCCATCTTCTCTCAGGTCCCGCTGCTGCTCCCACACAGGTCCGCCTCCTCCGGGGATGTTGTGGCATTTATCCAGTGGAGGGTAGATGAGGGAAATCTAAAGCCAAACAGGCAAACGGTCTCTTGGCATTCGGTGCATATTACTCTGCTCGCAGAGCTGAGGAATTAATGAGGCAGGATGCAAAAGAGATTCGAGATTTAAAAGAACTAAAAGGCAAAGAGATTCAACTAAAAGGAAAGGAGATTCAAAATATTAAAGAACAGAAAGAAGAAGGCATCCAGTTTATTAGGTTGTTAAAGGAGTGTGAAATCCAGCATTTGAGACAAGAAATCGGTCGTTTAGACCACAGAATCAGGCAACTAGACAGAGGAGCTGAACAGGCAGCTTCGTTGCTACAGTAACAAAGCCTCTCAAATTTAAATGCAGGGGCAGCAGTCACGGCAGCAAATGAAACCAAATTAAAATCGAGAAATATAAATTGGAAAACCTGGGGCTCCGGCAGGAAGTCGAAGATGTTAGGGGGCATTAAAGGAAGCAATTAAGAAGCCACATAGGGATGCAGACCACTCCCGATGCCACCCAGAAATAAGCGCGGCTAAAAGTAAATTAGGGCAGGAACAGGCTCTAGTATCTGCAGTGACACGGGGAGCCATAACAGAGACAACAGAAAGGGATGAGGGGAGGCAGATTTGGAAGAGGAAGGCAGTCGGTATAATCCCCAGGTGGGCGGCGAAGCATGGGATACCTTGGAGACACAAGGGCCATCTGTAGCAGTAGTGACCACCTCTTTACGGTACAATGTGCAAGGTCACATCACTAGTAAACATACCGACACACGGCCCTAATCTGCGGCTGACGTCATGGTGTGTAGCCACGAATTGGGCCCATTAATGATGGGGACGACATACTGGTAGTAATAGGAGGTGGGCAGATTTGAGGAGGCGTCACTCTGAGTTAAAAGAGGCAGACTTAACATGAGTCCTCCACTTGGCCTGTTCCACATTTTGAAGTATAATATGCCAGACGCGATCCTCCAGCGTGGCACAGCGACCGTGATCCTCTATTATTTAGGGATCCAAAACTTACATTTACTGGATATGATTAGTCAGACCAAACCGCGCGCAGATGGGACCCCTAGAGACTTCAGTAATCGCCTGTACAATATCTATGAACGCACCCAGAACCAGGCACCCGCAAATGCGGCAGCAGGAAAGAATTAGGAACAATTCAAAATCATGTGCACAACCCAATCCACTCTTTAGTTAAAACCACCCTGGGCATAGCCGTGAGGCCCGCCGATCAGTGGACAGATACAGAGATTAATGCTCAAAGAACCTGGGAGAAGGAAAAAGGCCATTTAAAGGTGAAGTCACCACCCCCCGCAAAGAAAGCAGTGTCAGCGATGGAAGGATCTGGGTTTTACCCATTTAGGGGACAGTTTTTTTACTGTAAGAAGGAAGGTCACCTAGCAAAACACTGCAGGAGACCCAGACAGGCACCGGACCACGATGCAATGTATAGATAGCTCCCGAGGCATGAACCCAAACCCTCTGGGGTAGAACAACAATTGGCTCAGTTAGTTACCCTTTCAAAAAGGACGGATTCACATCCTCTGGGATGGAGCAACGATTGGAGCAGTTGATAACCCTCATGAAAGCCCACATTTTCACGGGGGGATGCAAAATTATTTACCGGTGCACGCAAGGTCCAATGCACACCCATTGGGAATGCACAATCCTATCGTCAATACACACCCATTGGAGGGACCCCTCCAAGGATGCAGCCTATGATGGGGATTGTCCCCCAATGATTGGTTGGAAGTGGGTTTCCGACATGATGGTAGCGGGAGACCAGAAGTGCTTGTTATCTTAAAAGGGAGCCGACAGCAGATTGTGCTTATAGACACTGGCTCAGCCGTTACCTTCATCCACACCACATAGCCTGAACGCCATGCAGCGGCAGGCTAGGGATGTATGGCCCTTAAAGGGTTTATTGGTGATACAACCACCAGCATATACAGGGAAGGTCTCTGAACATCAGTTGGGAGGACTCATCTGTAAGGTCCCAGCGCCGATGCTGATGACCACCCCCGACGGAAGGGGGATTTTAGGGACTGATGTGTTGGATCATTGTTGTGCGGTAATAGATTACAATCGGGACTGTCTTTGTATGGGATTGAGAAATGATGAAAAAGCGACAGAAATCACAGATGCTCACTCAGTTTATGCTATTAAAAAGCCATCCGAGTATGACCCTCCAGGGAGCGAAAAATTAAGCTGTGGCAGAACTAATTCAGGAACAGCTAGCGGTGTTTGCCACATGCAAGCACGATTGTGGAAAAATTGCAGGCGCAGAATCTATTGAGGGACCCATCCACTCATTCATCAATCAGTCCCCATTCCCAGGGAGAGTCACCCAAGACACCATATATCTCTAGTCGAGCAGGGTGTTGTTAGGGCAGGCACTTTCGCAACCAATTCACCCACATGGCTGGTTAAAAAGCCTGATAGCAGCTGGCGACTGACTATTGGTTACAGAAAGTTAAATTCTGTAACGCCAGCCAGCTCACCGGTAGTAAAAGACGCTCCCAACATATTATCTCAAATTCCTGCTGTTTTCACGTACGTCTCGCCAATCGACATCGCCAATGGATTCTGGAGAATCCCTGTTAAAGGGGAAGACCAGTGCAAATTCACGTTCATATTTGATGAACAGAGCTACACCTGGAGATGCCTGCCTCAGGGGATCCTCAATGCCCCCATGATGTTCCACAGAAGAATGGCTACAATTTTAAAATACTTTTCCCGCCCGATTTGCTTGCTGTTGTGGTGAAAATAAAATTAATTAAATCCGCAGACTAGCCTGTAAATGGTGAAAAGCCGAGCAGTTTATTTAAAACACAAAATTGTTCAACAGTACAATACAAACAGTCCGCGGAGATATCTAACGGCTGATCAGTGAGAAAAGCTAGAGCTCCGGCAACTCGTCCCTGGCTGTCTCTCTGAATGCTTACAAATCTCAGTATTTATGACTCCAAACTACAATGATTCATACTGTCGCATGACTTTTCTTCAAATGACATCAAAGTTTATACAATGGAGCCACCAGCTGCTCATCTTGTGACTTCCCTTATCTCCTAACGGCCAGTATCAATCAAGTGAGCCCTTTGACCTGTTATTGTTCAATCATCTGCGAACCCACAGAGGTCACATATCACCACTTCCACATAATTCAACCATCGGACCGTTTCGCAGTTGTTTTTCTTAAGCACAGTAATTTCGCACTGACCTTGTTAACCCCTCCATAGACAGTCTACTGCTGCCAAACGATAGCATGGAGGAGCATCTGTCCCTTTTGCACGAACTGTTGACATTGTTGGCTCAGGCGGGACTAAAGGTGAATCCCCGTAAGGCTCAGTTAGTAAAAGAAATGGTCACCTTTCTGGGAGTGTCCAATTCTCCAGCGGGATCGTCCCCCTACTCCCACAAGGTGGAGATAATACAGCGATTAACATTACTCACTTCCAATCCTGACCTATGTTCATTCTTGGTTTTGTTGGGTTACCAAAGGAACTTTATCCCAGGCTTGGCAGAGTCTATGATTTGATAAAACTGCAGGGTGATGACATACGCCCGGCATGGACATGTTCACACCCAGTCCATGGCCAAATTAAAAACTGCAGTGATACAGGCCGCATGTCTGATTCCTCCGGTCCCCCGCAGCCCTCCCATTTGGAGGTCTGGGACACAGTTCTGTGCCAAGCCCGACCTGATCAATTACAGCCCATTGCATATGGGTTTCGAATCCTGCAGGGGGAAGAAAAGACGTATGCCGTGTGCAAGCACCACCTGCTGGCCATTTTCTCTGGGCTTCAAGCTACCATCCTTCACAGCGCTCATACGCGTCTGCACCTACTCATCAAACCTGAATATTCGCTAGTTTCCGCGCAGCAGCTCAGCAAATGACATTGGAATTTATGGAAAGAGACATTTCTAAACCCATCACATTGTCGCCACAATTTCTGGTTTTTCAGTGGGAACCGCGTGAATGTCCGCTGCCCCTGATTAAATTTGAGAACCATGCTGTGTAGAAAGAGCCCAATCACGGAGCCCCAGATGGCTACGTCGATGGGTCCTCATATCACATCCATGATCCTCCCACATCGGACATGCTGTGTTATTGTGAGAGAGCAATCCAGTGACGATGTAACCGACAGACCACACAATGTGCAGAAATTGCCGCACTTCCAACCACCATGAAAGAAACCTCAGACAGACCTATTAAGATTTGGTCCGATAGTGCCTATGCTATAAACACCATGCTCTCCTTGCCCGAATACCACACAAATGACTACCGTACAATAGATACTAAGGGCCCTGGTAATGCATGCTCTGGTCATACCTTAAACATCGATCCCATCGCTGCTTCATTTAAAAGGTAGCAGCCAATAGAAAAGGGGGTCCACATAGACAGGGATATTCCAGAGCAGACAGAGCAGCCAAAGACGCTGTGATTGTTGAGGAGATAGTGAATATTGTTGTTGAGCCCTGCAATGGTTCCCCAACAGAACACATAGATTTAAAATCCCTGCAGCAGCAATACTGCCCATACGCCAAAGAAAGCATCCGGCATCAGGAAGGCAGACCCCCTTCCTCAACCCACTGTCAGGGACCCCAATAACAGAATAATCACATCCCCTGACTCAGCGGACTAGTTGCTGATGTTCAAAAGAAAGCCAAACGTCTGCCCGATGGTGTGTGTTCCACTAGAGCTGGGTCAGGAACTGCTGTCCCTCTTCCACTCCTACCCCACGGTAGGGCTCTATTCGGTCCTGGCAACCTTCAATAATGTAGCATCCACAGCTTGGTAGTCTTCCATGAGGTAAACAATCAACCTAAATGTGGCACAGTGCCTACCGTGGCTGCAGCACCATCCTCCCACTTGCACTAACCGAGCCTTGCTTCAAAGCACGTACCCAGCTCAAGGGCCATTGACTCACCTCCAGATAGACTTCATTGGGCCACTTCCACAGGTGCAAGACAATTTTCAGCATGCCCTAGTGGTGGTGGATCAATTCACTAAATGGATGGAAGCATTCGCCTGCCGCTCCATAACAGCAGTCACGGCAAGCAAAACATATTAAATCATGCGTTTTATAGGTAGGGAGTACCAGTAAAAGTGGACAAGAAAATACACATTAAATGGTAGGACACTGAGTAGTGTAGAGGAACAAAGGGACCTTGGAGCACATGTACACAGATCCTGAAGGTAGCACGCCAGGTAGATAAGGTGGTTATGAAGGCATATGGAATGCTTGCCTTTATTGGCCGTGGCATAGAACACAAGGGTTATGCTTCAAATGTATAAAACATTAGTTAGGCCTCAGCTGGAGTAATGCGTGCAGTTCTGGTCACCACATTACAGGAAATATGTGATTGCATTAGTGAGGGTACAGAGGAGATTTACAAGGATGTTACAAGGAGAATCTTAACTATGAAGGAAGACTGGATAGGCTGGGTCTGTTTTCCTTGCAGCAGAGCAGACTGAGGGGAGACCATATTGAGGGGTATAAAATTACGAGGAGCATAGATAAAGTGGATAGAAAGGACCTGTTTCCCTTAGCAGAGGGTCAAAAACCAGGGGGAACAGATTTAAAGTAATTGTTGGAAGGCTTAGAGGGCATTTGATGGGAAATTTCTTCCTCCAGATGGTTGTGGGGGTCTGGAACTCACTGCCTGAAAGGGTGGTAAGGGCAGGAACCCTAACCACATTTAAAAAGAACTTGGATGTGCACTTGGGATGCTCTAACCTGCAGGGCTACGGACCAAGAGCTGGGACATGGGATTAGGATGGATAGCTCTTTTTGGGCCGGCAAAGACACGATAGGCTGAAATGGCCTCCTTCCATGCTTTAACTTTCTATGATTCGATGATTCTATGGGGAGTGATCAAGGTTCGCACTTTGCCGGTATGATGTTTTACCAACCTGCAGGATATGTTGGGGATAAAACACAAACTACTTATTGCTCACCACGCCCAGTCATCCGGAGGCGTCTAAAGGAGGAACAGGACCCTCAAGTTTTGGTTTAAAAAAATTGTGTGCGGTCCACCCCATTCAATGGGCTAACATGCTGCCAATGTGCTTAATAGCAATGAGGTCCACACCTCATAAAACAACAGGGGTCTCCACAGGAGACTGATGAAATCGCCAGCCCAGCAACACTAACGTGGATGAACACCTTGACAATTGCACCATATAGTTCCAATTGGCTGGAACAAGTGGTAGATGACACCGATCAGATGTTCGATTTGTTGCTACGATATTTGGGAAGTCAAAAGACAGCTTAAAAGGTAATTTGACAAGAAAGTACGTCCCTTTGAGTATCAGGTGGGGGACACCGTAATGATTACAAATTATGGGAAAAAGAAGCATGCTATTGAGCCCAGGCGGTGGGGACCGCATATGATTATAGACCGATTGAACCCCGCGGTTCATTAGATTCAGTTACATGGGGAACAGCTGCGTTAAGTACAAGAAATGTTATAATATTAACCAGTAAGAACTGCCATAGAGTACACTGATCTTGTTTCCCACAGGTCCATGATACGGATACTGATGACACAGAACAATGCCTTAAACAGCAGAGCTATACAAAAGCTAGGTGTCAGCCCATGCTAGGAAACAATGAACAATGGCCCAGAAATTCGTGTACGCACGGGGTACTCACCCATAGGCCAAATAGAATTGCCGGTTTACTGCATGCACTGCGCATTCGTGGGAAACCGGCACTACCGATCCTCTGAACGAAGGGGTTCAGAGGTGGAACGCGTGCATGGGGGAGGATGCGTGTGCACATCAAACTTAGTTTTTTTTTCAGGTTTCTTTGGGACCGTAAGCCTGCAGGATTTAGAAATATAAAAAGCATGTGTAAGGCCTGCTTTTTACAAGGTAAGTGGTGAATTAATTAAAATTAAAAAAACATTTCCACAGGTTTATTATTTTTAAATACTTTAAAGCAAGGTAAGTTTATTTTTAGCCCCGTTAGAATATAAAATTATATTTTTCAAAAATTTTAATTATTGTTTAAAATAGTTATTTCATGTAATTTATAGTTTATTTAAAAAACGTGGGCCTAGAAAGTCGGTATAGCTGCGTTTGGGGTGCTACAGCCGCGTGGTCACATAACTTTGCTCCCGGCGCAACTTAGCACCACCTTCGCTGATATTCAGATGCATCACCCCAAGCGGTTGCTGCAGCGCTAAAGCAGGCGATGCACGAGTATCATAAGGCGCTAAGCCGGCGATCCGGGGTGCTACCACTGAGGGCGGGTGCAGCGCAGGTGCGGCGAGTTATTGATTGAAGGCAGATAGCCAGGCGCCGGTCAGCACTTAAAGGGGGAGGGTGGAATTGTTTGGCTGCCACGCCTGCACACTGCAGCCCTGAGGGACGGCCTGAACAGTGCTAATTCATTTGCTCCACGCCCAGGAGAATGGAGAAGCCAAGGAAGAGAGCGCAGCGCTTCGGCGAGGGTGACCTGAGGCTGCTGGTTGGCGCAGTTGAGCACAGGCGCAATGTTCTGTTCCCTGAAGGTGGCAGGAGGCCGCTGCCCTCTGAATATCGGAAAGCCTGGAGGGAGGTGGCAAGCAGGGTCACCTCCAACAGCGTGATTGCCAGGACTCCCCTCCAATGCCGTAAAAAATTCAACGACCTCACTCGGGTTGTCAGAGTGAGCACACTTTCCAGTATCCTCCTCATCCCTGCATGTGCTCCTCAGTTGATGGCCAAAGTGACGTGAAAGCCCTACTGCCCAGCCCTCATCCAGCAGCTATGGGACTGTCATGCAAAGCACTTACATATTCAGGAGATTATACACTGTCAGGGCTATTCCACCATGGGATGCTGTGCAGGCAAGATGAGGGCTTCACACTTTCTGGGCTATTCCACCATGGGAGGCTGTGCAGGCAAGGTGAGGGCTTCACACTGTCAGGGCTATTCCACCATGGGAGGTTGTGCAGGCAAGATGAGGGCTTCATACTGTCAGGGCTATTCCACCATGTGAGGCTGTGCAGGAAAGATGAGGGCTTTACACTGTCAGGGCTATTCCACCATGGGAGGCTGTGCAGGAAAGATCAGGGCTTCACACTGCCAGGGCTATTCTACCATGGGAGGCTGTGCAGGCAAGATGAGGGCTTCACACTTGCAGGGCTATTCCACCATGGGAGGCTGTGCAGGCCAGATCAGGGCTTCACACTGTACTTAGAGGCCATCCTCTCTCTTGCAGGGCAAGCTGGTGCACAACCAGAGACAGCAGCACCAGACCGGGGGTGGCCATCCTGACATTAAGCAGCTCAGCGACCGACAGCTGCGAGTGGAGCAGATCATGGCAGGCCGGCTGATTGGCCCCGTCGTGACTGGAAATGCTGACCCCCTTCTGGACACCAATGGTAAGGTCCTCACCTTTTGGACCTCTCTCTTTCCACCTGCACCTCACGCCAGCATTCTTTGCCACTATCGAACCAATGCAGTGCATAGCAGCACTCGTGCCTCCCTCGCTGCCATCATGTCCTCACTCTAAAGCAACTCTTGTGCCTCCCTGCTTTCAGATGGTGGCTCGCCAGGTGAGGAGGTGGCCCCTCAAGCTGGCACTGTGTCGGACTCAGACCCAGAGGAGGATGAAGAGGAAGCCGCCCCATCAGGGACACCCTCGGCCGAGGCAGCCCATGGCCATGCTGGGGACACGTCTTCCCTGGAGGGGAGCAGGGGGGAAGTGTCGGAGTAGAGTGATGCTCCGGGGACCAATGGGCTGCAGCAATGCGGGAGGCGGGGGAGCTCGGTGGCCTTCTCCCCAGAGGGAGAGTGTGGCCTACATACCTGCTACAGTGAGCGCAGAGGAGGTGCGGATCCTAGCGGAAATGGGCGTCCAGGCTGAGCGCAGGCTCACTGAGCTCATGGCTGCAGTGGCAATGATGCCTGACTCCATAGAGTCACTGTCAAGGAGTGTGCAGGAATTCGGGCAGCACAGGCCAGGAGTTGCAGGACTTCACGGCAGCACAGGCGGCCTCCAGCCAAGTGCTCAGTCGTGCCATGCATTCACTGGCTGGTGACATCCAGACACAGACCAGGGCCACACGGGCACTAACTGCTGCCACACTCGCTGGCTCAGCCAGGCATCGCCGGGGCACTCGCCATGCCACAGCATCCCAGCAGTCTCTGCTTCAGCAGATTGCTGCGCATGCTGCAGTGCTGGCCCGGGCGAGTGCCAGTGAATCAGCCGATCAGGGAGTGCCTGTGCTCTGTCAGGTTGGCAGCATTCCTGCAGCCAACACTGTCACTCCTCCACTGCAGCTACCACCACCCGTAGGATAGACTGCTGCCACCCAAGCTGAATTGGAGCAGTCGGCAGCTGGGCCCTCCAGGCCCAGAGCTGATCCAGGCCGAACCCCAGGGACATCTGCTGTCTCACCAGCTAACCCTCAGCATCCTTCCCCCAGCCTTGCTGCAGCCACTGGGGTCCCATTGAGGAGGAGCTGCAGGGCGGGTAGGGACCATGCCCGGAAGCGAGACGGATCACCTTCGCAGCTGAAAATGTAGAAGGTCTGGCCAATTTTGTTGCTTTTTATAAACAGGCCGAGACTGTTATATTTCTTTTTTATAAACAGGCCGAGACTGTTGTATTTCTTTTTTATATGAAGGACGAGACTGGCGTTTTCTTTTTTTATATAAAGGCCAAGACTGGTGTGTTTATTTTTAATATAAAGGCCGAGACTGGTGTGTTTTTGTTTGGGGGAGTTTCTATGAATTAGTTTGTCATGCGGGAAGGGCACAGAGTTATAAGAGTATAAAATGTTCTTTATTCGCACTGTCCATGTTTGCTTTTGGAAGTATTGGTTGCCTTGATCGGCTGAGGGCTTGTGGAGCAGCTACATTCATCTTTCTTCATTGGCACAAGCCCTTCCCTGAGATGGGGCCTAGATCCGAGTTGCAATATGCTGCAGACGGATGGCCCTTGCACTTTCTGCCTCCCTCCCATCCTGGTCCTCCTCCTCCTCCTCCTCCTCCTCTGGTGGTCCTCCAATGTCTGCTGGCAGTGGCTGAGTTCTGCGGATAGCCAGGTTGTGCAGCATGCAGCACACGACAGCGAAATGGGAGATTCGCTCAGGCGAATACTGTAGGGCTCCCCCAGAATGATCCAGACAGCGGAACCGTTGCTTGAGCACGCCGATTGTGTGCTCAATGATGTTCCTGGTTGCTTGATGGCTGCGATTGTATCGCTGTTCTGCAGGGATGCTGGGCGCATGGAGCGGGGTCATCAGCCAGGTGCACAAAGGATAGCCTTTGTCCCCGAGAAGCCATCCTCATGGGTGAGGCTGGGCCTGGAAAAGGTCTGCCACAGAAGTCTGGCGCAGGATGAAGGCAACGTGGCTGCTGCCTGGACAGCAGGCATTGCCAGCTAGTATGAGCTGCCTGTGGTCACACACCAACTGCACGTTGAGTGAATGGTAGCCCTTCCGGTTGTGATAATCCTCGGCATTCTCCAGAGGTGCCCGCAAAGCCACATGCGTGCAGTCAATGGCGCCTTGCACCATTGGGAAGTCTGCTAATGCTGAAAATCCCATTGCATGCTCTTGCTGCTTGTCGAGGTTCATGGGGAAGCAGATGAACTGACGTCTCCTTCTGAAAAGGGCATTGGTCACCTGGCAGATGCAGCAATGTACCGCAAACTGGGAGATGTTGGTAATATCCCCAGTAGCGGATTGGAAGGAGCCGGTGGCATAGGAATTGAGAGCCAACGTCACCTTCACTGCTACCGACAGAGACGTCCTGCTCCTCAGCTGTGGCTGCAGATCTCTCTGAAGCACGTGGCAGATCTCTGTGACCACCTCCCTTCTGAATTGCAGCCTCTGAACACATTGCTCCTCAGACATGTTCAGATATGAGAACTGCTGGCAGTATACCCTGGGTGGGTAAAGCCTCCTGTGCCGATGCCTGTTGGCCCTTCTCCATCTGGCCTTGACTGGCAGTCTCTCACGGCATCTCTGAGCCCTCTGAAAGCAATGCAGTAAGCCAACTTTTGGACCCTTTGCAGCCTCCATTAAATGTATCGAATTAATGCTATGGCACTGAAAGTTAATTACAAGTGCAAAGCTCTGGCCTGAAGCCAGAAGTACCTGAGCGAGTGTTGATTCAAACCAGAAAGCTCTCTCCCTTTGTCTCTCTCCAAATATCAATGGCGCACAAAGAAGGAGTGGAGCAAAATGGCTGACATTTATACTGCAGGAGGAGTCCCCTTTAAGTAGCGCCCCCGCACCCCGCAGCGACTGGGAACCGTTCCCCTTTACCAGTCGCTGGGGGCACCAGACGCACAATAGGCCGGTGCCACTGAATTTCCGGTTTGGGGCGCACAAAGGGCGTTGCACCATGAAATGACTTCAGGATCTGTGTGCGCAGCTGAGCGCGTGCAAAGGTTTTGCGCCACTGCTAAATCATTACTGAATTTCGCAAGAGGCACAGATCGTGCAGCGCCCGGTCGCTAGCCACTTAGCGCCCCACTTCTAACCCTCTTAAGGCACTAGCGGCTGGCGCAACCAACTGAATTTCTAAGCCGTGATGATTTTTAAAAATTTATTTGAATGTTTAGTGCTATTTTGGGGCCGTAGTATTTATAAACTTGACAGCTCTTCCTGTCAGACTTATGAATGGGCTTTTCCCTGCTCCGATTGGGCTTATCCCTGCTCGAACTAACTGCACCCCTGGGATACGCAAGCATTGTGCGCCGGCAGCTGGACCAGGCCCCGGATCGGAATTCCATGGGGGCCCACTGCTCAACGGCCGGCGCGCTAGGTAAGTGCAGATCGGGGGCTTGCAGCCACGGGAAGTCCCCAACCCGAAATTCTGGGCCAATGTAGGACAACACCCCTTGCTCAGGACCCTCTCAATGCTTATGTGCCTTTAAGAGCCCCATGTGTACTGTAATGCCGGTAATGGCCACTCGGGCTATATAAGCCTGTATATTGTGTTGTATCAGTTAGTTCCCCTCCAGATTTTGTTCAGTAAACAACTGTGAAACCAACTCCTGTCTTCAGTGTCTCTATCAACACATGGACACAACAGTGGCGACGAATTGGAAACGGACTTACCTGCAATTCGGCAGCACCACAAGGACATCGATTCCTCTGGCGTCCAAAGTTGAAGAAAAATCAAGAAAAAGAAAAAGCTGTGGTTTCACCAGCTAGCCAAGCTGGTGGCAGATACTGCAATAATCCTTCCTGGGCGTCAGGCTGGGACTCCAGTGGCTGGCTCTGCAGCTAGGCCAAGCAGCGAAGGCGGAGGCAAGCAGTAACAGACGGGGAGGGAGCACTCAGGAGACGGCCGGCGTTGTAAGCAGGTCGGCGTTCAGAGCTAGAGAGAGAGTCCGGCGGGAACGAGTCTCCAACTGTAAGTAAATAAATAAAAAGAACGGAAACCGCAGGAAACAGCGTTGTCATCGGCAGCAGCGGCGGGGAAGCGCGGGAAGCGCCATATCTTTTCTGCAGAAAAGAAAGAAAAGCGCGGGAAGCGCCATTTTTTTTCTAGGATGCCTAAGTCTGGCAATATTGATGTCATACACCTTCAGTCCAGGCAGAGCTGCTTAAGGAGGCACCGGATGCCTTAACCGATGGATCGGCACTTCACAAGGATGGTAAGCCGTGCACAGGGTTCGCCATTATCTTGCCGAATGAGGTCATTCAATCCAAATGTACCCTTCATTCGGCACAGTTCACTGAGGTGGCTGCGCTCGTCACTGCCATTCAGATTAACAGTTCTCAAAGTATGAACATTTGGTCCGACAGTGCCTATGCTATCAACACCCTGCTGTCCTTACCCCTGTCTGCCCGGATTAACTTTTGCATGACTGACGGTAAACCCTTGCTACACGTGGTCCTTTATTGGGTTCTGGAGATGATGTTATGGGGATGTACGGCACCTGTCTATGTGGGCAAGGTTCGGGCACAATCCCGCTCCATGGAACCACTAGCTCGGGGTAATTCCATGGCAGAAAAGGCAGCAAAGATAGGCCGCCATAGAAGCCCGTTTGTGGGGAAAACCGCAGTAACCTGACCCGCTGCCCGCATCAGCTGTAATCCTGGCCAAAGATCTAGCCTCCTTGCAAGCCATGTACAACCCATACTCAATTGTTATTGCATGGCACCAGCAGTGCCAGCCTTACTGGCCGAACCCCGTGGGCCCCGCTCAACTGCCTTCAACAGGATGAGCCCAGCACCCTGCTACCCATCCTCATGTACAACAGTACCCTGGATGTCTCTGTCACCTGCGTCCCCCAGCTAGGGATGACGAATTATTCGAATTACTATATGCCCACAACGTGGGGAGATCATTATTCTGCAAAGACCACTCTGGAGAAGTTTTCCACCATGGCCTGGTACCCGGGCTCTGAATGCGACTTTGAATCCAAGGCAAAGCGGTGCCTTTCGTGCCTCCAGCATAGCCCGGGCACTCATTCTAAGTGGGTGCTATTACAACAGCCACCACCCGCGAAAGACCCTGGACACACATCCAGATAGACTTTATAGGGCCCTTGTCATGGCGCCCTCGGGCTACATATACTTTCTGGTCCTAATAGACAAATTGCTGAAATGGATTGACGCTTTCCGCTGTAGAATGAACACAGTCCTCACAGCAACAAAACGGCTATTGCGTGAGGTGGTCTGCAGGAGGGGAATGCCAATCCAGGTGGATAGTAACCAAGGGACACACTTTACCGGGAAAATCTTCTCAGAAATCCAGAGACTCAGAAAAATCGCGCACAAATTGCATGTTGTGCACCACCCACAATCATCAGTGTAGTGGAGTGGCGAAATCTATCCCTTCAAACCACGATGGAAAAGTTCTTTACGGGCCACCCCACTCAGTGGATTAACAAGTTACTCAGGTGCCTAATGGACATGAGAGCAACCCCACATAGCACCACAGGTATTTCAGCTTACCATGCTGTGACAGGATGGTTAATGAGAAGGCCTAACCACCTCCACACTCCATCCATCACCCCAGGTCTCCAGGGGGCGGCCAACCAGAAATGGTTAGGATCAATGATAGAACACATCAGGAAACAAATGAGTGCGTGGCTCAGCACACCGTGAAAAGCAAAGAACAAATAAAGTAGTACTTTGAGTATCAGATAGGATCGGGTCATGGTCCTAAACTTACTAAGAAAGGAACATGCCTTTCAACCAAAGTAGGTGGGACCTTGCCCAAACACAGACCGAGACAGCCCCGTGGTGTACTTGAACCAGATCCCGGACAGGAACGGCAGAAAGAGGCCCAGGTGGTACAACATCAAGCAGTTCAAATCTGTAAAATAATGAATACTCAGCCAATTCTGTTTGCAGGTCGATACACAGAATGGCTCCGCTCCAGCTTATAATGGGACTAAAAGCGCTCATCGGCACCATCCAGCCACGGGACATCATCGTGAAACAAGGATCAATGAACGAATAAAAAATAAGACAGTCTCAATCCTTATTGCTCTGTAATTATTAATTCGTTTTATGAGATTTGGGCATCGCTGGCAAGGCCAGCATTTATTGCCTATCTCTAATTGCCCTTGAGAAGGTGATGGTGAACCTCCTTCTTGAACCACTGCAGTCCATGTGCTGAAGGTACTCCCACAGTGCTGCCAAGGAGGGAGTTCCATAAATTTGACCCAGTGGCGATGAAGGATTTGCGATATACTTCTAAATCAGGATGGTGTGAGACTTCGAAGGGAACTTGGAGGTGGTGTTGTTCCCATGGGCCTGCTGCCCTTATCCTTCTAGTTGGAAGAGATCAAGGGTTTGGGAGGTGCTGCCGAACAAGCCTTGGTGAGTTGCTGCAGCGCATCTTGTAGATGTAGCCAGTGGAGAGATTTCCCCGATTCACATTGACTTCAGCTTTACTAGGGCTCCTTGATTCAATCCTCAGTCAAATGCTGCCTTGATGTCTAGGGCAGTCACCAGTACCTCACCTCAGGAATTCCGCTGCTTTGTCCTTGTTTGGACAAGGCTGTAATGAGCCGAGTGGTCTTGGCAGAACTGAAACTGACCAGAATTGAGCAGGTTAATTGGTGAATAAATGCCCCCGCACTATCGATGACACCTTCCATCACTTTGCTGATGATTCAGAGTAGATTATTGGGGACGTACCTCGTTGGGTTGGATTTCTCCTGTTTTTTGTGGACAGGGCTTACCTGGGCAAATTTCCACATTGTCCGATAGATGCCTGTATTGCACCTGTACTGGAACAGCTTGGCTAGAGGAGCGACTAGCTCTGAAGCTCAAGTCTTCAGCACAATAGCCTGGATGTTGTCGGTGCACATACCCTTTGCTGTATTCAGTGCGCTGACCATTGGCGTGGAGTGTGGAGTGAATCGAATTTGCTGAAGACTGGCTTCTATGATGGTGGTGACCTCAGGAGTAGATGGGTGCAATTGCTTCAGCCTTGTCTTTTTCACTCACGTGCTGGGATTGTTACTGATGGTGAGTGCGAAATGGAGACTGTGTCAATCCTGATTTCCCCCTATCAGATTAAAATCTTGCTCAAAACCTGCGGAACTCCGAATCTACACATGAGATAAGGACTCAATGTCTTCTTTTATCACACAATCATACATTACAGAAGGAGGCCATTCTTTTCATGGAGCTTGTGCCGGCACTTTGAAAGAGCTATTTAATTAGCCCCACTCCCCTGTGCTTTTCCCATAGCCCTGCAAATCCCTCTATTCCAGTATTGATTATATTCCTTTTTTAATTTATCGTTGTATCTGCTTCTATCACATTTCCAGGCAGTGCATTCCAGATCAAAAAAACTAGCCGCATAAAACACATTTCCTCATCTTCCCTCTGGATCTTTTGCCAATTATTTTAAATCTGTGTCTTCTGGTTACTAACCATTCCGTGACTGGAAACAGTTTCTCGTTATGTACGCTAGACAAACTCTTGAACTCATCTCTTCAATCACCCCTTAACCTTCTCTGCTTGAAAGTGAAAAATCACAGCTTCTCCAGTCTATCCATAAATCTGAAACGTCTCCTCTCTAGTACTATTCTAGTAAATCTCCTCTGCGCCTACTCCAAGGCCCTGACGTCCTTCATATATTGGGATGCCAAGAATTAGACACAATACTCCAGCTCAGGCCTAACATTTACAAATGTTTAGCGTAACTTCCTTGCTTTTTGGCTTGAGCACATGCATCTAGGCTGATATTCCAGTGCCGTGCTGAGGGAGTGCTGCACTATCAGAGGTGCTGTGTATCTGATGTGACGTTAAACCGAGGTCACCATCCACTCTCTCAGGTGGACGTGAAAGGTTCCATGGCACTATTTCGAAGAAGAGTAGGGACGTTATCCCCGGTGTTCAGGTCAATATTTATCGCTCAATCAACATAACAATAAAAAAGATTATCTGGTCATTATCACACTGCTGTTTGTGGGAGCTTGCTGTGCGCAAATTGGCTGCCACGTTTCCCACATTACGACAATGACTACACTCCAAAAGTACTTCCTTGGCTGTAATGCGCTTTGAGACGTCCAGTGGTCGTGAATGGCGCTATAAAAATGCAAGTCTTTCTTTTTTTATGTGTCTGCTCATTTCAGCGGTCTGTCTATGTGCTCCAGAAGTCTGCTACTCTCCTCACAGTTTACGACATTTCTCAGTTCCGTTTCATCTCGAACGTTTTCAATTATGTCCAGGCCATTATTGTCTTTAAGAAATAGCACTGACCCTAATATCGACCCCTGGGGGACACCACTGTACACTTTCCTTCTGTCTGAAGAACACCCGTTCACCACTACTCTCTACTTTCTATCCCTTTGCCAATGTCACATCCACGCAGCCACTGCCCCTTTAAGCACATGGGTTTCCATTTCACAATCCAGTCTATTAAGTGGCACTTAATCAAACGCCTTTTGAAAGTCCATATACAAAATGTCAACTGCACTACCCTCATCAACCCTCTCCGTTACTTCATCAAAGAACATGATCAGGTTAAATGAATCTGTGCTGGTTGTCATTTGTTAAAACATGTTTTTCCAAATGCCAGTTAATGTTTTTCCTCGAATATGGCCTCGAGACGTTTCCCCACCGCCGACATTAGGCTCACTGGCCTGTAGTTAACTGGTTTATCCCTCTCTCCTTTTTTAAACAGGCTGTAATATTTTCAGCCCTCCAATCCTCTGGCACCACTCCCATATCCAAGGAGGATTGAAAGATTATGGCCAGAGCCTGCGCTCTTTCCAACATTCCTTCCCTCAAGAACTTTCATATATCCCATCCAGACCGGCTAAAAGTTCTGCTTTACTGTGGTACAAAAATTGTTGGATTGGAAGCGGTTAACTGAAGCTGTTTGTTCAGTGACTATAATTAATATCAGTCTCCACGGGTTAACTGAAGCTGTTTGTTCAGTGTCTGTAATTAATGTCAGTCTCCATGGACCCTAACTTTATCAGTGCAGGGTTTCCCTCTTCTATTAATAAGGGACTCCTTTCAATGTGTTATCCCATAGTGTTAGTGAGAGCATCACCTCTGGCACTAACAGGGATCATCGCGCTGTTCCATGCAGAGGGAGTCAGAATCTGAGAAGAGTAGATTGGAATGGTACAACAATGGATCAGAATCTGAGTACAGTTGTTTCGAATATTACAACAATGGACAGGGATTTCATCTCGGTTATTGACTATCTTTCTGAATATTTTGATGAACTGACATTTACAGACGGATTCTTTGCGCACTGATGATTATAAAATGCGTTTACTATCCCCTCCTCGCTGCTGTTGGTGTTCCTGGTAATTCTCTCTACCTAGCAACTAATTATTTAACCTATGTTTAACTGTCTTACTGTTCTTTCAATTACTCTCCCCTCCTTATTGCTACTGGTAAGTCTCTGTATCCAACTATTAGCTCTGCAAATCTTTGCTAACTGTATTAATTTTCATGTAATTTACTCTCCCAATTTGCTGCTGTTGGTGTCCCTGTGAAGTTTCTATATCCAGCTATTAGATCTGTAATCCTCTGAATCACCAGTTCTGCCGACCATGCACCTCCACAATATCGCCCGTCTCCTCCCTGTCTCAGCCCTTCCACTGCAAATATCCTCAACCGTGCCTTTGTTAAATTCAGACTAGACTATCCCAATGCTCCCCTGGCCAACCTCCCAGTTACAAGCCTCCATAAACTAGAGCTCATCCAAAATTCTACCCCCTTATCCTAACTCGCATCATGTCCCGTTAACCCATCACCCTGTACTTGATGACCATCATTTGCTCACATTCCGGCAATGCCATAATCTTAATATTCTACTCATTGTGTTCAAATCCCACCATGGCCTCACCCCTCCCATTATTCCCATTCCCCTGCTCTTTTCCCATATTCCTGAAAATTGTTCCTCTTCAAGTATTTATCCAATTCCCCTTTGAAAGTTAATTTATTTCCAGTTGCACCTCCCCCAGTGTTTCTGTCTCTATTTTTATTTCTCTCTTTCTCACTCTCTCAACTTCTTCTCTCTCTGTGTCTCCTGCTCATAGAATCAGAGAATGGTACAGCACTCAAGCAGGCCATTCAGCCCATCCTGTCCATGCCGTCTCTTTGACGAGCGATCTAATTAGCCCTACACTTTAGCCAGAGCCCTGTAAACATTTCTCCTGCAACTAATTATCCAATTCGCTTTCGAAATTTACTACTGAATCTGCTTCTACCGCGTCCTGAGTCAGTGCATTCCAGATCACAACAACTCACTGTGTAAAGGACTATCTCCTCATCTCTCCTCTGGTTCTGTTGCCAATTACCTTAAATCTGTGCCCTCTGTATACCCAACATTCTGCCACTGGAGACAGTTTTGACTTACTTACTCTATCATAACCCATCATTATTTTTAACATCTATATTCAATCTCCCCTTATTGAAAAGGACAAACATAGACCAGGTGTAAAGGTTCTCAATTGGGAAAAGGTTAATCTTATTAAGCTGAGATGTGATTTAGCAAAAGTGGACTGCAAATAGCTACTTGATGGGAAATCAGTGTTGAGCAGTGGGAAGCATTCAAGGAGGAGATAATGAGGGTCCAGAGCAAATATGTTGCCACAAAGGCGTAGGATGTGACCCCCAATTCTAGAGTACCCTGGATGTCAAGGAATATATAGGGTAGAATGAGGATTAAAAGGGAATCTTTGGACAGCCACCGAGCTCAATACCACAGAAAGCCTGGAGGGGCATTAGAACGTGCAGGGTTGAAATTAAAAAGGAGATTAGGAAGGCAAAGCGAGGGCTTGATAATATATTGGGAAGTAAAACCAAGTTAAACCCCTCGAGCAATCTGCCTCAGAAGATAACAAATGACTCTGAATGTGTTCAGGCGAGCCTTTGAGAGGCAAATCTCGGTCCAATTAGTCAGCACGCTGTGACATTTGATATCTGCCGATGTCCACAGACAAGGGCAGAGGAATTCGTCACAGGCGGTGGTTCTAAACAGATGGTTTTGGATTGGGCACCCGTTACACACAGCGCCTGATATTCTGTTCCACTCAAGTCAATGACAGGTTTCTCAGTCTAGGTCTTCAATACTTAACAGTACTTTTCTAGCAAAGGAATCTCCGTAACTCAGTGAAGCCACATCTGTGTCAAGGAACTAGTCTCAGTAATGCTGCCCCATCAGCAAACCTGTGGACCCAAACAACATGGCCCACTCCTTAAAAAAAAAAACTCCATTCTGGCTCTTCTTGAGAGCCCAAGGAGTTTATTGCATAAAATGCAACGAAAACCTAAACAAGTTGGGGGAGCACAGCCAGTGACAGCCAAATATCCACACAGGCTTTTATAAGAGAGAGGACCAGACACACAGGCTTTGTAAAGAGACAGGACCAGTCACACAGGCTTTGTAAAGAGACAGGTCCAGTCACACAGGCTTTGTAAATAGACAGGACCAGTCACGCAGGCTTTGTAAAGAGACAGGACCAGTCGCACAGGCCTTGTAAAGAGACAGGACCAGTCACACAGGCTTTGTAAAGAGACAGGACCAGTCACACAGGCTTTTTAAAGAGACAGGACCAGCCACACAGGCTTTCTAAAGAGACAGGACCTGTCACACAGGCTTTTTAAAGAGACAGGACTAGTCACACAGGCTTTCTAAAGAGACAGGACCAGTCACACCAGCTTTCTAAAGAGACAGGACCAGTCACACTGGCTTTTAAAGAGACAGGACCAGTTACACATGCTTTATAAAGAGACAGGACCAGTCGAACAGGTTTTGTAAAGGGACAGGTCCAGTCACACAGGCTTTGTAAATAGACAGGACCAGTCACACCGGCTTTGTAAAGAGACAGGACCAGTCACACAGGCTTTGTAAAGAGACAGGACCAGTCACACAGGCTTTGTAAAGAGACAGGACCAGTCACACAGGCTTTGTAGAGACAGGACCAGTCACACAGGCTTTCTAAAGAGACACAACCAGTCACATAGGCTTTCTAAAGAGACAGGACCAGTCACACAGGCTTTCTAAAGAGACAGGACCAGTCACACAGGCTTTTTAAAGAGACAGGATCCGTCACACAGGCTTTCTAAAGAGACAGGACCAGTCACACAGGCTTTTTGAAGAGACAGGATACGTCACACCAGCTTTCTAAAGAGACAGGACCTGTCACACAGGCTTTTTAAAGAGACAGGATCCGTCACACCGGCTTTCTAAAGCAACAGGTCCTGTCACACAGGATTTTTAATGAAACAGGACCAGTCACACCGGCTTTCTAAAGAGACAGGATCCATCACACAGGCTTTTTAAAGAGACAGGACCAGTCACACAGGCTTTCTAAAGAGACAGGACCAGTCACACAGGCTTTCTAAAGAGATAGGACCAGTCACACAGGTTTGTAAAGAGACAGGACCAGTCACACAGGCTTTCTAAAGAGACAGGATCTGTCACACAGGCTTTCTAAAGAGACAGGACCAGTCACACCAGCTTTCTAAAGAGACAGGACCAGTCACACTGGCTTTTAAAGAGACAGGACCAGTCACACAGGCTTTTTAAAGAGACAGGACCGGTCACATAGGTTTTGTAAAGAGACAGGACCAGTTACACAGGCTTTGTAGGAGACAGGTCCAGTCACACCGGCTTTAAAAAGAGACAGGACCAGTCACACAGGCTTTATAAAGAGACAGGACCAGTCACACTGGTTTTGTAAAGAGACAGGACCAGTCACACAGGTTTTGTAAAGAGACAGGTCCAGTCACACAGGCTTTTTAAAGAGGAAAGACCAGTCACACAGGCTTTTTAAAGAGACAGGACCAGTCAAACAGGCTTTCCAAAGAGAGAGGACCAGTCACACAGGCTTTCCAAAGAGACAGGACCCGACACACGGGCTTTTTAAGGAGACAGGATCCATCACACCGGCTTTATAAAGAGACAGGTCCAGTCACACAATCTTTTTAAAGATGCAAGATCAGTCACACAGGCTTTATAAAGAGACAGGACCAGTCAGACAGGTTATTTAAAGAGACAGTACCAGTCACACAGGCTTTCTAAAGAGACACAACCAGTCGCACAGGCTTTTTAAAGAGGCAAGAGCAGTCACACAGGCTTTCAAAAGAGACAGGGCCAGTCACACAGGCTTTTTAAAGAGACAGGACCAGTCTCAACGGCTTTCTAAAGAGACAAGACCTGTCACACAGGATTTTTAAAGAGACAGGACAAGTCATACAGGCTTTATAAAGAGGCAAGACCAGTCACACAGGCTTTTTAAAGTGACAGGACCAGTCACACAGGATTTTTAAAGAGACAGGACCAGTCACACGGGCTTTTTCAAGAGACAGGACCCGTCACAGTCTTTTTAAAGCGACAAAACACTGCAAACAAAAGGGCCTAGAAATTCTTCTCGGGCGGCGGCACAAAGCAGGCGTTATCACATCGGAAATTCTGAGCAGATATTCTTGGCCCTCATATCTGTCCTTACAGATTATTCGACCAATAATGTACGTTCACTGTTTCTAATCTTTTACTGAATATGACCCCTTGGAATCTGCTTATTTTGCAGGCATTTAGTTTTAATATTTGTAATTGCACTTAATATAGGGAAATGTACAATTAAGTTATTAGAATTAGTAGGGTCTTGCCCACATGTCATCCCTCTGCCGACAGATAGTAATCCTTACCTCTCTTTACTTGTGCCTTTTATGTGTTGGAGATGTTTTGTGGAACCAGGAGGTGAGTTACTCACCACAGAATACCCAGCCTCTCACCTGCTGTTGTATCCACGGCATTTATGTGGCTTGTCCAGTTGAGTCTCTGATCAATGGCGACCACTAAGATTTTGATGCTGGAGGATTCGGTGATAGAGCTGCCATTGACTGTCAAGTAGAGGAGGTCGGACTCCATCTTGTTGGAGCTGTTCATCGCCTGCCACTTTTGTGATGAGAATTTACCATAAAGACACTAGTGATGAGGGATTTCAGTTATGTGGAGAGACTGGAGAAGCTGGGATTGTTCTTCTTATAGCAGAGAAGGTTAGCGGGTGATGGAATAGACGTTTTCCAAATGCTGATACAGTAATAAGAAACTGTTTCCACTACTTGCCTTGTCATTACCAAAAGGACACAGATATAAGATAATTGGTAAAAAAAACAGGGAGCAGATGAGAAGAACTTTTGTCATGCAGTGAGGATTTATGACCTGGAATGAACTCGGAAATTCTGGTGAAAGCAGATTCTCTTGGTTCAGGTCGTAGAACTCTCGGCTCTGAGTCAGAAGGCTGTGGGTTCAAGTCCCACTCCAGAGACTTGAGTACAAAAATCTTGTCTAACTCTGCAGTGCAGTGCTGAGGGATGGCTGCAGTTTTGGAGCAGCAGTTCTGGAGGAAGGCTGCAGTGTCAGAGGGGCAGTAGTGAGGCAGCACTGCACTGTCGGAGGGGTTTTCTTCCAGATGAGATGTTAGACAGAGGCCTCGTCTATTCTCTAAGGTGGAGGTAAAAGTTCCCATGGAACTATATCAAAGAACAACAGTAGATTTAACCCTGGTGTTCTGGTCAATATTTACCTCAATCTACATCAATGAAGCAGATTACCTGGCCATTTCCACATTGCTGTTTGTGGGAGATTGCTTTGTGCAAATTGGCTGCCACGTTTCCTACATTACAACAGTGACTACACTTCAAAAGTGCTTCATTGGCTGCGAAGCACTTTGGTACTTCCCAGGGTCGTGAAAAGCGATGTATCAATGCAATTGTTCCTTTCTTAACTGTAACTTCCAAAACGTAATTGCACATATACTTGGAAAGGGGACATGTTCAGGGCCGTGGGGAAACTGCTCAAGTGTTCCTTACCATTCACGACAGCTTTGAAATAATTTGGCCTGCTGTTTGTGGGATCGCAAGGCTCTGTCTAATTTCATTCCCTTGATGTCCATGGTAGTGACACATGATATGATGGAGGGTGGCCTCCGGGTGAAGGCGAGACTTATTCTCCACAAATATTGTGCAGTGGTCAGTCCTATCAATATCGTCATGGACAGATGCCAATGTGATTGGAAGGTTGGTGAGAACTAGGTCAAGCAGGCTATTCTCTCATGTTAGTTCCCCCACCACCTGCCACAATCCCAGTCTGGCAGCTGTATTCCTCAGGGCTCGGTTCATGATGGTACTTCCCAGGCACTATTGGTGCTGGACATTTAAGTATCCACCTCCAAACCCTGAGTATAATTTGCGCCCTTTCTGTTCTCGGGCTCCCATCAACTGGTGCACAGCATGAAGAACTGCCAATTCATCACCTGAGGGAGGGAGGAGGTGGTAAACGGCAGGAAGCACCTTGCCCATGTCTGGCTGGTAGCCATGAGACTTCATTACATCCTTAGCAATGCTGAAGAGTCGTAGGGTTTTTCCCACCGGATTGTATATCGCTGTGCCCCCAAATTCTGTGCGTCTGTAAAGAGCCTGGGATCATGACGGAGGATTCGGGAATGTTGAGTGAGAGGTAGGAACCTGTGAGAATGACTATGGGAGAATTTCCAGAGTGTTCATGGAGTATTGAGGTGCTGACATGGTATTTATCGCATTGGTTCATATTTTAAGTGTTTTACTTTGATTGCTTCGAATCAACACTTTGCTCCTTTTAATTATTCTTACCCTCGGCTAAACATGATGACCTGTCTATCTGGGTATGGTCATTCTTTAGAAAGTTGTTGTTCTTGTTGTTGTTCTAGTTTCAGGCAATTGAGAAATGAACTGGGAATTAATTTCCTGTATTGAAACGGGAATAATATAATCTAGGCAGCCCTAGGAATGAAATTCCTGTATTGAGGCGGGAGCAGTGTAATCTAGGCGGCCCTGGGAATGAAATTCCTGGATTGAGACTGGAGCAGTGTAATCTAGGCGGCGCTGGGAATGAAATTCCTTGACTGAGATGGGCACATTGTAATCTTGGCAGAGCTGGGAATGAAATTACTTGATTGAGGTGGGGCCACTGTCATATAGGTGAGCCCCATAGTTAAATAACTGGGATCATCTCTCAGACCCTAATTATTGATATTTTTTTTATCCTGGTCGCCTAGTATGGAATAAATCAAAGAATAAGAGTGGAGAAATACATTTTGTCTGTGGTCTACACAGATTGAACATAAAGACAATATCGACATGCATGCGGTCAATGGCGTCCTGAATCATGGGGTAACCCACGACATAGGCAGAAGTAGGGATGTGATCCTTCAGGCAGATAATAGGGAGCTAGGAAAAGCTTAAATGACCTCGAAGGTAGAAATCTTCGGATCACTCCCGGTGCCACAAGTTAGTGAGTATAGAAATACAAGGAAAATGCAGTTGAATGCGTGGCTGGAGACATGGTGCAGGACGGAGTGCTTTAGATTCCTGGGACATTGGGACAGTTTCTGGGGGAGGTGGGACCAGTACAGACCGGACAGCTTGCATAGAACCATAGAAATTTGCTCTACAGAAGGAGGCCATTCAGCCCATCTTGTCCGTGCCGGCCGACAAAGTGCTATCCACCCTAATGCCACTTTCCAGCACTTGATCTGTAGCCTTGCAGGTTGCGGCACTTCAGTTGCATATCCAAGTACTTTTTGAATGCAATTAAAGTTTCTGTCTCTAATTCCCTTTCAGGCAGTTAGTTCCAGACCCACACCACCCTCTGGGTGAAACGATTTCTCCTCAAATCCCCTCTAAACGTCTGACCAATTACTTTAAATCTCTGCCCCTTGGTTACTCACCCTTCTGCTAAGGGATATAGATCCTTCCTGTCCGCAATATCTAGGCCCCTTATCATTTAATACACCAAAATTAGGTCTCCCCGCAGCCTCCTTTGATCCACAGAAAACAACCCAATCCACTCTAATATTTACTCATAGATAAAATTCTCCAGACCAGACAACATCCTCGTAAATCTCCTCTGTATCCTCTCTAGCGCAATCACATCATTCCTGTAATGTGATGACCAAAACTGCACGCAGTATTCTAGCTGTGGCCTAACATGTGTTTTACACAGTTCAAGCATAATCTCCCTGCTCTTATATTCTGTGCCACAGCTAATAAAGACAAATATCCACATGCATGCTGTCAATGGCGTCCTGAAACATGTTTTAGCCCACTATCCTCGCAAAGCCACATGCACATTCATGCTGTTTGTCCTAGGCCATGGAGAGAGACGTACTGGCGTCTCCTCTTCCACAAAGCCTTTGTCACCTCCCGGATGCAACAATGAACAGTGAACTAGGAGATCTTCGGTATGTCCCCCATAGAAGCCTGAAAGGAACTGCTGACTTCGAAATTTAGAGCCGCTCTCACATTCAGTGTCACCGACAGAGACGTCCTGGTTCTGAGCTGAGGGTGCCATTGACTGCACGCATGTGGCATTGTGGGCACCTCATGAGAACCACAATGGCTTCCACTCTCTGAATGTCCAGTTGGTATGTGACCACAGGCAGCTCATACTGGCAATCAATGACTGATATTTTGGCAGCAGCCATGGTACTGTTATCCTGCACCAGACCAGTGTCGCAGACCTCTTCCAAACACCGTGTCAAGCTAGTGGATGGCTCCTCGGGGACAAGGGTTATCCACTCTGCACCTGGCTGATGACACCACTCCGTAACCCCAACACCTCTGCCGTGCTGCAATACAAGGAGAGGTATAGAGCAACCAGGACCCTCACAGAGCAGATGATCGGTGTCTTGAACAATAGTTCCGGTGTCCAGACCACTCAGGACGAGCCCTGCAATACTCACCCGAGCGAGTCTCCCTCTTCATTGCAGGAGGTGGCAGAGTACAGTGACCAATTCCTTGCTGCAGCGCAGTCTTAGGAAAAAATGCTCCTCAGACAAATGGATATAGGAGGAAAATTTGCCTCTGAATACCCTGGGAGGGTAAGGTCTCCTATGCAGAGGTTTGTTGGCCCTCCTCCTTCTGGCCACCTTTGCCACTCACTCTGCCTCCGCTGCCTCCGAAGGTGAAGCGAGACGAGAATTCCCCGAGTTAGTGCAGCCCCCATCAAAGCTTCTAAATATATTTAGAAGGGAGCTGAAATAAAAATGAAACTCCGAATTGGTGCTCAGGACCAAAACACCTTCGATCAGCGTCGAATCTCGCCAGATGCATCCCTCACTCTCAACCTGCGTGTACCAAAAATGTTGCCTTCAAGAAAAGGCAGAAAGTGGTCGCCTTTAAATAGCGCACCTCCAGACCTTTCCCGGCTTGAAAACGTTCCCCTTTACCTGCCGTTCCTAGCGGCAAGCGGAAAGGCAGGGGGCTGGACTCAATATCCAGTCCGGGGCGCTACCGGGGTGTTGCACGCGTGCATGATATCATGATCTGCCAGATTCCAATACATTTATTGATTTCTGATCTTTGTTTTGAATTTACAATTAGATCCCATGCCCGTCTGTCACGGTTCAGTGGATCTCTCAGTGAGACCCAGTGTGATTATCTATTGCCTCCTGCTGCACTTCAGGATAAACAATCCCAGCTGATTGTTACTGAAGTACTGGGGACAAAAAAGCATTTGACATCTTCTTGTCTAATATTTAATGCACAAGTTGGAAGCAACAGTTGAAAAAGTATAAGTTTAAATCTCTTCCATTAGTGCTCAGATATTTTGCAAAAGCTTTCGGTGGCACTTTGCTTGTGGTATAATTCGTCTGATTTCGATGTTGATAAATGCATTTAGTGGGACATTACCTTGTCAATCCTCACTATTTACTTTAATTCAGCGTCCACTATTTGCAATGTTACTTGGCAAATCTTCCTTTCAATGAGTTACAATTTGTGTATTTCAACAAAAATGCAGAAACCTCAATCTTCAAAACATATCTGATGGCCCAGTTATGTTTATACCTGCAGTGCACTTGTATATATTATCGTAGGCTTTTCATATTACATCCATACATTTTACATACAATTGCCTGTAATTATTGCATGCTAAGGTTGCAGTTTCTGTACTTTGATGTTGCATTATTTTTCAGTTCAAAATATAATGGCCCCGAAATTCGGGTCTCCACGGATGAGTACGCATGGGGTACTCACCCATAAGCCCAATGGAAGTGCCGGTTTCCTGCATACACTCCACATGCGTGGGAAACCGGCACATCCGTTCCCCTGAACGAAGGGGTTCAGAGGTCGAATGCGTGCGCAGGAGAGTGTGCGCGTTTGCATCGAACTTCGGGTTTCTTTGCAGGTTTTCCCGGTAGGGTAAGTCTCCAGCAGTTACACATATAAAAAGCAGGTGTAACGCCTGCTTTTTACAAGGTAAGTGGTGAATTAATTTAAATTAAGACATTTTTTCCACAGGTTTATCATTTTTAAATAATTTAAGGCAAGGTAAGTTTATTTTTAGCCCCATTAGATAATAAAATTAATTTTTTCAAAAATTTAAATTATTGTTTAAAATAGTTATTTCATGTACTTTATATTTTATTTAATCTTGTGATGTTTTTTAAAAATTTATTTGAAGATTTAGTGCTGTTTTTGGCCCGTAGAATTAAAAAGTTTTGACAGCTCTTCCTGTCAATCTTATGAATGGAGCATTTCCTGCTCCGATTGGCTCCCCATGGCCCACGTGATCCCAGGGGACGCATCGAATTAACTGCGCCCCTGGGATACGCAAGCACTGCATGCCGGCAGCTGGACCAGGCCCCGGGTCGGAAGTCCATGGGGGCCCACAGCTCAATGGCCGGTGTGCGAGGTAAGTGCAGATCGGGTCCTTACACCCGCGGGAAGCCCCTGACCTGAATTTCTGGGCCAATGGGTATTCTAACCAGGAGCAGGAATCCAAGCGGGATATCCCGCTCCCCTAAAACAGGGGCACAGAAGCAAATTGCACCATTCCAAATGCTGACTGGTCCCAGGATATGAAGTCTTCCTGAGATGTTCTTGTCCTTTGTGTCCCGGGTACCTCGGGAAGTGCTTTTGTTTGCTGGGCTAAAGGTAGATTGCTCATTTAATCTCTCCTTGACAAAATATCTGTTACTTTCATGTTGTATTTATTCCCATTTAAAGTATTGATTCGATAATCTATTTCCGATTATTCTTACAATAATAGAATTCAGCTCCACAGGTAATAGGATTAGATTATATCATTGAATGTTGGTAATGAGTTGCAGATTTCACGCTGAATTCCATCAAACTGCTGCTTTTGCTCCCAGCCTGATGTATAATTTCGCTGTTTATTTCCCTTCCTCACAGTGAACTTAGTGACGATTTTGATCCTGTCCCAGGGAAAGTGTGGTCTCTCCAAATGTGTCAGTCGCTACCTGGTGGCCATGGCAGCGGCAGATCTACTGGTCGTTATCCTCGACCTGATATTGAGGCACATTCCGATTGTTTATTGGGAAGAGTTTTATTTTGTGGAGTCCATCCCCGTTTGTAACATCCATGCTGTCCTGCTTTACGCAGCCACAGACTGTTCTGTCTGGTTCACCGTCACTTTCACCTTTGATCGATTTGTGGCCATTTGTTGCCAGAAGCTCAAAACTAAATATTGCAACGAGGAAACGGCGGTTGTGGCTCTGGGAACAGTGACTGTGCTGAGCGGTTTAAAGAACATCATCTGGTATTTTATGTTCACAGGTCGGTATTGGCTTGCGAACAGCCCCTGGTTTTGTGATGTCACAGAAGATGTTCGGTTATCACGGGCCTGGGGAACAATTGAGCTCCTTCATTATATTCTCACCCCATGTGTCCCATTTGTTGTGATTCTGCTGCTGAATGCTCTCACCGTCAGACACATTTTAGTGGCAAGCAGAGCCCGCAGGAGACTCCGGGGTCCCAGCGGTGGGGAGAGTCCCAGAGACCAAGAGATGGAGAGTCGCAGAAAATCTATCATTTTACTGCTTGTTATCTCCAGCAATTTCATCCTGTTATGGGCACTGTTTATGTTGTATTCTATATGGAGCCGGATGTTGTATTTGGGGCCTATGCCTGTATTTCTACCTAGTTATGTACGGGAACTGGGATTCATGCTGCAGCTACTGAGTTGCTGCACAAACACTGGGATTTACGCCGTGACCCAGACTAAGTTCAGAGAGCAGGTGAAGAATATAGGGAAATATCCCTTTACTCTGATTGTAAAATTAATTAAAGGATGAGATAAAGCAGAGACTTTTCAGCCTGAGAGTTGAGAGTTCCCTGGGTCTGATATTGTGGGGCCCTGCAAAAACATGGTGGCTCCGGCGCACCATACGAAATGGCGGCACTGAGGCCCCGCAAAAAGATGGCGGTACCCGTGCCCCGCACAAAGATGGCGTCACTGGGGCCACGCACAAAGATGGTGGCTCACAAACCCTGCTCAAAGATGGAGGCACACGTGAACAGCACAAAAATGGTGGGTCTGTGGCCCTGCAAAAATTTGGTGGAACCCGCGCCCAGCACAATCATTCTGGCACCAGCACCCCACACAAAGATGGCGGCACACGCGCCCTGCAGAAAAATGGCTGCTCTGGCACCACGCACAAAAATTACTGCTCTGAGGCACTTCAGAAAGATGGCAGCTCTGGTGCCACACACAACAATGGCGGTTCTGGGGACTCGCACAAAGATGGCAGCATCCATGCCAATGCAAAGATGGCTTCCCTGAACCTCCTGCCGGGCACAAAGATGGCAGCACTGGGGCCCCGCACAAAGATGTCGGCTCTCGGGCCCTGCACAAAGATGGCGGCTATGGGGCCCTGCATAAAGGTGGCAGCTCTTGGGTACCAAGGAAAAATAGCGGCTCTGGGGCCGTGCACAAATATAGCGGCTCTGGGGGCCCCACTCCATGTGGCGGCTCCAGGGCCCCGCATAAAGATTACCGCTCTGAGGCCCCGAAAAAAGATTGCGGCTCGGGGGCCCTGCACATTGATGTCTGGCCCGGTGCTCCACACAACAATGGTGGCACCAGCGCCATGAATAAAAATGGTGGCATTGCGGCCTAGCACATAAATGGTGGTAACCACGCCCGGAACAAAATGGCTGCTCTGATGCTCTGCACAAAAGTGGCGGCTCCAGCGCCCCGCCCAAAAATGGCGGCTATGGCCCCCCCGCATAAAGTTGTTGGATCTGGGTCCCCACACAAAGATGGCAGCACCCACGCCCTGCACAAAGATGGCGGCAGTTGTGCCCTACACAAAGATGGCGGCACAAGCGCCGCACAATGATTGCATCTCTGGTGGCCACACATAAAGATGGTATCTCTGGTGCCCCACACATAGAGGACGGCACCAGCACCCCCACAAGTTTGGCGGTTCTGGCGCCATGCACAAAGATAGCGGCTCTGCGGTCCCGCACAAAGATGGTGGCTCCGGCACCTCACACAAAGATGGCGTCACATGCGACCCACACAAAAATGCGGTCTCCGGCGCCCCACACAAAAATGTCGCTTCTGGCGCCCTGCACAAACATGCTGGCTTAGGCGGCCTGCAAATCAATGTCAGTTCTGGTGAAACACACAAAGATGGCTGCTCTAGGGCACTGCAGAAAGATGGCAGCTCTGGCACCACACGCAAATGTGTTGGCGCTCAGATCCCACACAAAGCTGGTGGCTTCCGCTCCCAGCACAAGATGGCACTGCTGGCCCCCTGCCCAGCTCAAAAATGGAGGCTCTGAGGCCCACCAGAAAGATGGTGGCACGTGCACCCCACACTAAGATATCAGCTCTGGGGCCATGCAGAAACCTGGCGGCCCTGGGGACCCGCACTTATATGGCGGCACCTGCACCCTGCACAAAAATAGCGGCACCCGTACTCCGCACAAAGATGGCAGCTCTGGTGCCCCACACATCCATGGCGGCTCTGGGGACCACAAAAAATTATGGCAGCACCAACTCAAAGCACAAAAAAGGCGGCTCTGGGCCCGAACAAAGATGGTGGCACCAGCGCCCCACTCAAAAAGGGTGGGAACTGCGCACCGCAAAAAGATGGCGGCGGCCACGCCCCGCAACATTGGCTACAATGGTGCCCCGCACAAAGATGTCGGCCCCGGTGCTCTGCACAAAGTGCCACCTACAGCGCCATGAAAAAAGACGGAGGCATAGAGGCATAGCACAGAAATGGCGGAAACCGCGCCAGCACAGCGATGGTGGCTCTGAGGCTCTGCACAATGATGGCAGCTTCGGCAACAGCCCAAAGTTGGTGGCTATGGCTCCCGGCATAAAATGTCGGATCTGAGTCCCCGGACAAAGGTGGCAGCACACACGCCCCGCATAAAGTTGGCTTCAGTTGTGCCCTGCACAACGATTGTGAGACAAGCGCCACACAACGATTGCATCTCCAGTATCCATGCATAAAGATGGCATATCTTGTGCCCCGCACATAGATGGTGGCACCTGAGGAAATCTACATGATATAAGGGGTTAATTCCAAGTGCTTGCTGGGTAAAAGTTTTCAGACTTGACACTGGGCAAGTGTCGATGTGTAACTAGAGCTACTGCACGTAATCGAACTACAGCCAAGAACAGATGTCTGCCCACCTAATGAGAATGTAGAAGTGAAATAATGAGTTCCTTTGATGTACCAATGACCTGATAACTTGTGACCGTAAGCAAAGCTAGCCTCCCAATATATGAGTAAAGAGGACCTCCGGTTACACGATTCATGCCCTGTTATAGATTAATGGTTGACTTATGTGTCCAGGATCCTTCTGTCAATATGTTATTTCTTCCTGATGATTAATCTAAAATGTATCCTGATAGAGGAGCAAAGGAATGTCAATCAAACTTGTTTGTTGCACTGTATAAATATGGAACGCTTACGCTGTATCATTGGAATAGTAGCCTCACCCCTTGAGTAGAGGTGCTGATTCCCCTTGCAAGAAGTGAAATAAAAGGCCTGTCCGTCTGACGAATCCAAGTGTGTATTGAGTCATTACCCAGAGCTAAGAAGTAAGGCACTTCTTCAATTTGGAGCTTCCACCGAGATGGCTTGCTGTACCAATTGGTGAGTTAACAGACGCCGAGTACGTTGCTCGGTTGGGAAAATCCCATCGGCCGAAGGTGGTGTTTTGCCACATTTTTGGGACTTTCCCTGCCAGAAGCATAGCTGCGCATAGTCTGTTTACTCCATTGGACAGTACTGCCATTGGGTAATTGACTCACAAGGTTCGGAGGTTAAACTGCCGTTGTGACTGCTTCCCTTTCAGAAACGGAACAGAGGATCAGCCATGAGGCACTGACACCCCGCGAACAGGATCGTGCAGAAAAGGACTGTATAAAGGTACCAGAGAGAGAAGGTTAAGTCAGGAATTTGATTAACTAAGGAGCTAGCGATTTATTGGAAATTGAACTAGCAAGGTTCCAGCTTGCTGAGAGAGAAGGTTAAGTCAGGAATTTGATTAACTAAGGAGCTAGCGATTTATTGGAAATTGAACTAGCACGGTTCCAGCTTGCTGAGAGAGAAGGTTAAGTCAGGAATTTGATTAACTAAGGAGCTAGCGATTTATTGGAAATTGAACTAGCAAGGTTCCAGCTTGCTGAGAGAGAAGGTTAAGTCAGGAACTTGATTAACTAAGGAACTAGCGATTTACTGGAAATTGAACTAGCAAGGTTCCAGCTTGAAGTTAGCTGGGGCAAATTGAAGGCCCTTTTTGCTAAAGATTTGTCCAAAGGGATTAGGGTAACAAAAAAGAGAGAAGAGTGGGCGGTTGTCTGAAACACAGTGTCAATGTTTAATGTTTATGAGAGTGAGTATTTAACTACTTGTTATGATCAATCAACTTTGCAGCTTTGTCCAGTAAGGCTGCATAGGTTGGGGATTTAGTAACACTTTGGTTGTTGTTTAACAAGTGTATTGTTTATTGTTTATTGTTAGCACGGTGGCATAATGGTTAGCACTGTTGCCTCACAGCGCCAGGGACCCGAGTTTGAATCCGGCCTCAGGCGACTGTCTGTGTGGAGTTTGCACATTTTCCCTGTGTTTGCGTGGGTTTCCTCCGGGTGCTCCGGTTTCCTCCCACAGTCCAAAGATGTGCGGGTTAGGTTGATTGGCTATGATAAATTGACCCTTAGTGTTAGGGGGATTAAATACGTGGGGTTACGGGGATAGGGTGGGATATGCGTCGGTGCAGGTTCGATGGGCCGAAATGGCCTCTATCTGCACTGTGGGGTTTCTGTGATTTCTGTGATATGTATTAATGTTTAGTCATGTCTGATCTGTAGAGGCGTCCCACGCAGATCATAGAGTGTTACGGAATTGTTGTATGTTTTAACTAAAATATTTAAGCTGAAAAAAAACTGCAGAAGGGGTTGGAAAAGACCCAAGCCGGGGAAGTGAGTCCTGCGGTGGAATGTATGGTTGAGAAAATAGTGATGTCTTTTACATGATCCGGTAAGCTATTGTGGATTCAGTATTTTCCCCAGTTAGAAATACCTTCCACGAGGGTTGAGAACCCTCGAGTTTTATACGTATGTATAGTTTATTAATCTGATCTGTAGGGGCGTACAACGCAGATCATGGATTGTCACGGGAGTTTAGATTGTTTTAAGTGAACCATTTAAGCTGCTAAAATGGGTGCTCGCACCAGTAAGCCACCCGAGAAAGGCACGCCAGCAGCCTTTATGTTAAAGAACTGGTCAATCATCCATTGCTCACCTACCAAATTGGTCCAAATGGACTGTAAATAAGACTAGACCCTTTCCCTCAGATAGTCATTTAACATAGAAAGAATTACTTGCCTCGAGGAATGTTTAACGAACAAGAGAGAAATAGAGAACAGCCAGATAAAAAGACTGCCTCTATGTTTGTTGAGTCAGAAGAAAAAAAAAATTACCCCGAAGAAACACCTTTCTCCTCTATTATGGTTGGATAACAAGGTAACTATAGAAGGATGAATAGAGGGGAATATAGAGGAAGACGTGGTAGAATAAGAGGGTATGGATGATCTTGTAATTGTTACAATTGCGGACAACCCGGACATTAGGTAAACCAATGCCCTGCGAAAAATTGTCAGAACCAAACCTCCAATAATGGATCTCCGTTAGAGAATAAAGGTCCTAATTTCACTGTCCATAACCCTTTTTCGGACCAGTCAGGAGATTACCCTACAAACGGACAGGGATTTAGGAGAAATAGAGATCAGAATTACTGACTGACACCAGCAGCCCCAGGCGCCACAGACCACTAAATGCCGGTTGTTTCTTTAAATTCACGCAGCGAACCTGAAGTTAAAATGCAAATAGCTGGGAGACCTATGTCATTTTAGTAGATACAGGAGCAACCTTTTCGGTGTTAGGGAAAGGATATTCAGAAGGAATGCCTATTAATGGGAAAAAGACCCCGATAGCTGGATTGGCTGGAATACTACAATGCTTGAATCAATCGACTCCCCTCACAGTAAAAGTAGAAGAATTTGAGGAAGAACACTCCTTTCTGTTATCAGGAGATGTCTCTATGAATTTATGTGGAAGAGACTAGCTGTGCAAAATGAATGCTACAATCATTTGCTCCCCATCAGGAGTAATATAGATACATAGAGATAGGAACAGGAGTAGGCCATTCGGCCCTTCGAGCCTGCTCCGCCATTCAATGAGATCATGGCTGATCTTCGTCTGAGATCATAGCTGATCTTATCAGTTCAGTACCCCTTCCCCGCCTTTTCTCCGTAACCCTTAATCCCCTTAGCCTTCAGAAATATATCCAATTCTCTCTTGAAAATATTTATTGAATTAGCCTTCACAGCCCTCTGTGGCAGGGAATTCCACAGGCTCACCACTCTTTGAGTGAAGAAATTCTTCCTCATCTCTGTTTTAAATGATTTGCCTGCTATTTTTAGACTGTGGCCCCTGGTTCTGTGCTCCCCGGCCATTGGAAACATTCTCTCTGAATTCAGCCTGTCCAGGCCTGCCATAATTTTATATGTTTCGATGAGATCCCCTCTCAATCTTCTAAACTCCAGTGAGTACAAGCCCAAACTATTTAATCTCTCTTCGTAGGTCATTCCCGCCATTCCAGGTATCAGCCTGGTGAATCGCCGTTGCACTCTTTCCATGGCAAGAACATCCTTCCGCAGATGGGGCGACCAAAACTGTACACAATACTCCAGATGCGGTCTCACCAGCACCTTGTACAGCTGTAGTAAGGTATCCCTATTCCTATACTCGAACCCCCTTGATATGAAGGCCAACATACCATTTGCCTTCTTAATCGCCTGTTGCACCTGCATGCTCTCCTTCAGTGACTGGTGCACAAGAACACCCAGGTCCCTCTGCACTTCCCCATCTCCCAATCTATTGCCATTTAGATAATAATCTACCCCCCTGTTTTTACCCCCAAAGTGGATAACCTCGCATTTATCCACATTATAGTGCATCTGCCACGTATCCGCCCATTCCCCCAACCTGTCCAAATCGCACTGTAGCCTCCTGACATCCTCATCAGAGCCCACCCCTCCTCCTAGTTTAGTGTCGTCAGCGAATTTGGAAATATTGCATCCAATTCCCTGATCCAGATCATTTATATATATTGTGAACAGCTGGGGTCCCAGGACAGATCCTTGCGGCACCCCGCTGGTCACTGCCTGCCACTCCGAAAACGAGCCGTTTATTCCAACTCTCTGTTTTCTATCCGCCAGCCAGTTCTCTATCCACGTTAATACTTTGCCCCCAATCCCATGAGCCTTAATTTTGCATGATAATCTTTTGTGTGGAACCTTATCGAAGGCTTTCTGGAAGTCAAGGTACACCACATCCACTGGCTCTCCCCCATCTATTTTACCAGTTACTTCCTCAAAAAATTCCAGCAGATTAGTCAAACACGATTTACCCTTTGTAAATCCATGTTGACTCTGTCCGATCCTTTCCCCATTTGTCAAGTGCTCCGCTATTTTATCCTTAATAATGGACTCTAGCATTTTGCCCACAACCGATGTAAGGCTTACTGGTCTATAATTCCCTGCTTTCTCTCTACCCCCCTTTTTAAATATTGGGGTAACATTAGCTACCCTCCAATCCACGGGTACTGTTCCCGAGTCAATGGAGTTCCGGAAGATGATCCTTAGAGCATCTGCTATCTCCAGGGCCACCTCCTTAAGTACCCTAGGATGTAGTTTATCAGGCCCCGGGGATTTGTCGGCCTTCAGTCCCCTCAACTTACCCAACACCATATCCCTAGAGATACTAATTTCTGTCAGCTCCTCCCTCTCATTAGTCCCTATGTTTGCCGATATTCCTGGGAGGTTATTTGTGTCCTCCTTTGTGAATACAGAACCAAAGTATGAGTTTAATTGGTCTGCCATTTCCTTATTCTCCATTATATATTCTCCCGAATCGGACTGCAAGGGACCGACTTGAGATTTTACCAGTCTTTTCCTCCTGATATACCGATAAAAGCTTTTGCAGTCTGTCTTTATGTTTGCTGCAAGTTTACTTTCGTATTCTATTTTCCCCTTCCTGATTAATCCCTTTGGCCTCTTTTGCTGCATCCTGCACTGCCCCCAATCTTCCGGTCTGGTGCTTTTTTTTGCCAGTTGATATGAACTTTTTTTTGATTTTATGCTGTCCCTAATTTCCCTCGTTATCCACGGTTGAGTCACCTTTTTAGGTTTATTTTTATGCCAAACCGGTATAAACATGTTCTGGAATTCTTCCATTCTATCTTTGAATGCTTGCCATTGTCTATCCACTGTCAATCCCCCCAGGAACACCACCCAATCAATCTTACCCAATTCCCGTCTCATACCCTCGTAATTCCCTTTATTTAAGTTCTGGACCTTAGTCTCTGATTCAATTTCCTCACTCTCCATCTCGACTGAGAGCTCGATCATATTATGATCGCTCTGACCCAAGGGGCCTCGTACAAGAAGATTGCTGATAAGTCCCTTCTCATTGCACAATACCCAGTCTAAAATGGCCTGATCTCGAGTCGGCTCCTCGACATATTGGTCCAGATAACCGTCCCGAAAACATTCCAGGAGTTCCTCCTCCTCAGAATTTTTACTAATTTGGGTAGTCCAATCAATATGTAAATTAAAGTCACCCATGATGACAGCTGTGCTCTTATCGCACGCTTCTCTAATTTCCCTTTTTATGCCTTCCCTCACCTCCATATTACTATTTGGAGGCCTATATATCACACCCACTAACGTTTTCCTCCCCGTGCTATTTCTCATTTCTACCCATACAGATTCCGTTTCATCCGAGTTAATATCCTTCCTTTCCATTGCATTAATCCCCTCCTTTACCAGCAAAGCTACCCCACCTCCCCTACCTTTTTGCCGATCCTTCCTAAATATTGTATATCCCTGGATGTTAAGTTCCCAGCCTTGCCCACCCTGCAGCCACGTTTCTGTAATCCCAATCAAATCATACTTGTTTACCTCTATTTCCACAACTAATTCATCCACCTTGTTCCTAATGCTTCTAGCATTAAGATACAAAGCCTTCAGGCTTGCTTTTTTCACACTCTCATTATGAATTAGTTTGGCCCTTTGTGTTTCTCTCCTTTGCTTATTGCTTCTCACCTTTCTACCATCTATTTCTGACTTCATATGACTTCCCTCTTTTCCACTACTTAGGTTCCCATCCCCCTGCCAAATTAGTTTAAATCCTCCCGAACGGCCCAGAAAATATCACCCCGAGGACATCGGCTCCCTCACAGTTCAGGTGTAGACCGTCCCCTTGGTACAGGTCACTCCTCCCCAAGAACTGGTTCCAATGCCTCAGGAATTTAAATCCCTCTCCCTTGCACCACTGCTCAAGCCACGTATTTAGCTTATCTATCTTACTCTCTCTAAACTTATTAGCTCGTGGCACTGGTAGCAATCCAGAGATTACTACCTTTGAGGTCCTACTTTTCAATTTAGCTCCTAACTCCCTAAATTCAGCTTGTAGGACCTCCTCCCTCTTTTTACCTACATCGTTGGTACCTACATGTACCACGACAACTGGCTGATCCCCCTCCCCCTTCAGAATGCTCTGCACCCGCTCCGAGACATCCTTGACCCTTGCACCAGGGAGGCAACATACCATCTTGGAGTCTCGGTCTCGGCCACAGAAACTCCTATCTATCCCCCTTACAATTGAATCCCCTATCACTATAGCCCTATCCCTCTTTTTCCCGCCCTTCTGTGCAGCAGAGCCAGTCATGGTGCCCTGAACCTGGCTGCTGGTGCCTTCCCCTGATAAGTCATCTCCCCCAACAGTACCCAAAACGGTAAACCTGTTTTGGAGGGAGATGACCGCAGGTGACTCCTGCACTACCTTCCTGCCTTTACCCTGCCTTTTGGTCACCCATTTACTGTCTGAGCTAGCCTTTACCTGCGGTGTGACCAACTCACTGAATGTGCTATCCACAAGATCCTCAGCATCGCGTATGCTCCAGAGTGAGTCCATTCGCAGCTCCAGCGCCGCCACGCGGTCCGCTAGGAGCTGCGGCTGGACACACTTCCTGCACACATAGTTGTCAGGGACAGTGTCCCTGATTTCCCACATGGCACAGGAGGAGCATGGCACGGGTCCGAGCTGCCCTTCCATGACTTAACCCTTACAATACCCTTTTATTTACTACGATTTAGCTTAATTATTGAATTCTACTTAGAATAAGTTTGTGAAAGTACTCACCAACCAGTCACCTACCTGTTTTCTGGTGTTGTATTTTCACTGCCGCCTCCTGTCCTGGAACCTTTTCCACCTAGGTTAGGCTCCTGAAATAAAAAAAATTGAACCTACCTTTTCAACTTCCCCTAACCCCTAAAAGGTTAGAGGAGGTGGAAGGGTGGGAAACACTACACTGTAGTGTTTCGGGTTTAGCAACAGCTCCACCTATATAAGAGTTACTGGCCTCCTGCTCTCCTGATTGCACCAGCTGTGAAAGAAAAAGCCCGCGAAAGGTGAACTTTTAAACTCACCCGCCTCGGGCTGCTTCCGCGCAGGTCCGCTGCTTCTCCGGCCTCGGGGCTGTGGGCCTTGGTGCCTCTGACTGCTCCCTCTCAAGCCTTTAAGCTCTCCCGCCTCGGGCTGCTTCCGCGCAGGTCCGCTGCTTCTCCGGTCTCGGGGCTGTGGGCCTCGGTGCCTCTGACTGCTCCCACTCAAGCCTTTAAGCTCTCCCGCCTCGGGCTGCTTCCACGCAGGTCCGCTGCTTCTCCGGTCTCGGGGCTGTGGGCCTCGGTGCCTCTGACTGCTCCCTCTCAAGCCTTTAAGCTCTCCCGCCTCGGGCTGCTTCCGCGCAGGTCCGCTGCTTCTCCGGTAGAAACCCAAGTAGATAAGGCATATGTGTACACAGTAACAGAAATAAAACACCCTGTTCTTTACGCATGGGAAATTGCCGACCCAAGTTTGAGTCACAAACTTGTCAGTCTGTTAGGAGCGTGGGGATTCGTTACAAGCTCCATAAAACAATACCAGGAATCCCTGAAACTAGGGAAATGGCATTCAAAATTGCACTGCACGGCCTGCTATGACAAAACAGGACAAGATTATCAGCCGTTTTTAAATTTAAAATACCTCCTAACTATTAGACTGCACAGCCCTATAAAGTTACAATTAATCCAGCTGCACCATTACGCAAAAGGTCACAGTATCCATTGTCAGAGAAAGCAGAAAAAGGAATTGAGCCAGTGATGGAATCATTGTTAAAACAGGGAGTTAACGCCAGATAGAATAAAGGTCGTTTGCAACATATCGTTGCCAAAAACTAAAAGAGAAATGAAGCATTTTCTAGGAATGACTGGCTATTGTAGACAATGGATATTGAACTATTCAGAAATAACCAGACATGAGCATGACAAATTTGGAAAATTCGCGGTTACCTGACTTCCTCGGGAACCCAGATTAAAAATGCACAAGAAGTGCAAAATCTTTTACTAGCTATTCAGAGACGTAAACAGATTGCAATTATTAAGTGCCAAGCGCACACGGGGCATTTGGACAAGGTTGCGCTAGGAAACGCTGCTGCAGATAGCGCTGCTAAGTCAGTAGCTATATCAAGTACTGCACGACAAGTTTCAGCCTTCCCTGTTAGGGAAAAGCCAGAGATACCGCAGCCCCCGTCCTCAGATGATGTGCTGACCCATCAAGATAGGGCCAGTTCTGATGAAGTAAAGTAATGGGTTGTTAATCATTGTTTTAAAAAACACTGACGGCTTATGGGTTCATCATGACGGCCGCATGGTGGCACCCAAATCATTACTATCACCAATTGCCCGATGTGTTCATAAATTCACCCATGCGGGCAAAGGGGGGATGGCAAACTATATCCTCAAGACCTGGTATGCACCAGGAATCTCAAAGTTGGCAAAACAAATATGTGAAAATTGTACTATCTGCCAGACCATGAATGCAGGGAAAATAAAGAAGGTACAGCCCGCAACCCACCCAAACCCCATGGGCCCTTTTGTACACTTGCAAATGGATTTTATTGAACTACCTGTATGTATGAGCTTTAAATATGTATTAGTTATTATTGATATGTTTTCAAGATGGATTGAAGCTTTTCCTTGCAGAAAGAATGACGCTACCACTGTTGCTAAATGTTTATTGAAGGACATTGTACCTCGCTTTGGGATACCAGCAAAACTGTCAAGTGAAAATGGGTCCCATTTTACGGGAACAGTGATTAAGGAACTATGCAAAGCCTTACAGATTAGCCAGCACCTCCATTGCAGTTATCATCCACAGTCGGCTGAACTAGTGGAAAGATATAACGGGATGCTGCTTCAAGCGAAAGAATAGCCTTCAACCCAGATTTGAGGGACCTTCCAAGTACTCCTGACCACAAAAAAGTAAAGGAGCGAGCAACATGGATACACGCGTCCCATTGTAAGAAGGCATCAGTCGAAGATAATACACTGCCAAGATGGACTGGATTTGGACTTTAACAAGACTGTTCTCTTTGTCAACGATAATTGAATCTGCCATATTGATTTACCCAGATCCCCTGAAGGGCAAACCATGCATAGAAGAATGTGTACGTTTAAACAGTGATTTCTTTTATATTATATGCTATAACGAGACTATGAAGGTTCAGCTTCAGGATCACACTATGCAGGTACCCCCGTATCAACCCCTGAGTCTTAGGATTAGGCAGGATAAGATAGTAGAAGAAGATAGATGGAGTAAGTGCAAATGTAACTACACTTTGACTAAAACTACTACTAAACCACCGGGCGCAGTCGAATGGCCCTATTGGGGACGGTGGAACCTGTCCACAGTACAAAATTTGACTAATAAAAAAAAATCTGGAAAGGAGAACAAGGATTAGGAATGATGCACCAGATATGGAACAAATTTGAAGCCTATAATAACACCTATTTCATCTGTGGGCATAGAGCATACCCTTGGTTACCACAAAATTGGACTGGGTCATGTTATTTGGGATATGTAGTGCCCTATATACATCATATTTCATCTTTGGATAGCCACCCTGGGACACGAGTAAAACGAGCCATTACAGAAACTGAAAGGTTCTTTGCTATAGCATTTCCCTGGTATGGAACAGGGAAGCTAGAAAGAGAATCTATAAACATGGCAGCAGTGTTGGAACCAATAGCCAATGATCAGGAATGGTGGCTATGCGCACTGTTGCTTTACAAAACCGCATGGCTCTGGACTATTTGTTGGCAAAAGAAGGGGGCACATGTGCAATCATAAAAACCGAATGTTGCACCGATATCCCAGATAGCTCAGAAAATATCACCAACCTGAAAAACCACATAAAGGAGGCTGTAGAAAAACTACGTCAACCTGAACCATGGTCCATGTGAGATTGGATTTCAGGATGGGGAGGAGCACAAGGAAAGCAAATTTTGGAAGCCTTAATCGCAATTGTGAGGAAAATAATTTTAATTAGTTTATTGATTGGTTGTTTAAAATTATTGTGTACAAAAGTCCTTTCCTTATTAACGTCAACTCCTCCAGTACCAATGATGTCTGAATATGAGGATATTAAGGGTGAGACCTTTGATGTAGAGTTTCTTAAACTTAGCGAAATAGATTGTCCTTAGAAAGGACAAAAGGGGGGAAATGAGGAAATCTACATGATATAAGGGGTTAATTTCAAGTCATTGCTGGGTAAAAGTTTTCAGACTTGACACTGGGCAAGTGTCGATGTGTAACTAGAGCTATTGCACGTACTCGAACTACAGCCAAGAACAGATGTCTGCCCACCTAATGAGAATGTAGAAGTGAAATAATGAGTTCCTTTGATGTACCAATGACCTGATAACTTGTGACCGTAAGCAAAGCTAGCCTCCCAATATATGATTAAAGAGGACCTCCGGTTACACGATTCATGCCCTGTTATAGATTAACGGTTGACTTATGTGTCCAGGATTCTTCTGTCAATATGTTATTTCTACCTGATGATTAATCTAAAATGTATCCTGATAGAGGAACAAAGGAATGTCAATCAAACTTGTTTGCTACACTGTATAAATATGGAACGCTTACGCTGTATCATTGGAATAGTAGCCTCACCCCTTGAGTAGAGGTGCTGATTCCCCTTGGAAGAAGTGAAATAAAAGACGTGTCCATCTGACGAATCCAAGTGTGTATTGAGTCATTACCCTGAGCTAAGAAGTAAGGCACTTCTACACACCAGTGCCACCACAAATTTGGCGGTTCTGGCGCCACACACAAAGTTGGCACTCTGCGACCCCGGAAATACATGGAGGCTCTGGGTCACCACACAAAAATGGTGGCTCCGGTGCCTCACACATAGATGGCATCACATGCGACCCAGACAAAAATGGGGTCTCTGGGGCACCGCATAAAAATATCAGCTCTGGCGCTCTGCACAAAGATGGTGGCTGCGGTGCCCCACAAATCAATAGCGGTTCTGGTGACACGCACAAAGATGGCTGCTCTAGGGCACTGCACAAATATCACAGCTTTGGCACCAAATGCAAAGATGGCAGCTCTCAAATCCCACAAAAATGTGGCGGCTTCCACCCTCAGCATAATGATGGCGAACCTGGCCCCCCTGCCCAGCACAAAGATAGAGGCTCTGACGCACACCACAAAGATGGTGGCACCTGCACCCCGCACAAAGATATTGGCTCTAGGTCCACGCACATAGCTGGTGGTACCCGCGCCCTGCACAAAAATGGCGGCACCCGCGTTCTGCAAAAAATGGTGGCTCCAGTGCCCTGCACAACCATGGCAGCCTTGGGGACCACAAAAAATATAGCGGCACCGGCTCCAAGCACAAGCATGGCAGCTCATGCGCCTGAACAAAGATGGCAGCACCCGGGTCCCACTCAGAGATAGCGGCGCCCGCGCCCCCAAAAAATGGCGGCTATGGCACCACTCACAATGATGGCGGCTCTGGGGAGCGGCACAAATAGGTGTCATCCGAACCCCGCACAAAGTGGAGGCACCCACGCCCCGCATATATATTGTGTGTCTCCCCCACTCCCCCGCCCAGCACAAAGATGGTGACTCTGGGGGCCATGCAAAATATGGCTGCCCTGGGTCTCCACACAAAGATCGCGGCACTGGGGGGTCTCCACACAAAGATGGAAAGGAACTTTACCCCTTAGTAGAGGGGTCAATAACCAGGGGCATAATTTCAAGATAAGGGGCTGGAGGTTTAGAGGGGATTTGAAGAAAACCTTTTTCACCCAGAGGGTGGCTGGAATCTGGAACTTACTGCCTGAAAGCGTGGAAGAGGCAGGAACCCTGACAACATTGAAGAGGCATTTTGATGAGCACTTGAAACGTCATAGCATAAAAGGCTACGGAACAAGTGCTGGAAAATGGGATTAGAATAGACAGGCCTTAATGGCAGGCGCAGACACGATGGGCCGAAGGGCCTCGTTCGCTGCTGTACAAGCCTATGACTCTATGACAGTATAAAGATGGAGCCACCCATGCTCAGAACAAAGATGTCGGCTTTGGGGCCCTCCACAAAGCTGGAGGCAGACGTGCCCCGCACAAAGATGGTGGCATATGGGCCTCGCACAAAATGGCGACCCTGTGACTCCGCACAAACGTGGCGGCTCTTGGGCTCCGCAGAAAGATTGTGGGCCTGGGACCCTGCACAAAAATTGGGGCACTAAAGGCAGCGCAAAAAAATGGCATCTCACGTGCACTGCACAAAGTTGGCGACACCCGTGTCAATACAAAGATGGCGGCTCTTTGGCCCCGCACAGAAATGGCAGCACTCGCACCCAGCACAAGGATGACGGCTCTGGGTCCCTGCACAAAAATGGCGGCACATGCGCCCCACAAAAATTCGGCAGCTCACACGGCCCGCACAAAGCTGGCGGCTCACGCGCCCGGCACAAAAATGGCGGCTCTGCGGCCCAGCACAAAGATGGAGGTTCTGGGTCACCGTTCAAAGATGGCAGCTCTGCGGGGCCCCACACAAAGGTGGCAGCTCCGGCGCCCCTCACAAATATAGTGGCATCCGTGCCCTGCACAAAGATGGCGGCAGCTGGGTCCGCACAACGATCACTGCTCTAGGGACCACAACAAATATGGTGGCACTGGCACCAAGCACAATGTTGGTGGCACCTGTGCCCTGGAAAAATGGCGGCTCTGGTTCCCACACAAATATAGCGTATCTGCCCTCCCGCCAGTGCAGCACAAAGATGGCGGCACTGCGGCCACGTACTAAGAAGGAGACTCTGGGAGCCTGGGGGGGGTGAGAGGCCCAGCACAAAAATTGCATCACCTGCGCCCAGCAGAAACATGGCAGCTCCGGGTCTCTGTACTAAGATGGCGGCTCTGGCGCCTCGCACTATGATGGCGGCTATGGACTGCACATAAAGATGGCGGCTCCAGGGCCCCGCACAAATATGGCGGCTCTGGGGCTTCGCACAAAGATGGCAGACTTGGGTCTCCACACAAAGAGGGTGGCTTTGGCACGCCACACACAAAGATGGCGGCTCTCGCGCCCTGCACATAGATGGCGGCACCTGTTCTCAGCACAAAGGTGGCATCCCTGGGGCCCGGCACAATGATGGTGGCTCTGTGGCCCCGCACAAAGGTGGCAGCTCTGGGGGACACGCACAATGATGGCAACTCTGGGGACCCCACACAAAGATTGCAATGCTGGTGCCACGCACAATGATTGTGGTTCTTGAGCACACCGCACAAAGATCACAGCTCACGCACCCCACACAAAGATGCCAACTCTGCGGCCCCGCACAATGATTGTGGTTCTTGAGCACACGGCACATAGATCGCGGCTCAGGCGCCCAAGACAAAAATGGCATCCCTGCCCCTCATCCCGCCGCACTGCACAAAGATGTCGGCCCTGGGGCCACTGCCAATGATGTCGGCACCCGCCCTCAGCACAAGGGTGGCGTCCCTGGCCAGCCCGCCTAGCACAAAGATGGCGGGACTGAGGCCCCACACAAAGATGGTGGCTCCGGTGCAACGCCCAATCATGGCGGCTCTGGGGCTCCGCACAAAGTAGGCAGCACTGGTGCCCTGAATAAGATGGTGGCTATGGCACACCCGCATATAGATGGTGGATCTGGGGCCCGGCACTAAGATGGCGGTTATGGATCCCCGCACAAAGATGGCAGTTCTGGGGCCCCGCACAAAAATGGCATCAGCCGCGCCTAGCGCAAAGATGGCATAAATGGCCACGACACCCAGCACAATGAAAGCGGCTCTGGCGGCCACTTACAACATGGTGGTTCTGTTGCTCCGCATAATGATGGTGGCACCCGTGTTCAGCACAAAGATGGTGATACCCGCGCCCAGCACAAAGATGGCGGCTCTGGGGGCCTACAGAAAGATGACGATGAAGGATTGCCGTTGTACTTCTAAGTCAGGATGGTGTGAGACTTGGAGGGGTACTTGGAGGTGGTGTTCTTCCCATGGACCTGCTGCCCTTGTCCTTCTATGTGGAAGTGGTCGCGGGATTTGGTGTTGCTGCCAAACAAGCCTTGGCGAGTTGCTGCAGCGCATCTTGTAGATGGTACACACTGCAGCCATGGCACGCCGGTGCTGGAGGGAGTGAATGTTTAAGGTGGTGGATGGGGTATTATGCAAGCGGGCTGGTTTGTTTGTCCTGGATGCTGGCCAGTTTCTTCGGTGTTGTTGGAGCTGCACTCATCTAGGCAAGTGATCAGTATTCCATCACACTCCTTACTTGTGCCTTGTAGATGGTGGAAAGGCTTCGGGGAGTCAGGATATGAGACACTCGCCGCAGAATACCTAGCCTCTGAACTGCTCTTGTTGCCACAGTATTTATATGGATGGTACAGTTAAGTTTCTGGTAAATGTTGACCCACAGGATGTTGATGGTAGGGGATTCGGCGATGGTAATGCTGTTGAATGTCAAGGGGCAGTGGTTAGACTCTCGCTTGTTGGGGATAATAATTGCCTGGCACTTCTTTGGCATGAAAGTTACCTGCCTCTTATCAGCCCAATCCTGAATGTCGTCCTGGTCTTGCTGCATGTGGGCATGTAATGCTTCATTTTCTGAGCAATTGTGAATGTCACTGAACACCGTGCAATCATTAGTGAATATTCCCATTTCTGGCGTTATGTTGGAGTGAAATTCATTGATGAAGCAGCTGAAGATGGTTGGGCTTAGTGAACTGCCATGAAGAACTCCTGCAGCGATGCCCTGGGGCTGTGATGACCTTCAACCACCACAAACATCTTCCTTTGTGCTATGTATGACTCCAGCCAGTAGAGATATTTCCCCGATTCCCATTGACATCAGTTTAACTAGGACTCCTTGAAGCAAAACTCAGTCAAATGCTGCCATGATGTCTGTGACAGTCACTCTCACTTCACTTCTGGAATTCGGCTCCTTTCTCCATGTTTGCACCAAAGCTGTATTGAGATCTGGAGCCGAGTGGTTTTGGCAGAACCCAAACTGGGCATTAGTGAGCAGGTTAATTGGTGAGCAAGTGCCCTAGCACTGTCGATGAGAACTTCCATCAGTTTGCTGATGATTGAGAGTAGACTAATGGGGAGATAACTGGTTGGGTTAGATGCTTCTTGTTTTTTGTGGACAGGGCATTGTTCCACATTGTCGGATAGATGCCAGTGTTGTAGTTGTACTGGAACAGCTTGGCTAGTGGAGCGACTGCTTCTGAACGCAGGTCTTCAGCACAATAGCCTGGATGTTGTCGGTCCCCATACCCTTTGCTGTATTCCGTTCGCTGAGCCATTGGAGTGGAATGTGGAGTGAATCGAATTTGTGGAAGACTGGCTTCTATGATGGTGGTGACCTTAGGAGTAGATGGTTGCAAATGCTTCAGCCTTGCCTGCTTCACTCACGTGATTGTTTCTGAGGGTGAGTGGGAAATGGAGACTGTGTCAATCCTGATTTCTCCCTATCAGATTACAAGTAACAATTAGGATCTGGCTCAAAAACTGCAGAACTCTGATTATATACATGAGATAAGGACTCAATGCCTTATTTTATCACAGAATCATGGAATCATATTGTACAGAAGGAGGCCATTCGGTGGATGGAGTTTTTGCCGGCCCTTTGACAGAGTTATTGAAATAGTCCCAGTCCCCTGTTCTTTTCCGATAGCCCTGCAAATTCCTCGCTTCCATTATTGATCACATTCCCATTTCAAATTTAACACTGAATCTGCTTCTATCACTTTTCCAGGCATTGCATTCCAGATCATAGCAACTGGACGCTTAAAAAACATTTTCCTCATCATCCCTTTGGATATTTTGCCAATTATCTTAAATCTGTGCCTTTTGTTTACCAACCCTTCCGCCGCTGGAAAAAGTTTCTCGTTATATTCATTATCCAAACCCTTGAAGACCTCTATAAAATCTCCCCTTAAACTTCTCTGCTTGTAAGTGAAAAATCACAGCTTCTCCAGTCTCTCCATATAACTGAAACGTCTCCTCTCAAGTACTAGTCTAGTAAATCTCCTCTGCACCTACTCCAAGGACCTGACGTCCTTCATAAACTGTGATGCCATCAAGTGGACACAATACTCCAGCTCAGATCTAAAATGTATAAATGTTTAGCGTAACTTCCTTGCTTTTGAACTCTCTGCCACTATTTATAAAGCCATAGGCAGTGCATGCGTATTTAACAGTCTCATCCATTTGTCCTGCCACCTTCAAAGAGTTGTGCACATAAACTCCCAGGTCACCCTGTACCTGCACTCAATTAAACAAATTGTACCATTTAGTTTATGTTGCCTCTCCTCATTTTTCCTCCCAAAGTGTGGCACTTCACATTACTCTGTGTTAAATTTTATCTGCCATGTGTCAGCTGTGGTTCAGTGGGTGGCTCACTCGCCACTGATACAGAAGGTTTTTGGGTCAAAACCCCCTCCAGGGACTTGAGCACATGAATCTAGTCTGATACTGCAATGCAGGGCTGAGGGAGTGCTGCACTATCAGAGGTGCTGTGTATCTGATGTGACGTTAAACCGAGGCCACCCTCCACTCTCTCAGGTGGACGTGAAAGAATCCATGGCACTATTTCGAAGAAGAGTAGGGACGGTGTCCTGGCCAATATTTATTGCTCAATCAACATAACAATAAAAACAGATTATCTGGTCATTATCATAGTACTGTTTGTGGGATCTTGCTGTGCGCAAAATGGCTGCTGTGTTTCCCACATTACGACAATGACTACACACCAAATGTACTTCATTTTCTGTAAACCGTTTTGAGACGTCCAGTGGTCGTGAATGGCGTTATATAAATGCAAGCCTTTCTTTTTTACGTTTCTGCTCATTTCAACGGTCTGTCTATGTGCTCCTGAATCTGCTACTCTCCTCTATCTTTACGACATTTCACCGGTCTGCCTATGTGCTCCTGAATCTGCTACTCTCCTCTATCTTTACGACATTTCACCGGTCAGTCTATGTGCTCCTGAAGTCTGCTACTCTCCTCTATGTTTACGACATTTCTCAGTTCCGTGTCATCTCCAACCTTTGAAATTATGCCTTTAGACTTAAGTCCAGGTCATTAATATCTTTAAGAAAGAGCACAGGCCCTAATATCGACTCCTGGGGGACACCACTGTACACTTCCCTTCTGTCTGAAGAACACCCGCTCACCACTACTCTCTACTTTCTATCCCGTTGCCAATATCATATCCACGTAGCCACTGCCCCTTTAATCCCATGGGTTTTCATTTCATAATCAAGTCTATTAAGTGGCAATTAATCAAACGCCTTTTGACAGTCCATATACACAACATCAACCGCAGTACCATCATCAACCCTGTCCGCTACTTCATCAATCTGGTTAAAACAATCTGTGCTGGTTGTCATTTATTAATCCATGTTTTTCCAAATGATGGATAATTTTGTCCTGGAATATTGCCTCTAGAATTTTCTGCACCACAGACATTAGGCTGACTGGCCGGCAGTTACAGGGTTTATCCCTCTCTCCTTTTTTAAACAGGCTTTTCTATTTTCAGCCCTCCAGTACTCTGGCACCACTCCAAGGAGGATAGAAATATGCTGGACAATGCCTGCGCTATTTTCACAATTCCTTCCCTCAGCAACCTTCATACATCACATCTGGACCCGGTAAATGCTCTATTTTACTATGTTACAAAAAGTGTTGGATTGAAAGTGGTTAACAGAAGCTGTTTGTTCAGTGACTGTAATTAATGTCAGCCCCCATGGCCCCTAATTGTATCAGTGCAGGGGTTCCCTCTTCTATTAATAAGGGACTCCTTTCAATGTGTTATGCCATAGTGTCAGTGAGAGCATTGTATTGATTTCTTTGTAGGTTCAATGACGAGACATTTATGAAAGAGAATGTCTTTTAATCTAAAGTATGTTCAACTCTGTTTAACAGCATTTACAGGAGACACTATCTAGAGATCCATCTAGAACGAAACTGAAACTAAACCAAACTGCTTGTCTCTGTCACCTGACCTCTCCTGGTCAGGCATAAGTAATCAAAACATGCTGATAAGGCATCATAATTAAACAGACAAATAACATCACTATTTGCTGATATCATTACATCTCCCTTTCTTAAAACAAAAGTACTTTACTTTTAACTAACAACATGTTTTCTTTGTATTAATCTGCATTTCAACTGTAACACTTGAAGAACTTACATTATCATTATCATGATCAAGGTTTTTTAACCTTGCTTTGTGTGTTCAAATGAAATATGTAAATACACTAGAACTTGAAGAAAGAATAAGATAACATTACTTCCTTCTATAACAATAGTCCTTAAATTTGCTCAATGAGTCTCTCAGGAGGCTTCACGTGTCTTGAGGATTTTCTGATTGATTGTCCTTGATTCTGAGTTGTTGCCTCAGATGATGGTTTCTCAGCTGTGTGATCAGGTTGTTCATCAGTATCAGTCTCTTGACCTGCTGTGGCTGGTCCCATGAGACGATCTCGACGATTTCTTCTCAGAACAGCACCCTCATCTGTCTGAATGGTGTATGATCTTGGTTGAAATTCACTCAGGACAGTTCCCTTCTGAGTCCATGTGTTTGTTTTGTCTTTTAACCTTACTTGGTCACCAGTGTGGAGTTCAGGTAGGTTTTGTGTTCCTCTGTCATAGTAGTGCTTTTGCTTTTATTTCTGTTGTTCTTTGAACTTCCTCACTTTCTCCCCCTCTTTTGTTTTCAGGAGGTTCTCCGGGATGGGTAGGTTTGACCTTAGCCGACGTCCCATCAGGAGCTGGGCTGGTGACATACCACACTCGAGCGGCGTTGTGCGGTATACAAGCATGCTCTGGTAGATGTCAGTTCCACTGTCTTTTGCCTTGTACTTCAGTCTTTTCACTGTGTTTGCGGGCTCTCCTTGGTCAACAGCTCTGGACAACGTGTCTGCTGTGTGCATCAGCGTAACCGGTGTGTACGCAACATTCAGTTCATCATAGACTGTCTCTCCTTCGCTTTCCACAGCGAGGACTCTCTTTACCAGGTTCAGTCTCTCACAGGCTTTTAAACCTAGTAATGCTTGCACCTCCTTTGCCACCACGATTAATGCTAACGTGTGCTCTCTGCCCTTGTGTGTCACTTTGACAATGCATCTTCCTTTCACTGGTATTTCAGTACCTGAGTATCCTGTCACTTTCACTTTGATTCCATGTATCTTTGGTCTGGGTCTAATTTTCTTAAAATCAGTCTCTGATATCACGTTAACTTGTGCTCCAGTATCCAATTTAAATGGAATGTGTATGTCATTCACTTTTAGTGTCAACATCCAGTCTCTTTCTTCTTGTTTGTTTTCAGACATCACATCTACATAGAACTCCTCCATGTCGCTATCATCTACTGCATGGACCTTGCTTTGTTGCACGTGGTTCTTGCAGCAACGGGCATAATGGTTGTTTTTGTTGCAACTATTGCATTTTTTACCATATGCTGGCCACTTTTTTGGTGGATGCTGTGTACCGCATCGACTACATGACTTTCGATTGTCCCTTTAATTTTCGTTCGCCTGCCACGCCTCTTTTTTCACATTGGCGCTCTTTTTGTTAAACGGTTTGTATCCGTTCTTTCTCACTGCATCCACGTTGCAGCTATTGTCACTGAACTGCTCCTTTGCCTGCGACTTCACAGTCTCTGTAGCCCTACACCGTGCTATGGCTTTTCCCAGGTCTAGATCTTGCTCTCTTAGCAGTCTTTCCCTTGGACCATTATTCGGAATACCACACACCAGTCTGTCTTTTATCAGCAAGTCTGTCAGTCCCCCAAATTCACACGATTTGCTTCTGTTTCTCAGTTCAGTCACATACTGATCAATAGTCTCACCCGTTTTCTGTACACATGTGAAAAATCTGTGCCTCTGAAACGTCACGTTATATTTATGTATGCAGTAGGCCTCAAACTGTTCCATTATTTTATCTAGCTTCATTTTGTCTCCATTAGCAGCGAATGTGAAGTTATTATACACCTCCAGTGCTTCATCACCCACGACATGTAAGAACAGTGACGATTTCCTTTTATTACTTTTCTCATCAGCTCTGATTGCTGATAAATACAACCCCACTCGTTGTTTGAACCTTCTCCAATTTTCAGCCACATTACCTGTCAACTGAAGCGTCGCCGGTGGGTGTAAACCTTCCATTTTTTCACTTCGTTAGCTATTCTCCAATGGTAAGCAACGATGTTCTCTTTTGGCTTGCTAATCTGTGGAGAGCTGACTTAACTTCAGATTTATCCTCTTCATCACTTTCAATCACTTCTGACACAATGTATTGATTTTTTTGTAGGTTCAATAATGAGACATTTATGAAAGAGAATGTCTTTTAATCTAAAGTTTGTTCAACTCTTTTTAATAGCATTTAAATGAGACACTATCTAGAGATCCATCTAGAACGAAACAGAAACTAAACCAAACTGCTTGTCTCTGTCACCTGACCTCTCCTGGTCAGGCATAAGTAATCAATACATGCAAACATGCTGATAAGGCATCATAATCAAACAGGCAAATAACATCACTATTTGCTGATATCATTACAAGCATCACCTCCGGCACTAACAGGGATCAGCGTGCTGCTCCCCAGTCTAAGATTCGCAAAATTTTCATTAAATAATCACGCAGGAAAATAGGGTTAATAAAACAGCTTTATTGACCAAAAGAAGCTTATATAGAGAAACTTTTGATAAAACGGCACAAAAAATGGCCGCCAGACATCGTGACCAGTTTCTGGAACCATCTGAAATTCTGTTACTGCAAGCCAGACAGGCTTGTGGATTGAGGACATTAAAAGCCCGCGAAATCCAGTTGCGGGAAGCCGAAACTCATGGAACAGAGCATACATATTGATTAGATTATAAGTACAGGACAGATTTGGGTGGCAGGATGAGACCCATCAAGAAATGGGCGGACAATTGCACTGTACAAAGAGAAGCCGTTTAACTGCCATCCAGGGCAATCTCCAGACCGATCAATATACAAACCAAGTTACGGTAACAAAGCAAAGATATTATCGGCCAGGAAGGCCAGTTAAGCTATCACCAACTCCCGTTATGAAGACAAAACACCCCTGCAGAGAGTTCTGCCCGCCAAAATTATTACAAAGACAGGACTATGATTTGGCGGGAGATAAGAATGTTCCAAAAACTATAACTGTGGATTGAGTAAAGTTCATCGGCAATTGGGTCCACCGGTACTTCTTGGGCTTCCTCTTCTTCTTCGGTTCGGAACGTGTTCGGTGTTCGGCCAGGCAAGGCCCGGCCACGACGAGAAGACGACGAGAAGAATTCGGCTTGGAAGCCAGCTCGGACAGGCAAGGCCCGGCCACGACGGGAACACGACGAGGGAGGTCCGGGTACTTTTGTCGGGAGATCATCGACGACCCAGGCCGGAGAAGAAGACACTCAGGTCCCGGAGCCCAGGATCCAGTTCTTCAACATCACATCGGTAACGGATTCATCCGTGTGCATCCAGTTCTTAAAAATCACATCAGAAACGGATCCATCCATGGCGAGCGCTCACCAAGGCTGTACCGGCTGCCTACATCGCAGGAGAACCAAGAGGAAAACAAGCTGCGCCAGAAGCTTCCAAACCCACGTGACGACGGAAAGCTGTGTCGAAAGGCTGCAAAGCCTTTTTCACAATTCTTAAAGTGGTGAGCATGATCCCGAGTCCCTCAAATCGAAACTTAGTTAGGTTTAGGGGAGGGGGTTAAGGGTAATTGTAATGTGTTACCCCTTTCACGATGTGCCGTGTGCTCCCCATTTCTATAGAGTTAAGTTTATAGATGTGTGCATGCTTGTAGTTGCTTTAATCTGTGCATATGACATGTATTTTATAATGCTGCAAACTGTTCAATAAAGGCATCCATTTCGTGCTATTCGACCTGGTCTATTGAGTTTTTCTGCACTACAGCTCCCTGCACCTAAGCCCAAGGTCTAGAACCGTAGGGGCGAGTGGGTCGAACCACTCACGGGTAATTATTGCAAGAAGCCTGGCAGGAGACCAGAGCAAGCAAGAGAAACCCCCTACAGAGATGGCGACCGCGGCAGGACCTTGGCAGCAGGAGTGTAGTGTTTTAGATCAAGCTCTGAATAAACGAAATGTGATGGATGAGAGAATAGCGAATTATGTTTTGGGGAAGGTAAACCTTACAAAACAGTGGATATCCGACCTATTAAGAGATAGGTGCCCGCTAGACGCAGCCATCAAGTGGACAGAAAGCAAAGAGCACAAAAGATCTGTAGAAAAGGCAGTCTGGCTGATGTGCTACAAGAAGCAAGTTCAGCTTTTGGACCAAGTCGTTGTAGCACAGATGGCCCAGATAAAAGGGTTACTAGCAGAAGTAGAGGAAAAGGTTGCGGGAGGAAAGAGACTGATTGCATCGCTCAATTCGCTGAATCAGGAATGCCACTCCATAACCAATGCCATGAGGCCAAGATAGATTACTTGGAGTGTCAGGTCACTGAGGCCAAAACCAGTGAAGGAAGAATAAGAGACAGGTGTGTCCGCCTAGCTCAGCAGGTAAAGGCACAGGAGGAGAGTATTCTGGGAGCTAGAGCAGCGTACAAGATGGCCATCGAGGATAGGTCTGAGAACGCCAACCATAGCGCTTGCCAAAGGGAGCTAGAGGACCTGAGAATGGCCCTAGCGAAGGCAAACGGCTTGGTGTGTCTCATAAACCCACCAGCGAGCCATCTACAAATAGCCAGGGAATAAAAAGGACCGATTCCGCGAGAGGCAGTTGGGGCACCAACCACCGAGCCCTCGGCACCTCCCAGCTATGATGAGTCTTGGGTTGCGGGGGAGGAAACGGTGGAGTTAGATGAAGAGATTCCTGAGGTAGAGCAACCCCAGGTAGTAGGATCGAAGCCGGCACCGATGTGTCCCGCTCGACACCGGAGGCTCGGTCCGGACAACGACAAATGCAATGACGGACCCCTCATGAATCAGGTCGTAATGCCCCACAGTGCACAACAGCTAAGGGCAATGATAAGCCACATCCCAAAACTCTCCGAGTCAGGAGATCCCTCCGTCCATTTTAGGGACGTGGAGCAGACCGCAGCAGTTAATGACGGCGACAGGGTAGAGCAGTCCAGAATGTTGCTGTTCTCCCTGGACAGCTCGATCCTCCAGTGTCTCTCTGACGAGAGCAAGAGAGGACACAGGGTGTATGAGGATTTACGGGGCGAGGTCCTGGAGGTTATGGGGGAAGATGACGGAAGTCCGTTCCTCCAATTGGGTGGGAGGGTACAGCTAGAGGGAGAGCCCCCATGGGTTTTCGCCGGAAGGTTGTGGCCAGTGTATCGGCGCAGCTGCCTGGGCGGGCCAGCCCGGGACGGGCTGGACGCTGGTCAAAGGGCTCATTGGCTCCGGTGCCTGGTCACCAATTGCTTGCCACAGGTGCGGGAGCAGGCCAAAACATGGTTTGACACCAATAACCCCCGCTCCACGGAGGAGATAGTACTTGATCAGGTCACGAAAGGTTACAGGAACAGCAGGAGTAGGGAAGTGCCTCCCCCGAAGGGAAAGGTGCATGTGGTGAGGCCTGCAGCTCCTGTTAAAAAAGAGTGGCATCAGGAGGGGAATCGCCCTCCGCAAGCCAAGAGTAGTTGTTACAGGTGTGGGAAGGAAGGTCACTGGCGCCGGGACTGTAAAAATCCCTGTAAGGATTTAAAGGGAAAAGCTCCCTCAGCCCCAGCCCAAACGCCCATCCTGGGGAAAAGAGCCGATGTGTCGATCCATCCCGCTGTGATCGAGTCAGATTTAGAGGCAAAGCGGTATCTTAAGACCTCGCAGGGGAAGGTAGTTGTCACCACTGGCCTTGTTGCTCCTGAAACTCCGATCGCTGTACCCTAGTGACTAGAGCCAGCACAGCCTGTCGACCTGTGTCCCCCAGAAAGACATGCACAGGAAGAGGCCTCCGGTAAAATGGAGGAATACCTGCGGTGCCAGGTTGCGGAGGCTAAGTTAGTTGAGCAGGTTTTAAGGGAGGAGAACGCCAGGATAACAGCGAGGGCTGGCAGATTAGAGGGTCAGCTAAGGGTTTTTAAAAAGGCTCATGACCAGTGTAAACTGTTTAAGCCGGGTGCACAAGGGCCAACAACAGGGGCCAGGTCTGAGGACAGAAATCCTCAGCCTGAGACAGGGTCACAGGCCACACAAGCAGGCGTTGTAGCCTGCTTGGAAGGAGAATAGGTCCCGCCCACCTGGGGTGAGGTTTTTCCGATGGTCTGGGACTCGGATGAGGAGGGGCCCGAACAACAAGATCCCGCCCGCGACACGATTATGGAGGAGGAGGAATCGGAGTCGGAGGACGGAGGTCCCGCCCTCGACTCGAGCGTGGGGGAGGTAGAAATTGGGGGCAGAGATCCTCCATCTGTAGGGACAGGTGAGGAGGAGCCGTCTACCACAGTCCCAATTCCCGAAGGGGCGGAGCCTGAGGGGAGGGAGCCGAAGCCCACAGTCGTGGAAGAGCCACGGGCTATGAGAGCTGAAGTCCCACCTGAAGGTCCACTCGCCAAGGGAGCCTGCCCAAATCCCAAAGGGCCGGAGCCTGAGGGAAGGGAGCCGAAGCCTACAGTCGTGGAAAAGCCACGGGCTGTGAGAGCTGAGGTCCCACCCGAAGGTCCACTCGTTAAGGGAGCGACACCAAAGTACCTTCTCGCAGGTCGACCCGAACGCCTCAGCCCAGAAAGTCTTGACCAGATTCTCCTTACTTTCCCCAACATCGATCCAGGGTAGCCCAGGAAAGACACGATTCCCGTTCAGCAGCAACAGGCTGTGGGGGATCAAAGCCGAAGGTCAGTGCAGCCCCGCCACAGGTAGCGGCACGCTGCAGCCCTCACAGGAATTAGGTAGGCCGCCCGAAGGAGGGCGGCGCTGTACATAAGTTTAGTTATGTTAAGTTTAGGAAATGATAAGTTAAGTTAAGTAATTTTAATGTTAGTTTAAGGCATGTAAAGTTTAAGATGATGGGGATGTTTTAAAAGGTAGTTTTCGAAGTCTGTCCAGTATGTGTGTTTGCTTGGAAGTGGGGTCAAGGGACCCGAGCGTCCGTTTAATTAGGCCAGTGCCTATTGGGAGCCTGGCTACATCATCTTATCGGTTACAGAACCAGGAATACAATGGAGAGGATTCTCGTGGTGCTCGTGGCGATCGGGTGCGGGTTGGCCTACCGAGGCCGCACCAAGGGCGTCGTCGTGTTCGGATGCTCCGGGGACACAGCCCCCATCACGACGGATGGGAAGGGGAAGCGAGAGGTTGAGGAAACCGCCACCTACTTCCACCAAGGGAGATGGCCAGGATGGCTGGGGTCGAATTCTACAGAATACTCCAGCAAATCCGCGTTTGCCTACCAAGAGACTTCGTTACTGTGCCCTCGGGTGAGGATCATTGCACCCAGATTCAGCGTTACCGTGGGAAAGAGGATCTGTTTGGTGTGTAATGGGAATGTACCGCTAAGTAGATGGTGGTGGCTTCGAAAGCTGGGAAAGAATATGAAGAACTCTACAATCGAGTGGGAGCGACTGGGTAACAATACCCATCGGACAATTACGGGGACTCACGGACAATTACATGTGTGTTGGGACAAGTGGTGGGAACCAGATGAAGGGATATATGTCTGCATGTGGGGTTCGAAGTACGTTTGCCCCAAAGGCATATCCATCTTTTTCCAGAGGCAGTGGCAAGATGAAGGGAAAGGGATGAGGTGGGACGTCAGCACCCGGGCGTGCGGAGTCCCATTCTCCCCGATTCCAGTAAATGCCACTGAACTCATCACCACCCACGCAAGCCGCTGCCCATGATCCCGGTAGCACTAGCCCAGAAGGAAGGTTGCCCCACCACCACAAAGGGACCCGGGAACGGTTTAGTATTGGTACCCACTGGTCAGATGCTGTACCAAGGGGTACACTACGTGGTGGCCTCAATGATTTTAAACCTCACTGAGGTACGATTGCCGGAGAGGTGTCCCAAGGAAACGGAGCAATTGTACCAGGTCCTGTTAACCAGGATGTTCAGACAATTTTATGAGTTTGACTTTGCCGACATCGACAAAGCCGAATTGTACACCACACCACAGGAAGTTTTGGATCGGGTAGGGAGGCAAAGAAGGGGTACTGTAAATGACATCTCACTGATTTCAGTACCGGGACGTCTGTTGTCAACGCTCTAGACAACGTGGAGATGCAGACACAGATTAATGGTCTAAAGGCCCAGTTAAGGAACATACTGACAAACGAAAATAAGGTAGTGGGTTCTGAGCTACATGAGGACCAGGCCATGACACTACACTTAAAAGAAATAATCGCTGATCTGGAGAGACACGCTAGAATGGTAAATGCACTCATTAGGGAGGATCAGAATGCGTCCGATCAGGCTGCACAGAACGAGGCTTGTGTGCTATATGGGGCGTGGTTACTGGGCGAGGGCCGCAGTAATCTGGAGGATTTAAAACAAGATTTGGTCCCGTCCTGGATCAGCAATAAGCAGTTGCAATGCTCCACCCTTTTGAGAACGCATTAAGTCCGTGCCAGCTCAGACTAGCTGCAGAGGCGTACCCAGCCCCAGTGGACTGCGGGCGCTCGAATCACACTATCATGTGAATAGTGGTGAGGATGCCGGTGTTGAGTCCCACAGCCAAACCCGCCCCGGTATACAAGGTGGAGAACATTGGAGTCATTCAGGGGGGTGCGCACATTCGTTATGCAGTGGTCCCGCCTTAAATCATCAGATGGGAGCGTACGATGACAGGCACCGACCTCTCGGGGTGTCGAAGCCGGGGAGCACACATCATCCTGTGTCCCCAGCACTTGAATGCCTTTTTAAAACCACAGTGCGGGTTCAGAGCCGCTAGTGCGAAGCCGGTAAATTGCACCATGGAGGCAATGGCAAAAGACCATTGGCCCCCGCAGGTGGCATATATCGGAGGTGGAACATACTGTGTTACCACTGCAGCGCTTCACTACCACCATGGACAGCACGGCTGCTGTCCGGTCAGTGACAGCAGTTTCTGTTTCAAACCCAGGGCTGAAGTTCAAGTGGCACAACAGCGAATTGTCCCCATTCTTGTACCATCCACTGTTCACCTCACTGTAAAAGAGAATTTCACGGATTTACAGTGATTCGTTGTGCATTTTTGTTATGTCATTCCCCCTCTCCCCGAACACCTCACCAAGATTTTAAAAGCCGTAATAGTCTCACAGAAGCATTTTTACACACTAGAGCAGAAGACATTGGAGATAGGGAAAGACATATTAGACATAGTCACCACACCATGGTGGGACCTGTTCACTAATATAGAGATCCCGCCCTGGATTAGAATAGCATCCCACATCCTAGTAGTGTGTCAGGTTTTGATTGTAATATATTTACTGTTCGTGCATTGCAAGAGAGGCAAACACCTCCAGGGGCACGAGAACACAGGAGAATGGAGAGAACACTATGTACGAGTGGGTGAAGAGACCCCCGCTTAGGCTGCTAAGTATTAAAGGACAAAGCGTCCCTCCACTCTTGGTTTTGGTTACTATATGATTTAAGTGCATGAATACTGTTGTGTTATAACCGTTGATTGGTTTTCTATTTTTGATTAACAAAATGTGTATGCAGGTGGTGTAAGGGGTATCGGGCCCTTCGCATCTGAAAGATGAATGTGTTATAGTTTGAGGTAGTACTGCCTATGGTTGTCCTACTGTACACAATGTAGTTTTTATGAAATGGGAACTGCATGTGTCGTGGGGGTCATAGATAGTTAATTACCAGGAATGTTTGGATGTGGGTAATCAGGGAACATTTGCTCACCAAAGGTTATTGATACTTTAAGCAAGCTATCAGTATCACAGGAGGGACTGTAAGATTCGCGAAATTTTCATTAAATAATCACACAGGAAAATAGGGTTAATAAAACAGCTTTATTGACCAAAAAAAGCTTATACAGAGAAACCTTTGATAAAAGGGCACACAAAATGGCCGCCTGACCTCGTGATCAGCTTCTGGGACCATTTGAATTTCTGTTACTGCAAGCCAGACAGGCTTGTGAATTGAGGACATTAAAAGCCCGTGAAAACCAGTTTCGGGAAGCCGAAACTCATGGAACTGAGCATACATATTGATTAGATTATAAGTACAGGACGGATTTGGGTGGCAGGATGAGACCCATCAAGAAATGGGCAGACAATTGAATGAACGCTTTAACCCATTACACTGTACAAAGAGAAGCCATTTAACAGCCATCCAGGGCAATCTCCAGACCGATCAATATACAAACCAAGTTACGGTAACAAAGCAAAGACATTATCGGCCCAGGAAGGCCAGATAAGCTATCACCAGCTCCCGTTATGAAGACAAAACACCCCTGCAGAGAGTTCTGCTCGCCAAAATTATTACAAAGACAGGGCTATGATTTGGCGGGAGATAAGAATGTTCCAAAAAGTATAACTGTGGATTGAGTAAAGTCCATCGGCACTTGGGTCCATCGGTACTTCTTGGGCTTTCTCTTCTTCTTCGGTTCGGAATGTGTTCGGTGTTCGGCCAGGCAAGGCCCGGCCACGACGAGAAGACGATGAGAAGAATTCGGCATGGAAGCCAGCTCAGCCAGGCAAGGCCCGGCCACGACGGGAAGACGACGAGGGAGGCCCGGGTAATTTTGTCGGGAGATCATCGACGACCCAGGCCGGAGAAGAAGACACTCAGGTCCCGGTGCCCAGGATCCAGTTCTTGAACATCACATCGGTAACGGATTCATCCATGTGCATGCAGTTCTTAAAAATCACATCGGAAACGGATCCATCCATGGCGAGCGCTCACCAAGGCTGCACCTGCTGCCTACATCGCAGGAGAACCAACAGGAAAACAAGCTGCGCCAGAAGCTTCCAAACCCACGTGACGACGGAAAGCTGTGTCGAAAGGCTGCAAAGCCTTTTTCGCAATTCTTAAAGTGGTGAGCATGATCCCGAGTCCCTCAAATCGAAACTTAGTTAGGTTTAGGGGAGGGGGTTAAGGGTAATTGTAATGTGTTACCCCTTTCACGATGTGCCGTGTGTTCCCCATTTCTATAGAGTTAAGTTTATAGATGTGTGCATGCTTGTAGTTGCTTTAATCTGTGCATATGACATGTATTTTATAATGCTGCAAACTGTTCAATAAAGGCATCCATTTCGTGCTATTCGGCCTGGTCTATTGAGTTTTTCTGCACTACAGCTCCCTGCACCTAAGTCCAAGGTCTAGAAACGTAGGGGCGAGTGGGTCGAACCACTCACGGGTAATTATTGCAAGAAGCCTGGCAGGAGACCAGAGCAAGCAAGAGGGAGAGAGTCAGAATCTGAGAAGAGTAGATTGGAATGCTGCAACAATGGATCAGAATCTGAGGAGAGTAGATTGCAATTTTACAACAATGGGTTGGAATCTGTGGACAGGAGATTGGAATGGTAAAACAATTGATCAGAATCTGAGTACAGTTGATTGGAATGTTACAACAATGGACTGGAGTTTCATCTCGGATATTGACTATCTTTCTGAATGTTATGATGAACTAATAAAAGACAGCCGGATCTATTGGGCACTTTTGATTATACAATGTGTTTACTATCCCCTCCTCGCTGCTGTTGATTTTACTGGTGTGTCTCCCTATCCAGCTACTAATTATTTAAACTATTGTTTTACTGTATTACTGTTCTTTTCCATTAGCCGCCCCTCCTTATTGCTGTTGTTTTTCCTGGTAAGTCTCTGTATCCAACTATTAACTCTGCAAATCTTTGCTAACTGTATTACTGTTCTTGCAATTTACTCTCCCCCTTTGCTGCTGTTGGTGTCCCTGTTAATTCTCTATATCCAGCAATTAGATCTGTAATCCTCTGAATCACCAGTTCTGCCTAACAAGCAACTCCACAATATCACCTGTCTCCTCCCCGTCTCAGCCCTTCCGCTGCAAAAACCCTCATCCATGCCTTTGTTAAATCCAGACTAGACTGTTCCAATGCTCCCCTGGCCGGCCTCCCAGTTACAAGCCTCCATAAACTAGAGCTCATCCAAAATTCTACTGCCCTTATCCCAAATCGCATCATGTCCCGTTAACCCATCACCCTCTACTTGCTGACCATCATTTGCTCCGAATTCGGCAATGCCTTAATCTTTAAATTCTACTCATTGTGTTCAAATCCCACCATGGCCTCACCCCTCCCATTATTCCCATTCCCTGTTCTTTTCACATAGTCCTGCAAATTGTTCCCCTTCAAGTGTTTATCCAATTCCACTTTGAAAGTTAATTTATTTCCTGTTGCACCTCTCCCAGTCTTTCTGTCTCTATTTTTATTTCTCTCTTGCTCTTTTTCTCACTCTCTCAACCTCTTCTCTCTCTGTGTCGCCTGCTCATAGAATCAGAGAATGGTACAGCACTCAATGTGGCCATTCGGCCCATCGTGTCCATGCCATCTCTTTGAAAGACCAATCTAATTAGTCCTACACTTTAGCCAGAACCCTGTAAAAATGTCCCTTCAACTAATTATCAGATTCCCTTTCGAAAGTTACTATTGAATCTGCTTCTACCAAAAATGCTTTTTCATTTCATTCGACAAAGCCAATTCACTCATGTCAAATCAAGACCAGTAGGCCGGCTGGACGGACGGCCAACCGAGATTTACTTTAAATGGTGCACTATCATCACATATTCTTGACTGCATTTACTCTATTTCACACCCCCTCCACTGCCGGCATGCGACAGTCATTTGCAAAATGGAGAATGCCAGCAATGCAGGGAGACAGAGAGAGAGCAGTTGCAGCCTGACATTCACACTCACACGCAGTCACTCGCTCACCTGTACACACAGCAATGAGCCAAGCTGAGCTGAGAATCTCGCAGCCTGCAGCCTGTGTCTGTCTCTCTCTCTGTCTCTGTCTTCAGTCTACGTGTGACTGTCTTGTTGTTATTGGTGCGTGCGGGGTCGCTCTTTGAGTCTGGCCCCGCCCCGCCCCCACCCCCACCCAAAAACAAACTCCCCAATTAAAGACACATTCCAAGTGCAGCTCCAGCACAGGCTCAGATACAGAATAGAGAGAGAGAGAGAGAGAAATTTGACAGTGTGTGTGAGAGAGAGAGTCAGTGAGTGTGTGTGAGAGAGAAAATATGTCAGTGAGTGTGAGAGAGTGTGTCAGGGAGAGTGAGAGAGGCAGAGTGTGCCAGTTTGTGTGAGAGAGAGTATGAGTAATTGTGAGATAGAGAGAGTGTGTCAGTGAGTGTGAGAGACTGTGTCAGTGTGTGTGATAGAGAATGTGTGTCAGTGTGTGAGAGAGACAGAAAGTGTCAGTGTGTGTGAGAGAGTGTCAGTGAGTGTGAGGGAGAGAGTCTGTAAGTAAGTGAGAGAGTGTGTCAGTGAGTGTGAGTGAGGCAGAGTGTGTCAGTGAGTGTGAGAGAGGCAGAGTGTGCCAGTTTGTGTGAGAGTGTGTCAGTGGGTGTGAGAGACTATTTCAGTGTGTGTGATAGCGAGTGTGTCAGTTTGTGTGAGAGAGACAGTATGTGTCAGTGTGTGTGAGAGAGAGTGTCAGTGAGTGTGAGGGAGTGTGTCAGTGTGTGTGAGAGAGACAGAGTGTGTCAGTGTGTGAGAGAGGTAGAGTGTGCCAATTTGTGTGAGAGTGTGTCAGTGAGTGTGAGAGAGTATTTCAGTGTGTGTGATAGCGAGTGTGTGTCAGTGTGTGTGAGAGAGACAGAGTGTGTCAGTGATTGAGAGAGTGTGCCAGTGAGTGCGCGAGAGTGTGTCAGTGTGTGTGAGAGAGACAGAGTGTGTCAGTCTATGAGAGAGAGTGTCAGTGAGTGTTAGAGAGAGAGAGCGGCAGTGAGTGCGAGAGTGTCAGTGTGTGTGAGTGAGAGAGTGTGTGTCACTGTGTGTGTGAGAGAGAGTGTCAGTGGGTGTGTATTACAGTTCAGATTGCATCCCTGGTGTTGTTATGGTGTACACAGTAAGTCAGTGTGTGTGATTTCCACTTCAGAGTGTGTCCATGGCGGTGTTATGCTGCACACAGTGTGTCAGTGGGAGTGCTTTACACTTCAGAGTGTGTCCCTGGCGGTGTTATGATGTACACTGTGTGTCAGTGGGTGGGTTTATATTTCAGAGTATGTCACGAGTGGTGTTATGGTGTACACAGTGTGTCATTGGGAGTGTTTTACACTTTACAATGTGTCACTGGTGGTGTTATGATGTGCACTGTGTGTCAGTGGGTGGGTTTACATTTCAGAGTATGTCACTGGTGGTGTTAAGTTGTACACAGTGTGTCAGTTGGAGTGTTTTACACTTCAGATTGTGTCCCTGGCGGCGTTATGATGTACACAATTTGTCAGTGGGTGTGTTTTACAGCTCAGAGTGTGTCCCTGGCGCTGCTATGGTGTACACTGAGTGACAGTGAGTGTGTTTTACCGGTCAGAGTGTGTCCCCTGGCACAGTTATGGTGCACACGGTGTGTCAGTATGTGTGTTTTACAGTTCAGAATGCATCGCTGGTGTTGTTATGATGTGCACAGTGTGTCAGTGTGTGTGTTTTACAGTTCAGAGTGTGTCCCTGGTGGTGTTATGATGTACACAGTGTGTCAGTGTGTCTGCTTTACAGTTCAGAGTGTGTCTCTTGTGGAGTTATGTTGTACACAGTGTCTCAGTTGGAGTGTTTTACACTTTAGAGTGTGTCCCTGGCGGTGTTATGATGTACACAGTGTGTCAGTGGGTGTGTTTTACACTTCAGAGTGTGTCCCTGGGGGTGTTATGGTGTACACAATGTGTCAGTGGGTGGTTTTACAGTTCAGAGTGAGTCCCTGGCGGTGTTATGGTGTACACAGTTTGTCTGTTGGTGTGTTTTACCATTCACAGTGTGCCCCGGCAGTATTATGGTGCACACCATGTGTCAGTGGGCCTGTTTTACTTTCCAGACTGTGTCCCTGTTAGCATGGTGTACATGGTGTGTCAGTGGGTGTGTTTTACAGTTTAGTGTGTGTCCCTGGTCATGTTATGGTGCACACAGTGCTGTTAGTGGACGTGTTTTAGAGTTCAGAATGTGTCCCTGGCGGTGTGGACAGTGTGTGTGTGTGGACTGTGTTTGTGTGGACAGTGTGTGCAGGGACAGTGTGCGTCGACAGTGTGTGTGGGGACAGTGTGTGTCTGTGTGGACTGTGTGTGTGGGGACATTGTGTGTGTGTGTGTTTGTAACGTTTTTGCACTTTATTTCCTTTTCACTTGACATCAAGACAGGCAGGCTGGCAGTCAGTGAGATACTAAAAACGTTTTTGTGGACTGTATGGCAGCAAAAGATCCTCTGGGATCTTTGCGTTCTTTTTAATGCACTTCACTCCAATCAAGACAAGACAGACAAATAGCAGAATAGCAATAGAAAGTGAAAATGTTCGAAATACTCAGCAGGTCAGGCAGCATCTGTGGGAGGAGAGAGAGAGAGAGAGAAACAGAGTTAACGTTTCAGCTGGATGACCTTTCATCAGAACCTTGACAGAATCTGATGAAACATCATCGGCATGAAACGTTAACTCTGTTTCTCTCTCTCTCTCTCTCTCTCTCTGTCTGTCTGTCTCTCTCTCCACAGATGCTGCCCGACCAACCAGTTGAGTATTTCCGGCATTTTCTGCTTTGATTGCAGCATCCGCCCGCAGTATTTTGCTTTTGATGCTGAAAGAGAAAGCCAGTTTGTGTCGGCCGCAGAATCTTACTGTGCCTTTCCTGTCATGTCATGTCTGCACAAAAGAAAAGTCAAGAAGTTGAAAAGATGGGGATTTGACCTGGAACTGCCTCCTGTGGACTGTCTGACATGATAGGTTACTGTGGGATCGTGCTGTGCTTATTTGTCAAATCCAATCCAATCCAAGACAATGCTTTAAAATCTGCTGATGTCATTGGGGACTACCTTGCGCACTGTCTGACAGCAAAATTTGCTGTGGGATCCTGCTGTGCCTTTCTAGTCATGTCAGGAAAAAAGACAAATTAAGCAACTTTAAAACCTGCTGGTGTCATTGGAGACTGCCTTGCGCACTGTCTGACAGCAAAAGTTGCTGTGGGATCTTGCTGTGCCTTTCCAATCATGCTAGGAAAGAAGAAAAATTAATCAACATTTAAAACTGGCTGATCTCATTGGGGACTGCCTTGCACACTGTCTGGCAGCAGAAGTTGCCGTGGGATCTTACTGTGACTTTCTTATCAAATCCGCAAAAAAGAAAAAAGTCAAGAAACTTAAAACATGGTCTTTTCACCCTGGACTGCCTGGTGGTTTGTTTGACATGATAGGCGATTGTGGTATCTTGCTGTGCTCTCATTTTCAAATCAAATCCAGTCCAAGAGAAGACAAGACAAGACTTTTCTCAAAAGAAAAAGTATTATTCAATACATATTATATTATTTAAAAAAAACACTTTTTTTTTTCTTTTCAGGATCAAATCAGAAATAAATGGGATGTTTTTGTCAACTGGGCTTTATTGGGAAAATTCTTCGATGGGCATCTTTCCAACCAAAAGCTGCTGCAGGATTTTGCAATGCTTTTTCATTTAATTCGACAACACCACTTCACTCAAGTCAAACCAAGACCAGCAGGCAGTCCGGCCCGACGGCCGACCGAGATTTACTTTATAAAGGTGCACTATCATCACTTATTCTTGACTGCATTGACTCTACTTCACCCTCCCTCCACTGCCGGCCTGCCTGCAGAGTTTGCAAAATGGAGAATGCAAGCAAAGCAGGGAGAGAGAGAGAGAGCAGTTGCAGACTCGAACTCACACACACTCACTCACTCGTTCACCCGTTCACACAGCACTGAGTTGAGCCGAGCCGAGCTGAGAATCTCGCAGCCTGCAGCAAGTGTGTCTCTCTCTGTGTCTCTGTCGTCAGTATACGTGCAACTGTTTTTTTGTTGTTGGGGCACGCAGGCTCGCTCTGAGTCTGGCCCCGGCCCGCCCTGACCCCACCCCCACCCCCAACACAAACTCCCCAATTAAAGACACATTCCCAGGGCAGCTCCAGCACAGGCTCAGATACAGAATAAAGAGAGGGTGAGACAAAGAGTGTGTCAGTCTGCATGAGAGAGAGAGTGGCAGTGAGTGTGAGAGAGAGAGACTGTGTCAGTGAGTGTGAGAGAGTGTGTCAGTGAGTTTGAGAGAGAGAGTGTTAGTGAGTGAGAGAGGCAGAGTGTGTCAGTGTGTGTGAGAGAGAGAGTGTCAGTGAGTGAGAGAGACTGTGTCAGTGAATGTGAGAGTGTTTTAGTGAGTGTGAGAGAGAGTGTGTCAGTGATTGTGAGAGAGAGTGTGTCAGTGTGTGTGAGAGAGGCAGAGTCTCCCAGTGTGTGTGAGAGAGAGAGTGTCAGTGATTGTGAGAGAGACTGTGTCAGTGAATGTGAGAGTGTTTTAGTGAGTGTGAGAGAGAGTGTGTCAGTGAGTGTGAGAGAGAGTGTATCAATGTGTGTGAGAGAGGCAGTGTGTCAATGTGTGTGAGAGAGAGAGTGTCAGTGAGTGTGAGAGAAACTGTCAGTGAATGTGCGAGTGTGTTTTAGTGAGTGTGCGAAAGAGTGTGTCAGTAAGTGTTAGAGAGAGTGTGTCAGTGTGTGTGAGAGAGGCAGAATGTGTCAGTGTGTGTGAGAAAGAATGTGTCAGTGTGTGTGAGAGAATGTGTCAGTGTGTGTGAGAGAGAGTCTGTGTCAGTGTGTGTGAGAGAGACAGAGTGTGGCAGTGTGCTTGAGAGCGAGTGTCAGTGACTGTGAGAGAGAGTGTCAGTGTGTGTGAGGGAGAGAGTGTGTGTCAGTGTTTGTGAGAGAGAGAATCAGTGGGTGAGTTTTACAGTTCAGAGTGGGTCCCTGGTAGTGTTATGGTGTACAAAGTGTGTCAGTGTGTGTGTTTTACTGTTCAGATTGTGTCCCTGGTTGTTTTATGATGTACACAGTGTCTCAGTGTGTGTGTTTTACAATTCAGAGTATGTCCCTGGTGGTGTTATCGTGTACACAGTGTGTCAGTGGGTGTGTTTTGCAGATCAGAATGTGTCCCTGGTGGTGTTATGGTGTACAGAGTGTGTCAATGGTTGTGTTTTACAGTTCAGAGTGTGTCCCTGGTGGCGTTATGATGCACACAGTGTGTCAGTGGGAGTGTTTTGCAGTTCAGCGTGTGTCCCTGCGGTGTTACGATGTACACAGTGTGTTAGTGGGAATGATTTACATTTCAGATTGTGTCCCTGGTGGTGTCATGGTGTACACAGTTTGTCATTAGGATTGTTTTACAGTTCAGAGTGAGTCCCTGGCAGTGCTAGCGTGCACACAGTCTGTCAGTGGGTGTGTTTTACAGTTCAGTGTGTGTCCCTGGTGGTGTTATGGTGTACACAGTGTGTCAGTGGGTGTGTTTTACAGTTCAGAGTTTGTCCCTGGCGGTGTTGTATTGTACAGAGTGTGTCAGTGGGAGTGTTTTACAGTTTAGAGTGTGTCCCCGGCGGTGCGAGCAGCGGCAGCAGCGGGAGCGGTGGACCTGCGAGGCAGCAGCAGGAGCGGCGGCAGAATTCGAGAGTGATGTGACAGTACAGAACGTGACACCGGCGCAGGGGAAGCAGCTGATTGGGTGAGTACGACGAGGTGTGTATTTATACTACTCTATAGTTTGACAGTTAAGGTTAATAGTTTATAAAGTTTAAAAGGTCTTAAATTTGTGGTTTACAGTTGCTAACGTCTCTGTTGTGGGGAGTGCTAGGAAACAAGGGCCCTTGAGTATATCATTTAATTTTAGTGTAATTTATGGTTTTGATTTAATTTAATTTGAATTAATTAAAGGGTAAGTCATGGCAGGACAGCTCGGCCCCGTGGCATGCTACTCCTGCACTATGTGGGAAATCAGCTACACTTCCTGTGTCCCTGACAAGCATGTGTGCGGGAAGTGTATCCAGCTGCAGCTAATGGCAGACTGCATTACGGCGCTGGAGATGCGAATGGATACATACTGGAGCATTCACGATGCTGAGGATGTCATGGATGCCACGGTTAATCAGTTGGTCACACCACAGGTTAAGGCTGCACAGGCAGGAAGGGAAATGTCGACGGCCAGGCAGATTAGTAGGTGCAGGCATGTAGAGCAGTGCTCCACTTTGGCCATCCCCCTCTCAAACAGATATACCGCTTTGGATATTGTTCAGGGAGATGGCTTTTCGGGGGAAGGCAGCAGCAGCCTACTTCCTGGCACCGTGGGTGGTTCTGCTGCACGGGACGGGAGGAAAAATAGTGGGAGAGCTATAGCAATAGGGGATTCTATTGTAAGGGGAATAGATAGGCGTTTCTGTGGCCGCAAACATGACTCCAGGATGGTATGTTGCCTCCCTGGTGCAAGGGTCAAGGATGTGTCGGAGCGGTTGCAGGGCATTCTGGGAGGGGAGGGTGAAAAGCCAGTTGTCGTGAAGCATATAGGTACCAACGATATAGGTAAAAACCGGGTTGAGGTCCTAAGAGCTGAATATAGGGAGTTAGGAGGTAAATTAAAAAGTAGGACCTCAAAGCTAGTAATCTCATGATTGCTACCAGTGCCACATGCTAATAAGAGGAGGAATAGATAGATATTTCAGATGAATACGTGTCTATAGGAATGGTGCAAGGTGGAGGGATTCAAATTCCTGGGACAATGGAACAGGTTCTGGGGGAGGTGGGACCAGTACAAACTGGACGGTTTGCACCTGGGCAGGAACGGGACCGATATCCTTGGGGGAGTGTTTGCTCGTGCAGTTGGGGAGGGTTTAAACTAAAATGGCAGGGGGTTGTGAACCTGTGCAAGGAGGCAGAGGAAAGGGAAACACGGATTGAAGCAAGGGACAGGAAGGAGAAAAGCAAAAGTGGCAGTCAGTGAAATCAAGGATTTAAATCAAACATGGCCACAGTAAATAATAATTCTAAAATGTCTAAGAATGTTAAAAAAAACAAGCCTGAAGGCTTTGTGTCTTAATGGGAGGAGCATTCGTAATAAGGTGGATGAATTTGCTGCGCAAATATATGTCAATGGATATGATATGATTGGGATTACGGAAACATGGCTCCAGGGTGACCAAGGCTGGGAACTCAACATCCAGGGGTATTCATTATTAAGCAAAGAATGGCAAAAAGGAACAAGAGGTGGGGTAGCATTGCTGGTTAAAGAGGAGATTAACACCAGTAAGGAAGGATATTAGCTCTGATGATGTGGAATCTGTATGGGCAGAGCTGAGAAATACCAAGGGGCATAAAACTTTAGTGGGAGTTGTATACAGACTCCCAAACAATAATGCCATGGTTGGGGATGGCACTAAACAGGATATTAGAGATGCGTGCAATAAGGGCAGAGCAGTTATCATGGGTGATGTTAATCTACATATAAATTGGGCTAACCAAATTAGTAACAATACTCTGGAGGAGGAATTCCTGGAGTGTATACGGGATGATTTCCTGGCCCAATATGTCGAGCAACCAAGTAGAGATCAGGCCATCTTAGACTGGGTTTTATGTAATGAGAAAAGATTAATTAGTAATCTTGTTTGCGAGGCCCCTTGGGGCGGAGCGATCATAATATGATAGAATTTTTCATTAAGATGGAGAGCGAAGTGTTTGACTCAGAGACTAGGATCCTGTATATAAATAATGGTAACTACGTTGGTATGAGGCACGAGTTGGGTAGATGGATTGGGGAACGTTAGTTAAAGGGTTGACAGTGGATTGGCAATGGCAAACTTTTAAAGATTGCATGGAGGAACTACAGAATTTGTTCATCCCCGATTGGCATAAAAATAAAACAAACAAGGTGACTCAACTGTGGCTTACAAAGGAAATTAGGGATAGCATAAGATCCAAAGATTGAATATAATTATTGGCCAGAAAAAGCAGCAAACCTGAGAATTGAGCGCAGTTTAGGATTCAGCAAAGGAGGAAAAAGGGATTAATTAAGAGGGCTAAAATAGAGTATGAGTGTAAGCTTGCACGGAACATAAAAACTGACTGTAAAAGCTTTTATAGATATGTGAAGAGAAAAAGATTGATGAAGTCAAGCGTAGGTCCCTTGCAGTCAGAATCAGGGGAATATATAATGGGGAGCAAAGAAATGGCAGACCAATTAAATACATAGTTTTGTTCTGACTTCACAAAGGAGGACACAAGTAACCTCCCAGAGATGTCGCGGAACATAGGTTCTGATAAGAGGGAGGAACCGAATGAAATCAGCATTTGTAGGGAAATGGTGTTAGGGAAATTGACGGGATTGAAGGCCGATAAATCTTCAGGGCCTGATAATCTACATCCCAGTGTACTTAAGGAAGTGGCCCTGGAAATAATAGATGCATTGCTGGTCATCTTCCAAAATTTTATGGACGCTGGAACAGTTCCCATGGATTGGAGGGTAGCAAATGTTACCCCACTATTGAAAAATGGTGGTAGAGAGAAAACGGGCAATTATAGACCGGTAAGCCTGACATCGGTAGTGGGGAAAATGCTAGAGTCCGTTATCTAGGATGTAATAGCAGAGCACTTGGAAAACAATGACTGGATCAGACAAAGTCAACGTGGATTTACAAAAGGTAAATCATGCTTGACTAATCTACTAGAATGTTTTTGAGGATGTAACTGGTAGAATAGATAAGGGAGAACCAGTGGATGTGGTGTATTTGGACTTTCAGAAGGCTTTCGATAAGTCCCCGCGGAAGAGATTAGCGTGTAAAGCTAAAGCCCAAGCGATTGGGGGCAAGGTACTGACTTGGATGGAGAACTCGTTGGCAGAGAGGAAGCCTAGAATTGGTATAAGCAGGACTTTTTCCGAGTGGGAGGCAGTGACTAGTGGGGTACCGCAGGAATCGGTGCTAGGTCCCCAGCTATTCACAATATATATTAATGATGATCTAGATGAGGGAACTAGTTGTAATGTCTCCAAGTTTGCAGGCAACAAAGCTGGGTGGGAGTGTGTACTGTGAGCAGCCTGCGGAGAAACTCCAGTATGATTTGGACAGGTTGGGTGATTGAGCGGCAATAGATTGGGAGAAGGGGAAGTGCAACGGGACCTGGGTGTCCTTGTGCACCAGTCGCTGAAGGTAAGCATGCAGGTGCAGCAGGCGGTTAAGAAGGCAAATTGTATGTTGGCCTTCGTAGCGAGAGAGTTTGAGTACAGGAACCAGGATGTCTTGCTGCAGTTGTACAGTGCCTTGGTGAGACCACATCTTGAGTGTTGTGTGCAATTTTGGTCGCCTATCTGAGGACGGATGTTCTTGCCATGGAGGGAGTGCAGCGAAGTTTCACTAGACTGATACCCGGGATGGCAGGAATGAAGTATGATGAGAGGTTGGGTCGATTGGGCATATATATGCTGGAGTTTAGAAGAATAGAGGGGATCTCATTAAAACTTATAGGCCTAGAAATTCAGTCGCGCCACTTTTGTGGCGCTAAAGTCAGGCGGTCACTAAAGTTAGCGCCCGCCGGAAAGTGTAGGCCACTTCGCCGAAATTCAGTAGATTTGTCCAAGGAGTTTGGGCGAGCGCTAAAACTGGCGTTGCACTCCTATCTTTAGGTGCTAAGCCGGCAGTGCGGACTGGTAATGCCGAGGCCGGGCGCAGCGCAGGTGCGGTCATGTTTTGATTGACAGCAGACACCCTGACGCCGGCCAGCTCTTAAAGGGGGAAGGGTCGACTTTGTCTGCTGCCACGCCCTGGATAGTGGAGCCCTGCAGCTAGGCCTCAACACTGCTGGTGGACCCAAATAGCGACTGAAGCCATGCAGAAGGCCCGTGAACGAGCGCAGCGCTTCTCAGAGCCTGCTTTGTGGGTGCTGCTTAAGGGTTTGGAAAAGAGAAGAGAGATCTTGTGCCCGGACAGTGGCAAGAAGGCTCCCAGGAGGCAGTTCAGGAGAGCCTGGAGGGAAATCGCCCACAGGGTGTCAGCCACCAGCGATGTCCCCAGGACTGGTGACCAATGCCACAAGAAGTACAACGACCTCACTCGGTTGGTCAAGGTGGGTAGCCTTTCCAGTGTCCTCCTCATCCTTGCATGTGCACCTCACATTATGGGCAAAGGAACCTCAAAGGCCTAATGGCCATCCCTCCTCCCGCAGCTATGGCACTGGCATGATCATCAATAGCACTTTCTGCATTTTACATACTGGCCAAGCTATTCGACCATGGGAGGCAGTGCACACAACAACAGGGCACCACACTGGCCAAGCTATTCCACCATGGGAGGCAGTGCACAGAACAACAGGGCACCACACTGGCCAAGCTATTCCACCATGGGAGGCAGTGCACACAACAACAGGGCACCACACTGTACTTAGAGGCCGTCCTTTCTCTTGCAGGCCAAGCTGGCCCAGAATATGAAGAGCCGGAATGTCACCGGGGGAGGCCGTGCCCAGTTCCAGGAGCTCAGTGAGCTGGAGGAGTGCGTGGCTCGACTCATGCGTGGCCGGGTGGTTGGCCCCGTTGCTATTGGTGATGCGGACCCTGTGCTGGGCCCAATGGTAAGGACATGACCGTTTGGACCTCTCTCGTTCCCCTTGCACTTCAGATCTACATCCTATGCCACTGTCCGACCAATGCACATAATGCCACCACTCATGCCTCCCTCGCTGACGCCCTGTCCTCACTCTAAACCTACTCTTGTGCCTTCCTGCTTTCAGCTGGTGAGGAGGCGGTCCATGAAGCTGAGAGTGCCAGTCCCTCGGAAGAGGAGGACGACGAGGACCAAGAGGAAGGCGGCACATCGGGGGAACCCTCATCCGTGCCAGGGGATGGCAATGGAGGGGAGACGTCTTGCCTGGAGGAGAGCCAGGGGGAAGTGTTGCAGGGGGGTGTAGCTCCTGGGCCCAGTGGCGTCCAGGCACGCGGGAAGGGTCGGGCAGCATGGCTGCCTTCTCCCCAGAGGGGGGAAGTGTTGCAGGGGGGTGTAGCTCCTGGGCCCAGTGGCGTGCAGGCACGCGGGAAGGGTCGGGCAGCACGGCTGCCTTCTCCCCAGAGGGGGGAAGTGTTGCAGTGGGGTGCAGCTCCTGGGCCCAGTGCCGTCCAGGCACGCGGGAAGGGTCGGGCAGCATGGCGGCCTTCTCCCCAGAGGGGGGAAGTGTTGCAGGGGAGGGCAGTTGCTGGGCCCAGTGGCGTCCAGGCACGCGGGAAGGGTCGGGCAGCTCGGCGGCCTTCTCCCCAGAGGGAGAGTCCACCCTCCAGTCCGGAGATGGTCCTCGCCCAGGAGGTGCGCCTCCTTGATTAAATGTCCGCGGCCTCGGAGCGGCGCCACAACGAGTTCATGGGGGTTGTGGGACATATGCCTCAGGCCATTGAGCCCCTGGCTCATAGTGTGGCCACTTTCGGGGACTCACAGGCCAGGGGTGTCGACCAACTCACGGCAGCACAGGCCAGGGGTGTCGACCAACTCGCGGCAGCACAGGACGCGAGTCGCGAGTTCATGAGTGGTGCCATCCAGACACTGGCTGATCTGATGTGGGCACAGACCAGGGCAGTTCGGGCACTCACTTCTGCCACACTCGCGGTGTCATGGAAGCATCGCCAGGGCAGCCGCTGCCCTGCTGCAGCACAGCGGTCTGGCCTCCACCAGATTGCTGCGCTTGCTGCAGTGCCAGCCCGGCTGAGTGCCAGTGTCTCTGTCGACCAGCGAGCACCTGGCATCAGCCAGCTTGCCCCCATTGCTGCAGCCGCCACTGCCACTCCCCCAGCCAAGGTGCGACGAGCTGATGCAGAGACTGATGCTGCCCAGCCACAGCTGCAGCAGTCAGCAGCCGGCCCCTCCAGGGCCGGACCTCGTCTAGGCCGACCCCCAAGGGCATCTGCCGTCATGCAGTGTGCCCCTCAGGAGCCTTCCCCCAGCCTTGCCACACCCACAGGGCCCAGGTTGTGGCAGAGCAACAGGTCGGGCAGGGGCCGGAGAAGCCTGCACAAGGACTCGCCCTCTCGGCACACCAAGTAGAGTGTGTTGCCAACTGCTTTTTTTATATGGGGGTGTTTGTGTTCTGGGGGGGGGGCTTATTTTGGGAAGGCCGAAGATGAAGGCAAATGTTTTTTTATATGGGGCTGGTTGTGTTCTGGAGGGGGGGGGGGGCTTATTTTGGGAAGGCCGAGGATGAAGGCAAATGTTATTGACAAGTTTTGTTATTCCTCCCCAGGTTGTGGGAGTGAGAGATGTTTTTGACTGTTTTTTGGGAGTCTTGTCTGTTTCTCTGTTTCATGTGGGAAGGGCCCTGAGTTTGTTAAATAAAGCTTTTTATTTATTCAGCTTGTGCAGGTGTCATGTTTCAAGTGGTTGTTGCGTTAACCAGCTGAGGGCTTGCGGAGCGGCTGCATTCAGGTGCGTTCATTGCCACAAGCCATTCCCTGACAGGGGGCCTAGAAGTGCCGTTCAATAAGCCGCCGGCGGACGGCCCTTGGACCTTGTGGCTCCCTCCTGGGCTAGTACTCCTCCTCCTCCTCCTCCTCCTCATGGTCCTCCTGCTCGTCCTCCTGAGGTGGTGGTCCAACGTGAGGTGGCAGTGCCTGAGTCCTGCGGATAGCCAGGTTGTGGAGCATGCAGCAAACGACGATGAACTGGGAGACTCTATCCGGCGAATACTGTCGAGATCCGCCGGAACGATCCAGGCAGCAGAACCGTTGCTTGAGGGCGCCAATCGTTTGCTCTATGATGTTCCTTGTGGCTTGATGGCTTTCGTCGTATGCCTCCTCCGCAGGGGTCCTGGGCGCGCGCAGCGGGGTCATGAGCCATGTACACAAAGGGTAGCCCTTTTCCCCAATAAGCCATCCCCTTGGTGGAGGCTGTGCCTCGAACATATCAGCCACAGTAGTCTGGCGCAGGATAAATGCATCGTGGCTGCTTCCTGGAAACCGGGCTTTGACAGCTAGGATGCGCTGCCTGTGGTCACACACCAGGGCCTAGAAATTCACTAGCCTTAGCGCCGCTTTTGAGGCGCTAGAGGGACTAGCGCCAGAGTTATGGCCAGTTGAAAAATTCCCTGGGGCCCTAAAGTGCCGTTGCACCGGTAGCGCTGCGCCGGCACCGATGACGTCATCGGTGTGCGCAGCGTCCCGGTTGCCATGCCGACGGGCCCCAACGCCGAAATTCAGTTGCGGCCGCCTCGCCCATGGCAGCCGCAACTAAGACTCTGGCAACAGAGTCCAACATGTGTTTGCGCCGGCGCATTAAAGGCCCCGTGGCGGACGGCCGCTTTCCCGCCGGCCGCCTGCCCGCAGCTCCCTCCCCGAACTTCTCCCCCCCCCCCGAACAGATGCAAGCCCGGCACTTGTCCGAGGTGCCAGGCTCATTTTTAAACAGATTTGCGCGGGCCGCGGCCGGGTGCAGGCAGCTCCTCCTTAACGGAAGGAGGAGGCCTGCACTTCCCCAGCCTGCCGCACCGCATCGGGTGCCGCAGCGCCGGAATTGCGACGCTAAACGGCAGTTAGCGCCCTTTTCCAGGCGCTAAGAACCTTCAGTAGCGCCGGCAGCCGTTTGGGCGCGGCGCTACTGAATTTTTGGCGCGCGCAGGGGGACTTAGTGCCGGCACTAACTTCCGGCGCTAAGGCCCTGGCTAAGCCAAAACCCAATTTCTAGGCCCAGCTGTATATTGAGGGAATGGTAGCCCTTCCGGTTGCGGTAATCCTCGGCATTGTTGATAGGTGCCCGCATAGCCACATGCGTGCAGTCAATGGCGCCCTGCACCATGGGGAAGTCGGCGATCCTGGCAAATCCGACTGCACGCTGCTCCTGCCTCTCTAGGGTCATGGGGAAGGAGATGAATTGGTGTCTCCTTGCGAAAAGGGCATCGGTGACCTGCCGGATGCAGCGATGCACGGCGAACTGGGAGATGTTTGCTATGTCCCCAGCAGCGGCTTGGAAGGAGCCGCTTGCATAAAAGTTCAGAGCCACCGTGATCTTCACTTGCACCGACAGAGAGGTCCTGCACATCAGCTGTGGATGCAGATCTCTGTGAAGCAGCTGGCAGATCTCTGCAACCACCTCCCTTCTGAAGCGCAGCCTCCTAACACAATGCGCGGCAGTCATGGTGAGATAGGACACCTGCTGGCGGTATTCCCTGAGTGGGGAAGGCCTATGTTGCCGACGCCTGATGGCCCCTCTGCGTCTAGGCATGGCTGGCCCTCTCACACAGCGTCTGCGAGCCCTTCGCACATAATGCCGGAACTGAGGGTTGGAACCCCATGCAGCCCCCATAATAAACTTGCAAACAGTGAAATCACATGAGTCAATTTCCAAGCTCTGGTCAGAAGCCAAAAATACCTCTCCTATGTTGTCCCAAATCAGTAAGGTCTGTTCCTTGGCCTCTGTGCAGAAATCCAAAGCACTGAAGTCATTGCAGCAAAATGGCTGGCCTTTATAGTTCAGTGTAAGTGCCCTTTAATTAGCGCTCCCCGAGGCCCGCAGGGCCTCTGCTGCGTTCCACTTCACAGTTCTTAACAGCGCCACGCCCACATTGGGCGGGCGCCACTGAATTTCCGGTTTGGGGTGCACAAACAGCGTTGCACGACGAAATGACGTCAGAAACTGCGCGCGCAGCTGAGCGGGCGCAAACACTTTGCGCCGGCGCTAAATGTCAACTGAAGTTGGGCGTAGGTGCAGATCGACCTGCGCCCGGGCGCTAAGCGCCTAGCGCTGGAAATCTACCCCACTTATGGCGTTAACGGCTGGCGAACGCAACAGAATTTCTAGGCCATAAACTTCTAACAGGACGAGACAGACTGGATGCAGGACGGATCCTTCCGATTGCGGGGGATTCCAGAACCATGGGTCACAGTCTAAGGATAAGGGGTAGGCCATTTAGGACAGAAATGAGGACGATTTTCTTTATCCAGAGAGTGATGAACCTGTGGAATTCTCTACCACAGAAGGCAGTTGAGGCCAATTCATTAAATATATTCAAAAAGGAGTTAGGTATATTTCTTAAGGCTAAATGGGTCAAGGGATATGGGGAGAAGGCAGGGACAGGGTACTGAATTTGAATGATCAGCCATGATCTCATTGAATGACAGAGCAGGCTCGAGGGGCCGAATAGCCTACTCCTGCTCCTATCTTCTTTGTTTCTATCTCTCTCGGTCTCCATCTATCTCTCTATCTCTGTATCTTTGTGTATCTCTCTCTGTATCTCTCTGTAACTTTTTCTCTCTGTATCTCTCTCTCTGTATCAGCTCTCTCTCTCTATTTGTCTCTTGCTCTGTCTGTCTCTCTCTCATCTCTCTCTCTCTGTCTCTCTGTGTGTATCTCTCTCTCTCTGCATCTCTCTCTTTCTCTCTGTGTATCTTTCTCTTTTTATCTCTCTCTGTCTCTCTCTCTCAGTCCGTCCGTGCTCTGTATCTCTTTCTGTCTCTGTAACTCTCTCTTTGTATCTCTCTCTTTGTGTATCACTCTCTCTCTCTCTGTATCTCTATCTCTCTCGCTATCGTTCTCTCTGCCTGCATCTCGCTCTCTTTCTGTATCTGTCTCTCTGCATCTAACTCTCCCTGTATCTCTCTCTCTGTATCTGTCTCTCTCTCTGAATCGCACTCTCTCCCTCTGTATCTCTCTCTCTATCTGTATATCTCCCTATCTATCTCTCTCTCTGTATCTCTCTCTGCATCCATCTCTCTGCATCGCTCTCTCTCTTCCTCTCTCTCTCTCTCTCTGTATAACTCTCCCTCTCTGTATATCTCTCTCTGTATCTCTCTCTCTATCTTTCCCCTTCTCTCTGTACCCCTCTCTCGCTCTCTGTATCTCTCTCTTTCTAACTGTATATGTGTCTCTCTCTCTGTATCTCTTTCATTCTCTGTATCTTTCTATCACTCTCATCTCTCTCTCTCTCTCTGTGTATCTGTCTCCATCTCTCTGCATCTCTCTCTCTCTTTGTGTATCACTCTCTGTATAGCTCTGTCTTTCTCACTCTGTAGATCTCTCTGTGTATCTCTTTCGCTCTCTGTGTATCTCTCTCTGTCTGTTTCTCTCTCTGTGTCTCTCTCACTCTGTCTCTCTATCTCTGTCTCTCTCTCTCTGTCTGTATCCCTCTCTGTGTCTCTGTCTCTCTCTGTCTCTCTCTCTGTCTCTCTCTCTGTCTCTCTCTGTCTCTCTCTGTCTCTCTCTCTGTCTCTCTCTCTCTGTCTCTCTCTCTCTGTAGCTCTCTCTCTGTTTCTCTCTTCCTCTGTATCTCTCTATTTGTATCTCTGTCTTTCTGTAGCACTCTCTCTCTCTCTTTATCTCTCTCTCTGTATCTTTCTCTCTCTCTGTATTTCGCTCTCTCTGTGTATCTGTCTCTCTGTATCTCACTCTTTCTTTATCTCTCTGTATCTGGCTCTCTCTCTGAAATGCTCTCTCTCTTTGTATCTGTGTCTCTCTCTGGATCGCTCTCTCTCTCTCTGTATCTCTCTCTCTGTATCTGTCTCTCTCTCTCTGACTCGTTCTCTCTCTCTGTACCTCTCTCTGTATATCTCCCTCTATATCTCTCTCTCTCTCCGTAGATCTCTCTCTATCTCTCTCTATCTCACACTCGCTGACTCTTTCACTCCCTGTATAACTCTCCCTCTCTGTATATCTCTCTCTGTATCTCTCTCACTTTATCTTTCCCCCTCTCTCTGTACCTCTCTCGCTCTCTGTATCTCTCTCTTTCTAATTGTATATGTGTCTCTCTCCCTCTGCATCTCTCTCAATTCAATTCAATTTCAATTCAAATGCTTTATTGGCATGAAAGTTTACAGGGAACCATATTGCCAAAGCTTACATAACAAAAAGTACAGTTTTCCAACATTCTGTAGGTGTCAAACAATTTTGACCTTCGTTGGGTACAGACAATATTAATTTAAACAGTCGTTGACCCTCGTTGAGTACATTCAGTATTAATTTTTAAACAGTCGTTGGGTACATTCGGTATTGATTTAAACATTCTTAATGTTTATATATGCTATGGGTGTGCTCGTTAGTCCCTCACTGTTCCTCAGGTTGTGACATGTTGTTACATATTGGGCACCAAGGTATGGTCTGTCTCCTTCTCCCAGGGCTAATCTTAATTTTGACAGGTCATCCAATTCTTTGAAATCTGGGGTTGTTTGGCTGAGCTTGTCAAAATATATGTTTCTTGTTCTGCTAATTTTTTGCATTATAGGAGGAAGTGCATCTCTGTCTCTCTGTATCTCTCTCTCTGTGTATCTCTCTTTATCTCTGTGTATCTCTCTCTGTATCTCTTCCCTTTTCTCTCTCTCACTCAGTCTCTCTTGCTCTCTGTGTATCTCTCTCTCTCTGTATCTCGCTCCATCTGTGTATCTCTATCTTTCTGTATCTCTCACTTTCGCTCTCTGTATCTCTCTCCTTCTGTATCTCTCTCTCTGTATCTCTCTCTCTGTATTTCGCTCTCTCTCTCGCTGTCTCTCTCTCCCTCTCAACTCTCTCTCTCTCTGTATCTCTCTCTCTTTGTGAATCTCTCTCTGTATCTCTCTCTTTCTCTCTGTCTCTCTGTCTCTCTCTCTGAATCTATCTTTGTGATTCCCTCTTTCTCTCTGTGTTCCTCTTTCCCTGTATGTCTCTCTCTCTGTATAGCTCTCTCTCTGCATCTCTCTCTGTATCTCTCTCTCTGTATCTCTCTCTCTGCATCATTCTCCCACCCTCTGTATCTCTCTGTTTCTCTCTGTATCTTTCTCCCTCTCTCTCTCGGTCTCTCGCTTTCTCTCTGTCTCTTTCTGTCAGACTCTCTGGTGTGGATTTTAACTCCAGCAGGTAAAACCCTCCCCGTGTGTGTGTTTGTTCTACAGGATCGGAGTGTGTCTGGTGCTGCTGCTCCCTTGCAGAGATGTCGGGGAACATAGGCTCTGATGAAAGGGAGGAACCAAAAGATATCAGTATTTATAGGGAAATGGTGTTAGGGGAATTGATGAGATTGAATGCCGATAAATCCCCAGGGCCTGATAATCTACATCCTAGGGGACTTAAGGAAGTGGCCCTAGAAATAATAGATGAATTGCTGATCATCTTCCAACATTCGATGGAAACTGGAACAGAACCCATGGATTGGAGCGTAGCTAATGTTACCCCACTATTCAAAAAAGATGGTAGAGAGTAAATGGGGAATTACAGACTGGTAAGCCTGACATCGGTAGTGGGGAAAATGCTAGAGTCCATTATAAAAGATGTAATAGCAGAGCACTTGGAAAACAGTGACAGGATCAGACAAAGTTAACGTGGATTTACAAAAGGTAAAGCGTGCTTGACTAATCTACTGGAATTTTTTGAGGATGTAACTAGTAAAGTAGATAAGGGAGAACCAGTGTATGTGGTGTACTTGGACTGTCAGAAGGCTTTCGATACCGACCCACATAAGAGATTAGCGTGTAAAGCTCAGGCACATGGGATTGGTGGCAAGGTATTGACATGGATAGGGTACTGGTTTGCAGACAGAAAGCAAAGAGTTGGAATAAATGGGTCTTTTTCAGAATGGCAGGCAGTGACTAGTGGGGCACCATATGGATCGGTCCTTGGACCACAGCTATTCACAGTATATATTAATGATCTAGACAAGGGAACTAGATGTAATATCTCCAAATTTGCAGACGACACAAAGCTGGGTGGGCGTGTGTGCTGTGAGGAGGATGCTGAGAAACTACAGGATGATTTGGAAAGGTTGGGTGATTGGGCAGAAGCATGGCAGATGCAATACAACGTGGATAAATATGAGGTTATCCACATAGGTGGCAAAAACAGGAAGGCAGATTATTATCTGAATGGCAATAGATTGGGAGAAGGGGAAGTGCAACGAGAGCTGGGTGTCCTTGTGCACCAGTCGCTGAAGGTAAGCATGCAGCTGCAGCAGGCGGTTAAGAAATGAAAATGGTATGTTGGCCTTCGTAGCGAGAGGATTTGAGTACAGCAACAAGGATGACTTGCTGCAGTTGTACAGGGCCTTGATGAGACCACATCTTGAGTATGGTGTCCAGTTTTGGGCGCCTTATCTGAGGAAGGATGTTCTTGCCATGGAAGGAGTTCAGCGAAGATTCACCAGGCTGATACCTGGGATGGCAGGAATGACGTATGGGGAGAGATTGGGACGATTGGGCTTGTACTCGCTGGAGTTTAGAAGAATGAGAGGGGATCTCATTGAAACTTATAAAATTCTGACAGGACTGTACAGACTAGATGCAGGTAGGATGTTCCCGATGGTCGGGGAGTCCAGAACCAGGGGTCACAGTCTAAGGATAAGGAGTAGGCCATTTAGGATAGAAATGAGGAGGAATTTCTTCACCCAGAGAGTGGTGAACCTGTGGAATTCTCTACCACAGAAGACAGTAGAGGCCAAAATATTAAATTTATTCATGAAGGAGTTGGATATATTTCTTAAGGCTAAAGGGATCAAGTGGTATGGGGAGAAAGCAGGGACTGGGTACTGAATTTGAATGATCAGCCATGATCGGATTAAATGGCGGAGCAGGCTCGAGGGGACGAATGGCCAACTCCTGCTCCTATCTTCTATGTTTCTCCTCTGGCCGCTGTGCTGTATTGCACCACCTGCTCCCTCTGCTGGCTGCTGCGCAGTACTGCTGTGTATGGGTGAACCTGGTGCAATTTCGAACTCTTCTGATTCTAGCACTGTAATAGAACGTAAGAACATAAGAAATAGGAGTATGAGTAGGCCATTTACACCTTAGACCTTGCTCCGTCTTTCAATAAGATCATGGCTGATCATATACCTCATCTCCACTTTCCTGCCCTATCCCCATATCCCTTGATCACTTATTATTCCAAAATCTCTCGATCTCAGCCTTGATTATACTCAACGATGGAGCTTCCATAGCCCTCCCTGGTAACGAATTCCAGAGATTCACCACCCTCTGAGTGAAGAAATTTCTCCTCTTCTCAGTCCTAAATGGCTGACCACTTATTCTGAGACTGTGACCCCTGCTTCTGGACACCCCAGCCAGAGGAAACATCCTCCCTGCATCTATCCTGTCAAGAATGTTGTATATTTCAAAGAGATCACCTCTTGCTCTTCCGAACTCTGGAAAATATAGGCCGTGTCTACTCAATCTCTCCTCATAGGACAATCCTACCATCTCAGGAACAAGTCTAATGAACCTTCGTTGCACTCCCTGTATGACAAGTATATCCTTCCTTAGGTAAGGAGACCAAAACTGTACACAATACTCTTGGTGTGGCTTCACCAAGGCTCTATATAATTGTAGTAATACATCTTTACTCTTATACTCAAATCCACTTGCAACAAATGCTAACATACCATTTGTTTTCCTAATTGCTTGCTGTACCTGCATGTTTACTTTCAGTGATCCGTGTAAAAGAACACCCAAATCCCCCTGAACAACAACGTTTCCCAATCACTCAAAAGTTAAAATATAACCTGCTTTTCTATTTTCCTACCAAAGTGGATAACTTCACATTTCTCCAAGTTATAATCAATTTGCCCTGTTCTTGCCCACTCACATCGCCTGTCTATCTGCCCTTGAAACCTCCTTGCATCCTCTCATAACTTACATTCCCACCCAGCTTTGTAACAGCAGCTAACTTGCATATACTACATTTGGTCCCCTCATCCAAATCATGATATAAATTGTGAATAGCTGAGGCCCAAGCACTGATCCTTGCACTACTCCAATATTTACAGACTGCAACCCCGAAAATTACCCTTGCATTCCTGCTCTCTGTTTTCTGTCCGATAGCCAATCCGCAATCCATGCTAGTATAATTTCCCCCAGTCCCATGAGCCCTAAACCCTTCCACGCTTCCGACCTCCTCGACCCTTCCTATATCCCTTGTAGCCCTTTCAATAAACCTCTAGACCATTATCCACATCTGACCGACCCTAAACTGCATAAAACCTGTGCTCTTCGTAAAGCAGTCTGTGCTTGCAATTTCTAATACTTCCGATATTGGGATCTAATCGTTTCATGTGTCTGTCATCTCCTCTTTAAGGTTTTTGTATTTTACAATCCACCATTACATCATTTGTAGAGTTTTATGATTCAATTTAGCAAAAAGCTGCATGGGACAGTGCAGAGGGAGCTTTACTCTGTATGTAACCCGTGCTGTACCTGCACTGGGAGTGTTTGATGGGACAATGTGGAGAGGTCTTTACTCTGCATCTAACCCGTGCTGTACCTGCACTGCGAATGTTTGATGGAACAGTGTAGGGTGTTCTTTACTCTGTAGCCAACCCGTACTTTACCTGCACTGGGAGTGTTTGATGGGTCAGTGTAGATGGAGCTTTACGCTGTATCTAACCTGTGCTTTACCTTCCCTGGGACTGTTTGATGCGACAAAGTAGAGGGAGCATTTATCTGTATCAAATCCGCATTGTGCCTAGCTGGGAGTGTTTGAGTGTCTCACTACCTCACTCCCTCTCTCGCTCCATCTTGCTCCCTCTCTCTCTCCATCACGCTCCCTCTGTCTTTCTCTCTCTCAATGTCTATCCATCACTCTCTCTGTTTCGCTATATCCTCTCCCTGCTGCGTCCATCTCCCCATCTCTCTCTCTCTTCTCTTCTGCAAACACACTACCTCTATCCCTACTTCTCTCTTTCTCCCTGTCCACCTCATTTTTTACTCTCTCCCTCTATCTCTGTTCCCTCTCTGATTTTTCACTTGGTTGAAATGTAGCCTCAAATATTTCAGTCTTACTGTTTAAAATAACAACAGTAAAACACAATTCTATGGCATTTTATAAATCTTAAGCGTAGGGCTTGGAATCTGTTCGCTATATCTACTTTCTCTATCTGAAAGATTTGAGTGTTTAAAGTTGACTAGGATATGGGAACAGAGACTATTTCAGACATTCCTGCATTGTGGAACGATGTGAGATCTTTGCAGTACCAGGAAATAGGATTGTTGAAATGAGATGGGGATTTTGCTTGGTTGAATCGGGTTGAATTTGATCGTGTCTGACTAACTTTAAACTCTTCAAACACATGAAGGAACAAGAGATGGGTCAATACACAAACCTGAGCCCCAGACAAGGGCGGAAGGAAGGTTTGTTCACAGATTAGCCATTCTCCAGTCTGATAGTTTTGGGGTGATGTCATTCTGGAGGCCTAGGCACACAATACAGAAAGCTGGAGTTCAAATCCCAACCTGGGCTGTTGTGAATAAGAATTCTGTTCTTTTTAAATGAAATAAATCTTCAGTAAAAACTTCAAAAACAGAATGACTCACCCCCGGCTGGTACTGTGCAGCTGAGTGTGCAGTAGAGTATCAGGTCGGACTGAATGGTTGCCTTTTACCCACTGTGTGTACTGTATCAAGATACAGATTTAAGTGTGTATAGTTTGGTATATGTCTGTGTGTGTATATTTTGGAGATGGATTTTGGATATATTTTAAGATGGAGACCTAAAGATAAAAATACGGAGCGATTAAAATTAGGGATGCACAAGGAGCCAGAATTGGAGGAGTGCAGAGATCTCAAAGTGTTGTAGGGGTGGAGGAGGTTACACAGATAGCGAGGGACAAGGCTATGGAGGAATTTGAAAACATGGATGAGAATAATAAAAGAGAGACATTGTTGGACTGGGAGCCAATGTAGGTCAGCAATCACAGGGGTGATGGGTGAAAGGGACTGGGTGCGAGTTAGGATACGGGCAGCAGAGTTTTGAATTAGCTTAAGTTAGCGGATGGTGGAAGATGGGAGGTCGGCGAGGAGTGAATTGGAATAGTCAAGAAGTAATGACATATCGAGGGTTTCATCAGCTTGCTCTGCAATTTCACAACAAGCACTCACTGGTAGTTATAGTACGGGTTAGATACAGATGAAAGCTGTCTCTGCACTGTCCTATCAAACACGCACTGGGTTGGTGCAGCATTGTGAGACACAGATTATGCTTGATCCGTGTAATACACGAGTTCGGCCTCAGCTAGAGAACTACATGCAGTTCTGGTCACCGCATTACAGGAAAGATGTCAATACACTAGTGAGGGTACGGAGGAGATTTATGAGGATGTTGCCTGGACTGGATAATTTTGCTTTGAGCAAAGATTGGATAGGCTGTGACTGTTTTCTTTGGAACAGAGGAGGCTGAGGGGAGACCGAATTGATGTGTATAAAATTATGAGGGGCCTCGGTAGAGTGTTTGTGAGGAACAATTTCCCTGGGCAGAGAGGTCAACAACCAAGGGGCATAGGTTTAAAGTAAAATGTAGGATGTTTAGAGGGGATTTGAGTGGAAATTTATTCACCCAGAGGGTGTAGGCTGTCTTGAACTCATGCCTGAATGGCTGGTAGAGGCAGAAACTCTCACCACTTTGAAAAAAACTTTTGTTAAGTCTGTGTGTTATAATGAGAATTACTACACAGACCACAAGAGTAACTTTTAATAGGTCTTTACTAGTCGAAGGTCAGGGCGGAACTGCCCAATAAATCATTACGCAGCACTTATATACCGGTGTGGTCACCACCGGTATTTGCAGTATACAGCAGCCAAGATAAAGTAGTGCCACTCTTAAAATAGTTCTCTTAAAGGTGGAACGGGTACATACACCACAAATTTGATATGCACTTGAAGTGCCCGAACCTACCAGGCTATGGAAAAAACGCTGGCAAGTGTGGCATAGTGGCATAGTGGTTAGCACTGTTGCCTCACAGCGCCAGGGACCCGGGTTCGAATCCGGCTTCGGGTGACTGTCTGTGTGGAGTTTGCACATTCTCCCTGTGTTTGCGTGGGTTTCCTCCGGGTGCTCCGGTTTCCTCCCACAGTCCAAAGATGTGCAGGTTAGGTTGATTGGCTATGATAAATTAACCCTTTGTGTTAGGGGGATTAAAATGTGTGGGGTTATGGAGCTAGGGAGGGCTATGTGTTGGTGTAGGGGTTACGGGGATCGGGTGGGATATGTGTCGGTGCAGGCTCGATGGGCCAAAATGGCTTCTATCTGCACTGTGGTGATTCTGTGAAGTGGGATTAGGCTGGATAGCTCTTTGTCGACCGGCGCCAACACGACGGGCTGAATGGCCTCCTTCCATGCTGTAAATTCTATGATTCTATGAAAGTACCATTCTCATTCACAGGTTGGCACTTGAGAGGGTTGAATAGTTCTGGAGCTCACACCAATGAATCATTCCAGAGGCAGCAGGCATAAATACAATAGACCAGAATGACAGGCCATTTTGTAACAGGCATTCGCTGGAAATTCGCAAACAGGCGTATTTTAATGTTAAATTTAAATTTGGGGGAAATTTTTTTTTGGAGGACGGGGGCAATATATGTTTAAGGTTTTTTGAATATGAAGTTTTGTTAAGATACATTACCAAAGCCCTAAAAAGGAACCTGTTAACATCTATGCACGTTTAAGTGGCGGATTGATCCAGTATTATCACACGTTCGGTTTAATTGGGTCATAGGTTTAAATCTGCTTTTATTCTTTTTAAAAATTTAACGCTTCAGCCATCTTAAAAAATAAAAATCTGAGCACATAGTGGTGATTCAGCATTGAAATATTTCCTGGTCCCCGAAATCAAAATTTGAAATATTGGCTATATTTTTGGTGGTTGGAGAGAAAAAGGCAAGAAATGGGATCACATTAAAGCCGTTTATTTTGATGCTTATCAATATAAATAACCTGTTGCTGTGTTTGGGGTGGGGGTGAAAAGAAGTGCCCTTCTTCCCCTGGCCATGCGTCCCCTCCCCACCCACAAATCCGTTCATGCAAATATCAGGGTTTAAAAACTCACCGCCAACGTTGGGCTTTGGGCCCGAGACACAGGCAGAGATAAAGACTTCCAGTAGGCAGGGCCTCGGGGGTGAGGGGAGAATGGAGGCCCAGGAGCCCTAGATCAGGTGGAGGGCCCCAGGGGCCGGCTCACCAGCAAACTCGCCGAGGCCCAGCGTGTGAGGAAGTTTGTAAAAAATCCAAAACGGAATAGATCAACATAAAGGACTGTGTGGAAATAGCTTTAATCTGTATCTAAACCGTGATGTTTCTGCCCTGTGACTGTTTGATGAGGCAGTGTGGAGGGGTCTCTATTTTGATCTTACCGGTGCTGTATCTACCCTGGGAGCTTTATCTCGGGCAGTGTAGAGGGAAATATACTCTGTGTGTAAGACATGCTGTATCTGACCTGGCAGGGTTTGATGGAACAGTGCAAAAGGAAATTTAATCTTTAATAAACCCGTGCTGTACCGACCGAGTGAATATTTGATGGGACATGCAGAGACAGCTTTAATCTGTATCTAATCCGTGCTGTACCTGTCCTGGGAGTGTTGGATGGGACAGTGTAGAGGGAGCTTTGGTCTCGGAGCAACGTCTTCTGTGAAAGCTGCAATGAGATTTGAAAGACTTTAAAGCTTTTTAACGAACTTTTCACGAAAAATAATTGTTAAAAATACTTTTCCCCCCTAAGTTTCTAAAATGAGTTTGGAAGAAACTGAAGCAAAAGTCAATTTCCACCTCACCTAATCAAGTTTCAACCACGTCTTGAAGTCCAAACGCTTTTACAGAGGCTCTGAATAGCAAAAAAAAATTGAAATTTCTCAATATTTGATTTTGAGTGATCGAGCGAAGTGAGATGTTTTACGCAAACATGCAACCATGGTGTTGAGGAGGGGATGGTAGGGGAGGATTTGTAGGAGTTACATATTAATTTTAAATGAATTTTAAAAAATTATACCATTAAGAATTTTAGAAAGATAACCAAAAAAGGGGAAAACTAAATCCATTTTATTTTGTCTGTTATTCACTTCTTTTTCTTCTTCTTAGGCAGTCCCTTGGAACGGAGGATGACTTGCTTCCACGTTATAAATCAGTTCGCAGGTGACTGATGAGTCCAGTGCGGGACCTACAGTCTCTGTCACAGGTGGGGCAGACGGTGGTTGAAGGGGCGGGTGGGTGGGGTGCTTGGGTTGATGTGCGCTCCTTGCACTGCCTGTGTTTGGCTTCCGCTTTCTCCTAGCAAAGAGACTCGATGTGTTCGGTGCCTTTTCGTATCCTTCTCCTCCACTTTGTGTGGTCTTGGGCCAGGTATTCCCAGGCGTTGGTGGGGAAGTTACACTTTTTCAATGAGGCTTTGAGGGTGTCCTTGAAGAGTTTCCTCTGCCCACCTGGGGCTCCCTTGCTGTGCCAGAGCTCCGAGCGCAGCAATAATGGAAATATAGATTTTCTCTTCAATATTAGTGGAGTGTTTGTAGAAACAAGAGTTATGTAATGCTGTATAAGAATTGCAACAAGCTACTTTGAAGAAAGCACTATTTGTTTATTGAGGAAGACACAGAAAATACTTTGATTAAAATGATAACGTACAATTCAATTTGATCTGAATGTTTGAAATAGGACCTACGAGAGGAGAGGCGGGAGAGGCTGATTTAAACCGCGCTCCGAGAGCGGGAGAGTCGGGCCTGCGAGAGCAGAGGTGGGAGTGGCTGATTTAAACCGAGCTCTGAGGGCGGGAGAGGTGGAGCTGCGAGAGGAGAGGCGGGAGAGGCTGATTTAAACCGAGCTCCGAGAGCGGGAGAGGTGGGCCAGCGAGAGCAGAGGTGGGAGTGGCTGATTTAAACCGAGTGCCGAGAGCGGGACAGACGGACCTGCGAGAGGAGAGGCAGGAGAGGCTGATTTGAACCGAGCTCCGAGAGTGGGAGAGGCGGTCCTGCGAGAGGAGAGGAGGGAGAGGCTGAGTTAAACCAAGTCCCGAGAGCGGGAGAGGCAGATCTGTGAGCGGCACAGAGTCAAGGAGAGGAGGATAAAAAGAGTGCAGAGAGGATGCCTGAGCCCAAAGCTGAGCGGCGGACCTGGGAGAGGCACAGAGTCAGTAGAGGTGAGGGAGAAGTAAAAAGCAATCGAAGTGTGACGTCACCAGAAAGCAGTTAAATGATTGGTTGGTGAGTATTTCTCTCTTTCTCACTTTTTTCCAAACTTAAATTTTGTAGTTTATAGCTTCTAATATCAGTGTTGTGTAGCAGGGACTGCTGGCAAACAAGTGCCTTTGAGTATATCATTAAATTATAGTGTAATTAGTGGGATTGTTTTGGATTAATTTAATTTGTATTAATTAAAGGGTAAGTCATGGCACTACAGCTCAGCGCTGTGGTATGCTCCTGCACTATGTGGGAAATCAGTGACCCTTCTTGTGTCCATGACAACCATGTGTGTGGGAAGTGTATCCAGCTGCAGCTACTGGCAGACCGCATTGCGGCACTGGTGCTGCGAATGGATACATACTGGAGCATTCGTGATGCTGAGGACATCGTGGAGAGCACGTTTAATGAGTTGGTCACACCGCAGGTAAAATGTTCCACAGGCAGGAAGTGAATGGGTGACTGCCAGGCAGAGTAGTAGGTAGGTAGTGGAAGGGTCAACAGTGACTATCCCCTTCTCAAACAGATATACCACTTTGGATATTGTTGGGAAGATGGCTTATCAGGGGATGGCAGCAGCAGCCAATTTCCTGGTGCCATGGGATGTTCTGCTGCACAGGGCGGGAGGAAAAAGAGGGGTAGAGCTATAGTAATAGGAGATTCTATTGTAAGGGGAATAGATAGGCGTTTCTGTGGCAGCAAACGAGACTCCAGGATGGTATGTTGCCTCCCTGGTGCAAGGGTCATGGATGTCTCAGAGCGGCTGCAGAGCATTTTGGAAGGGGAGGCTGAATAGGGCCTTGTCTTGGTGCATATAGGTACCAACGATATAGGTATAAAACGGGATGAGGTACTAAAAGCTGAATATAGGGATTTAGGAGGTAAATTTAAAATAGCACCTCAAAGGTAGTAATCTCAGGATTGCTACCAGTGCCACGTGCTAGTCAGAGTAGAAATAGAAGGATATTTCAGCTGAATATGTGGCTAGAAGAATGGGGCAAGGGGGAGGGATTCAAATTCCTGGGACATTGGAATCGGTTCTGGAGGCGGTGGGACGAGTACAAACTGGACGGTTTGCACCTGGGCAGGACCAGGACCGACGTCCTCGGTGGAATGTTTGATAGAGCTCTGGGGGAGGGATAATACAAAAATGGCAGGGGGTTGGGAACCTGAGCAGGGAGACAGAGGAAAGTGAGACAAGAATAGAAGCAAATGACAGGAAGGAGAAAAGCAATGGTGGCAGTCAGAGAAATCAAGGATTTAAATTCGACATGGCCACAGTAAATAATAATTCTAAAAGATCTAAGATTGTTAAAAAAGCAAGCCTGAAGGCTTTGTTTTTAATGTGAGGAGCATTCATAATAAGGTGGATGAATTAGCCACGCAAATAGAGATAAATGGATATGATATGATTGGGATTACGGAAAAATGGCTCAAGGATGACCAAGGCAGTGACTTCAGATTCAGGGGTATTCAACATTCAGGAAAGACAGGCAAAAAGGAAAAGGCAGTGGGGTAGTATTGCTGCTTGAAGAAGAGATTAACACAACAGTGAGGAAGGGTATTATCTCTGATGAAGTGGAATCTGTATGGGTAGAGCTGAGAAATACCAAGGGGCAGAAAACTTTAGTGGCAATTGTATACAGACCTCCAAATAGTAATGTGGAGGTTGGGGATGGCATTAAAAAGGAAATTAGAGATGCCTGCAATAAGGGCACTGCAGTTATCATGGGTGACTTTGATCTACATATCGATAGGGCTAACCAAAATAGTAACAATACGGTGGAGGAGGAATTCCTGGAGTGTATACGGGATGGCTTCCTGGACCAATATGTCGAGGAACCAAATAGAGACCAGGCCATGTTAGACTGGGTATTATGTAACGAGAAAGGATAATTAGCAATCTTGATGTGCGAGGCCTCTTGGGGCGGAGCGATCATAATGTGATAGAATTCTTCATTAAGATGGAGAGTGAAGTAGTTGACTCAGAGACTAGGGAACTCAACTTAAATAAAGGAAACTACGATGGTATGAGGCGCAAGTTGGGCAGGATTGATTGGGGAATGTTACTCAAGGTTTGACGGAGGTAATGCAATGGCAAACATTCAAAGATCGCATGAATGAATAACATAATTTGTTCATCCCTGTTTGGCATAGAAATAAAACAAAAAGATGACTCAACCGTGGCTAACAAGGGAAATTAGGGATAGCATAAGATCCAAGGAGAGGACATATAAATTGGCCAGAAAAAGCAGTAAACCTGAGGATTGGGAGCAGTTTAGGATTCAGCAAAGGAGGACAGAGGGATTAATTAAGAGGGGAAAAATAGAGTATGTGAGTAAGCTTGCCGGAAACATAAAAATTGACTCTAAAAGCATTTGTAGATATGTGAAGATAAAAAAGATTGGTGAAGTGAAGTGTACATCCCTTGCAGTCAGAAACAGGGGAATTTATAATGGGGAACAAAGAAATGGCAGATCAATTAAATGCATAAATTGGTTCTGTCTTCACAAAGGAGGACACAAATAACCTCCAGAGATTTCAGGGAACACAGAATCTAATGAGAGGGAGGAACTGAAGAAAATCAGTATTTGTAGTGAAATGGTGTTAGGGAAATTGACGGGATTGAAGGCCGATAAATCCCCAGGGCCTGATATTGTACATCCGAGGGTACTTAAGGAAGTTGCCCTAGAAAGACTAGAAGAATTGCTGGTCATCTTAAAAAATTCTATAGATCTGGAACAGTTCCCATGGATTGGAGGGTAGCTAATGTTACCACACTGCTCAAAAAAGGGGGTAGAGAGAAAATGGGGAATTATAGACTGGTAAGCCTGACATCGGAAATGGGGAAAATGCTAGAGTCCATTATAAAAAATGTAACAGCAGAGCACTGGGAAAAGAGTGACAGGATCGGACAAGGTCAACATGCATTTACAAAAAGTGAATCATGCTTGACTAGTCTACTGGAAATTTTTGAGGATGTAACTGGTAGAATAGATAAGGCAGAACCAGTGGATGTGGTGTATTTGGACTTTCAGAAGGCTTTTGATAAGGACACGCATAAGAGACTAGTGTGTAAAGTTAAGGCACATGGGATTGGGGGCAAGGTATTGACTTGGATAGAGAACTGGTTGGCAGACAGGAAGCAAAGTGATGGAATAAACGGGTCTTTTTCTGAGTGGCAGGCAGTAACTAGTGGGGTACCGCAGGGATCGGTCCTACGACCCCAGCTATAAACAATCTATATTAATAATCTAGAGGAGGGAACTAGATGTAATATCTCCAAGTTTGCAGATGACACAAAGCTGTGTGGGCATGTGTGCTGTGAGGAGCATGCCGAGAAAATCCACAATGATTTGGACAGGTTGGGTGACTGGGCTGATGCATGGCAGATGCAGTATAATGTGGGTAAATGCGAGGTTATCCACTTTGTTGGCAAAAACAGATAGGCAGATTATTATCTGAACGGCAATAAATTGGGAGAAGGGAACTTGCTATGAGACCTGTGTGTCCATGTGCAACAGTCGTTGAAGATAAGCATGCAGGTGCAGCAGGCGTTTAAGAAGGCAAATGGTATGTTGGCCTTCGTAGCGAGACGGTTTGAGTACAGGAACAAGGAAGACTAGCTGTTGTTGTACAGGGCCTTGGTGAAACCACACCTTGAGTATTGTATGCAGTTTTGCTCGCCTTATCTGAGGAATGATGTGCTTGCCATGGAGGGCGTGCAATGAAGATTCAGCAGACTGATACCTGGAATGGCAGGAATGACGTATGAGGAGAGATTGGGTCGATTGAGCTTATACTCGCTGGAGTTTAGAAGAATGAGAGGGGATCTCATTGAAAATTATAAAATTCTAACAGGACTAGACAGACTAGATGCAGGAAGGATATTCTCGATGGCGGGGGAGTCCAGAACCAGGGGTCACAGTCTAACGATAAGGGGTAACCCATTTAGGGCAGAGCTGAGGAGGAATTTCTTCACCCAGAGAGTGGTGTACCTGTGGAATTCTCTACCACAGAAGGCAGTTGAAGCCAATTCATTAAATATATTCAAGAAGCTGTTAGATATATTTCTTAAGGCTAAATGGGTCAAGGGATATGAGGAGAAGGCAGGGGCAGGGTACTGAGTTTGTATGATCAGCCATGATCTCATTGAATGGCAGAGCAGGTTCGAGGGGCCGAATGGCCTGCTCTTGCTCCTATCTTCTATGTTTCTACGGCCCCAGAGCAGGCAGCTTTGTGCTGGGCCCCAGAGCCGCCATCTTTGTGCCAGGCCCCAGAGCCGTCAGCTTTGTGCGGGGCCCCACATCCGCCATCACTTTGTGGGGCTCCAGAGCCGCCATTTTTGTGTGGGGCTCCGTAGCCACAATCTATATGCGTGGAACCAGAGCCGCCATATTGGTGCCAGGTCCCAGAGCCGCTATCATTTTGCCGTGCCCCCAGAGCCGCAATCTTTGTGTGGGGTGCCAGGGCCGCCATTTTTGTGCGGGGTGCCAGAGCCGCCATTTATGTGTGGGCTCCCAGAGCCCCATCATTGTACGGGTCCCCAGTGCTGCCATCTTGGTGCTGGGCGTGGGTGCCAACATTACTCTGTGGGTTGCGCTTGCCGCCATCTTTGTGCTGGGTCCCGGATCCGCCATCTCTTTGCGGGGCGCGGGTGCCACCATATTTTTGCGGAGCCCCATTGCCGCCATCTTTGTGCTGGGTCACCAGAGCCGTTATTTTTGTGCTGGGCTCTATAGCCATCATCTTTGTGCGGTGCGCCGGAGTCGCCATTTTTGGGCAGGGCTCGAGAGCCGCCATCTTTGTGTGAGGCTTCATAGCTGCCAGCTTTGGGTGTGGCTGCATAGCCACCATCTTTATACGTGGCCCCATAGCTGCCATTGTTATGTGGGCCTCCATAGCCGCCATCTTTATGTGTGGCACCAGATCTGCCCTCTTGATTCCGGGCCCCAGAGCCGCTTTCGATTTTGTGCTGGTCCCCAGAGATGCCATCTTTTTGCTGGGCCCTCAGAGTTGCCATCATTTAGCGAGGCCCCAGAGCGCCATCTTTGTGTGGTGCCCCAGAGCCGCCATTTTTGTGCCAGGCCCCAAGAGCCTCCAACATTGTGCCAGTACCCAGAGCTGCCATTTTGCGTGGGGCGCGAGTGCTGCCATTTTTGTGCGGGGCACCGGAGCCGCCATTTTTGTGCGGGGTGCGCATGCCGCCATCTTTGTGCCGGGCCCCAGAGACGACATCTTTGTGCCGTCCAAGGAGCCACCATTTTTGTGCTGTGGTCCAGAGCCGCCAACTTTGTGTGAGGCCCCAGAGGCACCACCATATCAGGCGCAGTGAGCTCTCAACTCTCAGGCTGCAAATTCTCCTTTTATTCACAACTTTAATAAATTTTACAATCAGAGTAAAGGGATATTTCCCCACATTCTTCAACGGTTCTCTGAATTTAGTCTGGGTTACGGCGTAAATCCCAGTCTTTGTGCAGCAACTCAGCAGCTTCAGCATGAATCCCAGTTCCATTACATAATCAGGTAGATATACAGAGCAAAATATCACATCCGGCCCCATATAGAATACACCATAAACACTGCCCATAACAGGATGAAATTCCCAGAGATAACAAGCAGTAAAATGATGGATTTCCTGCGGCTCTCCATCTCGGGGTCTCTGGGATTCTCCTCACTGCTGGGACCCCGGAGTCTCCTGCGGGCTCTGCTGGACACTAAAATGTGTCTGATGGTGACAGCATTGAGCAGCAGAATCACAACAAATGGGACCCCCAGGGTGAGAATATAATGAAGGAACTCAATTGTTCCCCAGATCAAAGAAAACATAACAGCGAATGTGAAATAACAAAACCAGGGGTTGTTCAGTAGCCAATACCCACCTGTGAACATAAAATACCAGAAAATGTTTTTTAAACAGCTCAGCACAGTCACTGTTCCCAGAACAACAGCCGCCGTTTCTTCGGTGCAATATTTAGTTTTCAGCTTTTGGCAACAAATTTCCACAAATCGATCAAAGATGAAAGTGACGGTGAACCAGACAGAACAGTCTGTGGCTGTGAACAGAAGGACGGTGTGGATATTGCACACGGGGATGGTCTCCACAAAATCAAACTGTTCGCTATAAACAAACGGAAAGTGCCTCAATATGAGGTCGAGGATAATGACCAGTAGATCTGCCGCTGCCATGGCCACCAGGTAGCAAGTCACACATTTGGAGAGACCGCACTTTCCCCGAGACAGGATCACAATCGTCACTAAGTTCACTGTGAGGAAGGGAAATTAACAGGGAAATTATACATCAGGCTGGGAGCAAAAGCAGCAGATTGATGGAATTCGGGTGAAATCTGCAACTCATTACCGACATTCAATGATATAATGTATTTCAATTACCTGTGGAGCTGAATACCGAGTTTATTGTAAGAGTTATCGGGAATACTTTGTGAAATCAGTAACTGAAATGGGAATAAATACTACATGAAAGTAACAGATGTTTTATCAAGGAGATATTAAATGATCGATCTATATTTTGCCCAGCAGACAAAAGCACCGGCGGAGGCACCAGGGACACAAAGGACCAGAACCGCTCAGGAAGTCTTTGTGTCCCATGATCAGTCAGTTTTTGGAGCGGTGTAATTCGCTTCTGTGCTCCTGTGAAAGGCAGGGGGAAATCCCGCTTGGATTCCTGCTCCTGGATAGAAAATCCATTATGTTTAGAACTGAATGTGAATGCAACAGCAAAATACAGAAACTGCAACCTTGACAACCAATACTTGCAGGCAATTGCATCTAAAACGTCAGGCTGTAATAGAGTCATAGAGTTATACAGCACAGAAAGCGGCCCTTCGGCCCATCGTGTTCACGCTGGTAATCAAGCCCTGTCTATGCTATTCCCATTTTCCAGCAGTTGTTCCGTAGCATTGCAAGCTATGGCATTTCAAGTGCTCATCAAATGCTCCTTGAATGTTGTGAGATTTCCTGCCTCTACCATCCTTTCAGGCAGTGAGTTCCAGATTCCAACCACCCTCTGGGTGAAAGGTTTTTCCTCAAATCCCCTCCAAACCTCCTTCCCCTTTTCTTGAAACTATGCCCCCTAGTTACTGAACCCACTACTAAGGGGTGAGCTCCTTTCTATCTACCCTATCTATGCCACTCATAATTTTGTAAACCTCAATCATGTCCCCCCTCAGCCTTCTTTGCTCTAAGGAAAACAACCCCAGCCTGTCCTGCCTCTTCTCATAGCTGAAGCGCTCCAGCCCAGGTAACATCCTGGTGAAACTCCTCTGCACCATCTTCAATTCAATCACATCCCTCTGCAGTGTGGTGACCAGAACTTCACACAGTATTCCAGCTGTGGCCTAACTAGCGTTTTGTTCAGCTCCATCATAACCTCCCTGCTCTTATATTATATGCCTCAGCTAATGAAGGCAAGTATCTCATATGCCTTTTTAACCACCTTATCTACATGTCCTGCTGCCTTCAGGGATCTATGTACATGCAAGCAAAGGTCCCTCTGATCTTATGTCCTTCCTAGGGTCCTACCATTCATTGTGTATTCCCTTGCCTTGTTGGTCCTCCCAAAATTCAGCAACTCACACTTTTCAGGGTTATATTCCATCTGCCACTGTTCTGCCCATCCAACCATCCCGTCTATATCGTCCAGCAGCCTCAGGCTTCCATCCTTGCTATTTACCACTCCACCAATTTTCGTGTCATCTGCGAACTTACTGATCAGACCGCTTACATTCACATCTAAATCATTAATGTACAATACAAACAGCAAAGGGGCTAGCACCGATCCCTGTGGTACACCACTGGACACAGGCTTCCAGTCACAAAAACAACCTTCGACCATCACACTCTGCCTCCTGCCAAAAAGCCAATGTTGGATCCAATGTGCCAAATTGCCCTGGTTGCCATGGACTCTTATCTTTTTGAACTGTCTCCCATGTGGGACTTTTTCAAAAGCCTTAATGTAGTCCATGTAGACTACATCAACTGCACTACCCTCATCCCAGACCTAGTCACCCCCTCGAATAATTCAATCAAATTAGTCAGTCATGATCTCCTCCTGACAAAGCCATGCTGACTATCCCTGATTGAGCACTGCCTCTCCAAGTGGAGACTATTTCTGTCCCTCAGAATTTCCCTACCACTGATATTGGGCTCACTGGCCTGTAAATCCCTGGTTTATCCCTACTAAACTTCTTGGACAATGGTACTACGTTATCTGTTCTCCAGTCTTCTGGCACCTCCCCTGTGGCCAGAGAGGTTCTGAAAACTTGTTTCGGAGCCCCTGCAATCTCCTCCATTTCCTCACACTGCAGTCTGGGATATATCCCGTCAGGGCCTGGGGATTTACCCACTTTTAAGCCCGCTATTACCTCCTCCCTCTCAATACTAATTTGCCCTAGTATATCACAATCCCTCTGCCTGATTTATGTGCCTACATCGTCCTTCTCTGTAGTGAACACAGATGCAAAATATTCATTATAAACCTCACCTACATCATCCGGCTCTAACAGAGATTGCCACGTTGGTCCCTAATGGACCCTACTATTTCCCTGGTTATCCACTTGCCCTTAATATACTATAAAAACTCCTTGGGATTTTCCTTTATTTTGCCCGCCAGTGTTTTTCATGCCCTCTCTTCACTCTCCTAATTCATTTTTTAATACCCCCTTGCACTTTTGATCCTACTCTAGAGCTTCCAGTGTTTTTAATCCTTTGTATCTGCCAAAAGCCTCCCTTTTTTTACTCATCCAATCTTGTATATCCTTTGACACCCAGGGTTCCCTGGGTTTGTTGGTCCCACCCATGACCTTTATGGGAACATGTTTGCATGTTACGGCCACTGTTTCCTTTCTGAAAAACTCCCACCGCTCTGATGTGGATTTTCCTACAAGTAGCTGATCCCAGTCCACTTTGGCCAGATACTGCCTTATCATATTAAAATCGGCCTTCCCCCAATTTAGAACCTTTATTTCAGGTCCATCTTTGTCCGTTTGCATGACTACCTTAAATCACACCGAATTATCTTCAATGTAACTAATATGCAAGTGCTAAGATAATAAATACAAGTGCACTTTATTTATAAAGATAACTGGGCATCCAGATGTGTTTAGAAGATTGAACTTCTACATGTTGTTTGAAATACACAAATTGTAGCTCATTGACATGATGATGTTCCAAATAACAGGAATAAGAATGGTCTATGAATTAAAATAGTGATGATTGATCAGGTAATGTCCCACTAAATGCATTTATCAGTAGCGAAATCAAACGACTCATCCCACAGTCAAAATGCCACTGAATGCTTTTCTAATGTATCTGATCAAAAATGGAAGAGATTTTTCCGTGTGCATTTTGCCCTTCTGTTTTCCAACTTGTGCAGAGAATATTAGGCAAGAAGATTGATGTGCCTTCAATAACCACAAAACTAGAAGTTATAGACTTTAACAAGTTGGCTTTTAATCACTAAGATCAGAGCTAACATCTCAACACACTGACTGGCTCGCAGGAATGAGTCATATAGATCCTGGGATCTTTTTGTAAGAGAAGTCAGGGGCGGAGCCAAGAGCCAAGACCTGGAACCTTCCAGGTTAGTCAGGAAAGAGGAAGTGAAACTATACACCGTGTGGGGGAGGGTAATATACATGAGTGCAAAACGAATACAGGCAAGAACGAATATAGGCAAGACAAACAGATTTCATTACATTCACCCCTTCTTTAGATTTAGTCCATCGGGGTGATGTTTCTTAAAAGTTGATATAAGTGAGTCTGTCAGGAGGTTTTGCGGTTCTCAGTGATCGGCGCAAAACCGGTTGGGGTGCCTCTAGGGGAGTGGATTCTGGCTCCTCCGCTGTCCAGGCCTCCGCAGTGTCTTCCAGGTTATCTGCAGTTTCCTCCAGGTTAAAGTTGGGTATTGATACCTCTGGGCGTCCTGTCTCTTTTTGGTGTAGGTCTTCCTCGGGTAGTCTCTCATCGTTCTCTCCGCTCCCCGAGGGAGCGAGGTCTTTTATGGAAACAGTGTCCTCTCGCCCGTCAGCGTATTCGATATAGGCGTACTGAGGTTTTGCATGGAGGAGCTGTACCTTTTCCACAAGGAGGTCCGTTTTATGGCCTCTCACGTGCTTCCACAATAGTACTGTCCCCGGAGACGTCAGCCACGCGGGTAGTGATATGCCCGAGGTCGATTTCCGGGGGAAAACGAGCATCTTTTCGTGAGGGGTCGCGTTAGTGGCTGTACATAACAGAGAACTTATGGAGTGGAGCACGTCTGGGAGGACTTCCTGCCAGCGGGAGGTCGGAAGGCCTTTTGACTTTAAGGCTAACGGGACAGCCTTCCAAACAGTAGTATTCTCCCTTTCCACTTGCCCATTACCCCGGGGGTTGTAGCTAGTGGTTCTGCTAGTGGCTACCCACTTTGAGAGCAAGAACTGGCACAGTTCGTCACTCATAAATGACGTCCCCCTATCACTGTGTATGTAGTTTGGCATGCCAAACATGCAGAATAGATTACCGAGACACTTGATGACCGTGGCACTGGTCATGTCTGGGCAAGGAATGGCGAAGGGGAAGCGTGAATATTCATCAATGATATAGAGGAAGTATACGTTACGGTCGGCAGAGGGAAGGGGTCCCTTGAAGTCCAGACTTAGGTGCTCGAATGGCCGTGTGGTTTTGATAAGGTATGCACGGTCAGGCCTGTAGAAATGAGGCTTGCATTCCACACAGATGCGGCAGGCTCTGGTTATTGCCCTGACCTCCTCGATGGAGTGGGGCAGATTGCGGGACTTTATAAAATAGTATAGTCGGGTGACCCCTGGGTGACAGAGGTCATTGTGGAGACCCTGTAATTTGTCCGTATGAATGCTGGCACACATTCCCCGCGATAGGGTGTCTGGGGGTTCATTAAGGGCTCCCGGCCTGTACATAATATCATAGTCGAACATGGATAGTTCGATCCTCCACCTGAGTATTTTGTCATTCTTGATAAGATTTTCCCCCTTTGTTTGTTATTAAACATGAAAGCCACCGACCGCTGGTCGGTGGGCAGGGTGAAACGTTTGCCGGCTAGGTAGTGTCTCCAGTGCCGCACTGCCTCCACTATAGCCTGTGCCTCCTTCTCGACATAAGAGTGCCTGATTTTAGGTCCCTGAAGGGTTCGGGAGTAGCAGGCCACAGGTCTCCCAGACTGATTGAGGGTCGCAGCTAAAGCAAAGTCTGATGCATCGCTTTCGACTTGAAAGGGAATGCTTTCGTCCACTGCACACAGTGCAGCCCTTTCAGTGTCCTGTTTGATACTGGTGAAAGCCTCACGAGCGTCAGCTGATAGTGGGAAGGACGTCGATTTAATGAGGGGTCGGGCCTTATCAGAGTAATTGGGCATCCATTGGGCATAATACGAAAAAAATCCCAGGCACCTTTTTAAAGCTTTGGGATTGTGTGGCAGGGGCAGTTCCTTTAGGGGGCGTAATCTGTCAGGGTCCGGTCCAATTAACCCATCTTCCACCACACAGCCGAGGATACAGAGACAGGTTGTGTTGAAGACACATTTGTCTTCGTTGTAGGTTAGCTTCAGCTTTAGGGCAGTTTTTAAAAATCTCGCAAGATTTAGATCGTGGTCTTGCTGGCTGTGACCGCAGATAGTGACATTGTCCAGATAGGGGTAGGTAGATTGTAGTTTATTCTCGTCAACCATGCGGTCCATCTCACGTTGGAAGACCGAGACCCCATTTGTTACCCCAAAGGGCACTCTGAGAAAATGGTAGAGGCGTCCGTTCGCCTCAAAGGTGGTGTATGGGCGGTCCTCCATTCTAATGGGGAGCTGGTGATACGCGGATTTGAGGTCGATAGTCGAGAAGACTCGGTATTGCGCGATCTGGTTGACCATTTCTGATATGTGCGGTAAAGGGTAGGCGTCCAGCTGGGTATAAATATTAACAGTCTGGCTGTAGTCAATTACCATCCGTTTCTTTTCGCTATTTTTAAATATGACTACTTGGGCACGCCACGGACTGGTACTGCATTCAAAAATGCCTTCCCGCAGGAGTCTGTCCACTTCCACCTTGATAAAGTGTCTGTCTTCCAGACTATACCGTCTACTTTTCACAGAATCACAGAAACCCCACAGTGCAGATAGAGGCCATTTCGGCCTCGACACATATCCCACCCGATCCCCGTAACCCCTACACCAATACATATCCCACCCTATCCCCATGTATTTAATCCCCCCAACACTAAGGGTCAATTTATCATAGCCAATCAACCTAACCCGCACATCTTTGGACTGTGGGAGGAAACCGGAGCACCCGGAGGAAACCCACGCAAACACGGGGAGAATGTGCAAACTCCACACAGACAATCACCCGAGGCTGGATTCGAACCCGGGTCCCTGGCGCTGTGAGGCAACAGTGCTAATCACTATGCCACCATGCTTTTGGTTGCTATGGGCCTACAGTTCGGAGCGAGATTAGTGAATAAAGAGGGCGGGCTGATTTTTAAGGTTGATAGGCCACAGACTGTGAGTGGCGGCTGGGACCCGCCATATGCTAGCGTGACACTTTCGTGGTGGTACTGGAAGTCCCGGCCCAAGATTACATTAACACAGAGTTCTGGCATCATGAGGAGTTTGAAATCCTTGTAGTCCGTGCCTTTTACAGTCAGTGTTACCACACAGTAGCCCAAAATGTCCGAAGTGTGGGGCTTAGCAGCCATAGCAATTCTGCTCCGTGTAGGGGTTACCGTTAATGAGTGCTGCCGTACCAGGCTAGGGTGGATAAAACTCTCGGTAGTCCCACAGTCAATTAAACATTTCGTTAAATTCCCGTTTACCTGTATGTCCATCATGGATTTTGTCAATGGGTTTGGCCTGGATTGATCCACCGTGATCGAAGCCACTGTTGGGCCCTGGGCGGCCGTTGATTCGGGAAAAGATGGCGGATCCCAAGATGGCGGCCCGCACGGCACGCACGAGGCGGTGACGGAGTTGGAAATCGGATTCCCCCTGCAGACTTTGCTAAAATGCCCCTTTTTCTTACATTTGAAGCAAGTAGTGTCCTTCGCTGGGCATCGCTGTCTGGGGTGCTTGGCCTGGCCGCAGAAGTAGCATTTCGGGCCTCGAGACATTGCCGCTGTAGTAGGACTCCTGGGTGAACCTCTGTGTGGGGACTCCAGCGGTGTAGAGCTGGTCTGAGACCTGGATGGGGAAGATGGCTGATTCCAAGATGGCGGCCCGCTCGGCACGCATGAGGCGGTGAGGGCCGCATGGCCGGAAGAATAAGAATCAGAGTTTTTCTGGGCCACGTCCAGCGATCGCGCAGTGGCCACTGCCATTTTTAACTCCAGGACCTCCTTCTCCAGCAGTCTCTGCCGGATATATTTCGATTTGAGGCCCGTGATGAAGGAATCGTGGACCAATTCGTCAGAGTACACGTTGGCCATCACGGCCTTGCAGTTACAGTACTGGACCAAATCCTTTAGGCCCTGTAAGAAATCGTCCATTGATTCCTCAGGTCGCTGCCTGCGTGTAGCCAGCAGATGTCTGGCGTACACTTCGTTTACTGGCCTCTGGTATTGGGCCTTCAGGATAGTGATGGCCTCCGTGTAAGAGATGGCGTCCCGGATGAACGAATAAATCCGATGATTAACGCGAGTAGTCAGTAGACTCAGTTTATCTACCTCGCTAGCGGATGAGGCCCTCGCGAAGAGTTCGAAGCATTTGAGCCAGTGTCCAAATTGATTTGATGCTTCAGCAGAATGTGGATCTAAGTCCAGATGCTCTGGTTTTCGGATTCGATCCATCCTAGTATTCTTCAGTGATTAAAATTGATGTGCCTTCAATAACCAGAAAACTAGAAGTTATAGACTTTAACAAGTTGGCTTTTAATCACTAAGATCAGTGCTAACATCTCAACACACTGACTGGCTCGCAGGAATGAGTCATACAGATCCTGGGGTCTTTATGTAAGAGAAGTCAGGGGCGGAGCCAAGACCCAAGACCTGGAACCTTCCAGGTTAGTCAGGAAAGAGGAAGTGAAACTATACACCGTGTGGGGGAGGGTAATATACATGAGTGCAAAACGAATACAGGCAAGAGCGAATACAGGCAAGACAAACAGATTTCATTACAAAGATATCAAACGATTTTCTTATCCACAGTACTTCAGTTACAATCAGCTGGGATTGTTTATCCTGAAGTACAGCAGGACGCAATAGAGAATCACTTGGGTCTCACTGAGAGTTCATTATCACATTGCTGTTTGTGGGAGCTTGCTGTGCACAAATTGGCTGCTGCATTTCCCACAATACAACAGTGACTACACTTCCGAAAGTACTTCATTGGCTGTAAAGCATTTTGAGATGTCCAGTGGTAGTGAAAAGGCGCTATATAAATGTAAGTCTTTCTTTCTTTTTCAAAAGATAGAACCATAGAATGGTTACAACACAGAAGGAAGCCATTCGGCCCGTTGAGCCCGTGCCAGCTCCCTGCAAGAGCACTTCTGCAAGGCCCTCTCCCATGCACTTTCCCCGTAGCTCTGCAATTTTTTTCCTTCAGTTACTTATCCAATTCCCTTTTGAAACCACGATTGAATCTGCCTCCTCCACTCTTTAAGGCAGAGCATTCCAGATCCTAACCAGTCACTGCGTAAAAAAGTTTTTTCTTATAGCGCCTTTGGTTATTCTGCCAATCACATAATATCTCTGTCCTCTGATTCGCGGCACTTCCACCAATGGGAACAGTTTCTCTCTATCTACTCTGTCCAGACCCCTCATTATTTTGAACACCTCTATCACATCTCCTCTCAAACTTCTCTGCTCTAAGGATAACAATCTGAGATTCTCCAGTCTATCCACGTAACTAAAGCTCATAATCCCTGGAATCATTCTTGTAAATCCTTTCTGCACCCGCTCTAAGGCCTTCAAATCCTTCCTAAAGTGCGGTGCCCAGAATTGGACACAATACTCCAGTTGAGGCCGAACCAGTGTTTAATAACAGTTCATCATAACGTCCTTATTTCTGTACTCTATGCCTCTATTTATTAAGCCCAGGATCCCGTTTGTGTTTTTAATTGCTTTCTCCACCTGCCCTGCCAACTTCAACAATTTGTGCACATATACCCCAGGTTTCTCTGTTCAGGCTCTACTTTTAGAATTGTACCCTTTAGTTTATATTGCCTCTCCTGCTTCTTTTATCCAAAATGTATCACTTCAACTTTTCTGCGTTAAATTTCATCTGCCACGTGTCTGCCCATTCCACCAGGATGTCTATGTCCTCTTCAAGTCTATCACTATGTGCCTCACTGTACACCAACTTTCAATTTTTGTGTCACCTGCAAATTTCATAATTGTACCCTGTACATCCAAGTCAAAGTCATTAACATATTTCAAGAAAAGCAGTGGTCCTAGTACCGACCCCTGGGGAACACCACTGTATACCTTCCTCCAGCCTGGAAAGCAAGCGTTCACCACTAACCTCTGTTTCCTTTCACTTCGCCAATTTCATACCCATGCTGCCACTGTCCCTTTTATTCCATAGCCTTCAACTTTCCTGGCAAGTTAATTAGGTGGCACTTTATCAAACGCCTTTAGGAAGTCCTTGTACACGACATCAACCGCATTGAGCTCATCAAACCTCTCTGTCACCTCATCAATGAACTCGATCATGTTAGTTAAACACGATTTGCATTTGACAAACCCATACTGCCTTTCCTTAATTAATCTAAACTTGTCCAAGTGACTGTTAATTTTGTCCCAGATTATCTTTTTAAAAGCTTCCCAACCATCAAGGTTAAACTGGCTGCTCTGTAATTGCTGGGTTTATCATTACACCCGTTTTTGAAAAATGGTGAAATTTTTGCAATTCTCCAGTCCTCTGGCACCACACCGTATCTAAGGAGGATTGGAAGAGTATGGCCAGTACCTCTGCAATTGCCACCCTTACTTCCCTCAGCTTCCTAGGTTGCAGCCCATCAGCTCCTGGTGACTTATCTACTTTAAGTAAAGCCAGCCTTTATATTACCTCGTCTTTATCAATTTTAAGCCCATCCTGTATCTAAAGTACCTCCACTTTCACTATGAATGTGGCAGCAGCTTCTTCCTTGGTAGGTCTCCTTTTTGGTCCTTAATCAGCCGCAACCCTCCTCTTAACACCCGTTTACTATTTATATGCCTATAGATGACTTCTGGATTCCATTCTATGTTAGCTGACAATCTATCCTAATATTCTCTCTTTGCCCGTCTTATTTCCTTATTCACTTCCTCTCTGAACTTTCGATATACAACCAGGTTCTCACTTGAATTCTGAACTTGATATCTGTCATACGCCCCTTTTTCCTGCTTCCTCTTACTCACTATCTCTTTTGTCATCCAGGGAGCTATGGCTCTGTTTGCGCTACCTAACCCCCTTGGGGAAATCTACCTCAATTGTACCTGAATAATCTCTTCCTTAACGGCAGCCCATTCTTCAATTACAGTTTTGCCTGTCAATCATTGATTCCAATTTATTCAAGTCAGCTCCGTCCTCAACTCACTGAAATTGGCACTCCTCCAATTAAGCGTTTTTACTCCAGATTTTTACTCCTTGTCCTTTTCCATAGCTAATCTAAATATTATGATACTCTGATCACTGTTCCCTAAATATCCCCTTACTGACACTTGCTCCACTTGACCTACCTCAATCCACAGAACCAGATGCTGCAATGCCTCATTCCTCTTTCCTCCAGCTTCGAACAGACCCTGTCCCGAGTCCCAACAGGCGACAAGCTGATCCTCCTTGGCGACCTTAACGCCAGAGTTGGAAAGGACACAGACCTCTGGGGAGGTGTGATCAGCAGAGAGGGGGTAGGGAAAGCCAACTTCACCGGTACCCTTCTCCCGACGAAATGCTAGAACATGGCCTTGTCATAACCAATACCTTGTTCCAGCAGAGAGACAAGTATAAGGATACATGGCAGTACCCTCGCTCCATGAACTGTCACCTGCTGGACTATGTCATCGTCCAAGCAAGGGACCTTAAGGACACCCGCATCACCCGTGCCATGACAGGAGCTGATGACTGCTGGACAGACCACCGCCTAATCCACTCTGTCAACTCCATCAACGTAGCCCCAAAACAGCAGTGGCATCAGAAACGATGCCGCAGGAAAATCAACGCTGGAGCACTCAAAGACTCCACTAAGAAAGTACTATTCAGCCTGCGCCTCACAACCAACCTGACGACTCCCAGTGATTCAGAGACACACTGTCCACAGCACCTGGTCTGCACTCAAAGCCTCCACAATCAGCACCTGTGAGAGTCGTTCGGTCACTCGACCAGGAAACACCAAGACTGGCACGACGAGAACGACCAGGAGATCCAGGAGCTAATAAGCCGCAAGTGCAAAGCATTCCTGATCTGGAAACCGCAACACAACTCGAAAGCAAGTAAGCAGCTCTACAGGTGCCTGAAGGCCGAGCTCCAACAAAAAACTCGCAAACTAAAGAACAGATGGTGGGCGGAGAAAGTGCAGGAGATCCAGCAGCTAGCCGACAACCAAGACATGCATGGATTCTTTTGTGCAGTCAAGACCGCCTATGGCCCAAGCACCCAAGGACCTACACCACTGCTTGCCAAGAATGGAGAGGTACCCATCAAGGACAAAGAGGCAGTTAGTGCCCGCTGGAAGGAGCACTTCAAAGATCTCCTTAACCGAGACTCTGTCTTCGATGCAAGTGTCCTCAACTCTATCCCACAGCATGCTACCCGCCATCACCTCAGCATAACCACAGCCCGGAATGAGGTTGAAAAGGCCATGCAAAAATTAAAGAACAACTAGGCCTCAGGAGCAGATGAAATCCCTGTCGAGGCACTAAAGCATGGCGGAGAAGCACTGCTGGTGTGAATTCATGAAATAAGTTCTGTTATCTGGAAGGAGGAGAGCATGCCACGGGATCTCAGAGATGTCGTAATAGTGACCATTTTCAAAAAAGGTGACAAGTCTGATTGCGGTAATTACAGAGGAGTTTCCCTGCTGTCTGTCACAGGGAAAGTCATCGCAAGAATCCTCCTAACTTGCCTTGTCCCAGTGACTGAAGAACTCCTCCCAGAGTCGCAAAGCAGATTTTGCCCACTAAGGGGCATAATGGACAGGATCTTCACCGCGTGTCAATTACAAGAGAAATGCAGGGAACAGCACCATCCGCTGTACATGGCTTTCTTTGAGCTCACAAACGCCTTTGACACTGTCAACCATGAGGGATTATGGAGTGTTCTCCTCAAATTCGGCTGCCCTCAAAACTTTGTCACCATCCTCTGCCTGCTTCACGACGGCATGCAAGACGTGATCCTGACCACCGGTTCCATCTCAGGCAAAATTCGTGTACGGACTGGGGTCAAGCAAGGCTGTATCATCGCACCAATGTTCTCCTCGATCTTCCTTGCGGCAATGCTCCATCTCACCCTCAGTAAGCTCCCCGCTGGAGTGGAGCTAATTTACAGAACAAACGGGAAACTGTTCAACCTCCGTCGCCTCCAGTCCAGATCTATCATCGAATTACTGTATGCAGACGATGCTTGCGTCTGTGCACACTCGGAGGTCGCACTCCAAATCATCGAAAACACCTTCACCATGCCCATTTGATAAATGTAATCACTCCTGCCTTCCACCCTATCATAGACCGTCCCTTTTATTATTTCTTCCCTCCCCCTTTCCCTGCCCCTGCACCTGCTTACAATCTATTACATCTCTATCTTTTTCCAGTTCTGAAGAAGGATCACGGACCTGAAACGTTAACTCTGTTTCTCTCTCCACGATTGATGCCTGACATGCTGAGTGTATCCAGAATTTCTGTTTCTGTCTTGCACCATCTTGGATTCTCTCTTAGTCTGACCCCACCTAATACCACACTAATTCATACTCTACTGCTATCTGTCTCTCCCAATCCTTTGTGCACCTTCTATCTCCTTTCTTATGCAACATCCTTGTGCCCACCCCCTGGCAAATTAGTTTACTCCCTCCCCAACAGCAGTAGCATTCCGAAAACTCCATGAGGATATTTCTCCCAGCTCTGTTGAGATGTCATACTTTTTGTATATATATATATGACTTAGACTTGAATTTAGGGCGTATGATTAAGAAGTTAGCAGAAGTTACAGAAATTGGCCGTGTGGTGGATAGTGATGAAGAAAGCTGCAGACTGCAGGGAGATATCAATGTACTGGTCAGGTGGGCAGAAAAGTGGCAAATGGAATTCAATCCGAATAAGTGTGAGGTAATGCATTTGGGGGGTCTAACAAGGCAAGGGAATACACAATAGGATACTGATAATTGCAAAGGAACAGAGGGACCTTGGAGTGCATGTCCACAGGTCCCTGAAGGTAGCAAGACAGGTAGATAAGGTGGCTAAGAAGGCAGACGGAATGCTCGCCTTTATTAACCAAGGCATAGAATATAAGAGCAGGGGGTTATGCTTCAACTGTATAAAACGCTAGTTAGGCCTCAGCCACAGAACTGCGTGCAGTTCTGGTCACCACATTACAGGAAAATGAGATTGCGCTAGGGAAGTTACAGAGGAGATTTACGAGGATGTTGACTGGACTGGAGAATTTTAGTTATGAGGAAAGATTGGAGAGGTTGGAGTTGTTTCCTTTGGATCAGAGGAGGCTGAGGGGAGACCTAATTGATGTGTATAAAATTATGAGGGGCCTAGATAGAGTGGATAGGGAGGTACTATATAACCAGTGGGCATAGATTTAAAGTAATTTATCGGAAGTTAGAGGGAATTTGAGGGTAAATCTTTTCACCCAGAGTGTGGTGGGGTTCTGGAACTCACTGCCTGAAAGGATGGTGGAGGCAGAGGCCCTCGCCACATGTAAAATGTACTTGGATATGCACTTGAATTGCCATAACCTACAAAGCTATGGAGCAAGTGTTGAAACGTGGGATTAGGATGGATAGCTCTTTGTCGGCCTGCACGTACAAGATGGGCCGAATGGCCTCCATTAGGCTGTAAATGTCTATGATGCTATGCAACCCATCTGTCCTGTATAGATGCCACCTCCTCAAAATCCGATCCCAATGTCCCAGGAATCTAAAGTCCTCTCTCCTGCACCATATCTCCAGCCACGCTTTCATCTACTCTTTACTCCTATTTCTATACTCACTGTCTTGTGACACTGGGAGCAATCCGAAGATTGCTACGTTCGCAGTCCTGCTTTTGAATCTCTTTCCCAGCTCCCTATTATCTGCCTGCAGGATCACATCCCTCTTTCTACCTATGTTGTTAATACCGAAATGTACCACGACCTCTGGCTTTTAACTCTCCCCTCTCTGAATGTCCTGCAGCCACTGAGTGACATCCTTAATCCTGGCACCAGGGAGGCAACATATCATTCTGGCTTCATGTCTGCGGCCGGAGAAAGGCCTTCCTCTTCCCCTAACTATCGAATCTCTGATCACTATTGCTTTTCATAGATACATAGATACAAAAAAGATAGGAGCAGGAGTAGGCCATTCGGCACTTCGAGCCTGCTCCACCGTTCAATGAGATCATGGCTGATCATCCAAATTTAGTACCCGGTCCCTGCCTTCTCCCCATTTCCCTTGATCCCTTTAGCCTTAAGAAATATATCCAACACTTTCTTGAATATACTTAATAAACTGGCCTCCACCGCCCTCTGTGGCAGAGAATTCCACAGGTTCACCACACTCTGGGTGAAGAAATTCCTCCTCATTTCAGTCCTAAATGGTTACCCCTTATCCTTAGATTTTGACCCCTGGTTCTGGACTCCACGGCCATCAGAAACATCCTTCCTGCATTTAGTCTGTCCAGGCCTAACAGAATTTTATAGGTTTCGATGAGATCCCCTCTCAATCTTCTAAACTCCAGTGAGTATAAGCCCAATCGACACAATCTCTCCTCATACATCATTCCTGCCATCCCAGGTATCAGCCTGGTGAATCTTCGCTGCAGTCCTTCCATGGCAAGAACGTCCTTCCTCAGGTAAGGCGACCAAAACTGCACACAATACTCAAGGTGTGGTCTCATCAAGGCCCTGTACAACTGCAGCAAGACATCCTTGTTCCTGTACTCGAACCCTCTTGCTACGAAGGCCAACATACCATTTGCCTTCTTAACCGCCTGCTGCACCTGCATGCTTACGTTCAGCGACTGGTGTACAAGAACACCCAGGTCTCTTTGCACTTCCCTTTGTCCCAAACTATTACCATTCAAATAATAATCTGCCTTCCTGTTTTTGCCACCAAAGTGGATAACCTCACATTTATCCACATTATAGTGCATTTGCCATGTTTCTGCCCAATCACCCAAACTGTCCAAATCGTGCTGGAGTTTCACGGCATCCTCCTCACTGCATACTCTCCCCCCTAGCTTTGTGTGCTAGCACGGTGGCATAGTGGTTAGCACTGTTGCCTCACAGCGCCAGGGACCCGGGTTCGAATCCGGCCTCGGGCGACTGTCTGTGTGGAGTTTGCACATTCTCCCCGTGTTTGCGTGGGTTTTCTCCGGGTGCTCCGGTTTCCTCCCACAGTCCAAAGATGTGCGGGTTAGGTTGATTGGCTATGATAAATTGACGCTTAGTGTTAGGGGGATTAAATACATGGGGTTACGGGGATAGGGTGGGATTTGTGTTGGTGTAGGGGTTACAGGGATCGGGTGGGATATGTGTCAGTGCAGGCTCGATGGGCCGAAATGGCCTCTATCTGCACTGTGGGGTTTCTGAGATTCTGTGATTCTGTGATTCTGTGTGTCTTCTGCAAATTTGGAGATATTACATTCAATTCCCTCGTCCTGATCATTAATATATATTGTGAACAGCTGGGGTCCTAGGACCGATCCTTGCGGTACCCCACTGGTCACTGCCTACCACTCAGAAAACGACCTGTTTATTCCAACTCTTTGCTTTCTGTCCGCCAACCAGTTCTCTATCCAAGTCAATACCTTGCCCCCAATCCCATGTGCCTTAATTTTGCACGCTAATCTCTTATGCGGGACCTTATCAAAAGCCTTCTGAAAGTCCAAATACACCACATCCACTGGTTCTCCCTTATCTATTTTACCAGTTACATCCTCAAAAAATTCCAATAGATTAGTCTAGCATGATTTACCTTTTGTAAATCCATGTTGACTTTGTCCGATCCAGTCACTGCTTTCCAAGTGCTCTGCTATTACATCTTTTATAATGGACTCTAGCATTTTCCCCACTACCGATGTCAAGCTTACCGTCTATAATTCCCCACCTTTTCTCTACCAACTTTTTTGAATAGTGGGCTAACATTAGCTACCCGCCAATCCATGGGTACCGTTCCAGAGTCTATCGAGTTCTGGAAGATGACCAGCAATGCATCTACTATTTCTATGGCCACTTCCTTAAGTACACTGGGATGTAGATTATCAGGCCCTGGGGATTTATCGGCCTTCAGTCCCATCAATTTTCCTAACACCATTTCTCTACAAATACTGATTTCTTTCAGTTCCACCCTTTCATCAGAACCTATGTTCCCCGGCATCTCTGGGAGTTTATTTGTGTCCTCCTTTGTGAAGACAGAACCAAAAAATGTATTTATTTGCCCGCCATTTCTTTGTTCCCCATTATAAATTCCCCCGATTCTGACTGCAGGGGACCTATGCTTGACTTCACCAATCTTTTTCTCTTCACATATCTACAAAAGCTTTTACAGTCAGTTTTTATGTTCTCTGCAAGCTTACTCTCATATTCTATTTTCCCTTTCTTAAATAATCCCTTTGTCCTCCTTTGTTGAATCCAAAACTGCTCCCAATCTCAGGATTATTGCTTTTTCTGGCCAATTTATATGCCCTCTCCTTGGATCTTATGCTATCCCTAATTTCCCTTGTTAGCCACGGTTGGGTCACCTTATTTGTTTTATTTTTATGCCAAACTGGGTTGAACAAATTCCATAGTTCATTGATTCGGTCTTTGAATGTTTGCCATTGCCTATCCACTGTCAACCCTTTGAGTGCCATTCCACAATCAATAATACCCAACTCGCTCCTCAGACCACCATAGTTTCCTTTATTTAAATTGTGGACCCTAGTCTCTGAGTCAACTACTTCATTCTCCATCTTAATGAAGAATTCGATCATATTATGATCGCTCCGACACAAGGGGCCTCTTACAACAAGATTGCTAAATAATCCTTTCTCGTTACATAACCCAGTCTAAGATGGCCTGATCTCTGGTTGGTTCCTCGACATATTGGTCCAGGAAATCATCCCGTAAACACTCCAGAAATTCCTCCTCCACAGTATTGTTACTCATTTGGTTGGCCCAATCTATATGTAGATTAAAGTCACCCATGATGACTGCTGTGCCCTTATTGCACGCTTCTTTAAATTCTCTTTTAATGCCATCCCCAACCTCCACCTTACTGTTTGGAGGTCTATAAACCACTCCCACTAACGTTTTTTTCCCCTTAGTATTTCTCAATTCTAACCATACAGATTCCACCTCATCAGAGCTAATATCCTTCATTACAATTGTGTTAATCCCTTCTTTAACCAGTAATGCTACACCACCTCCCTTTCCTTTTTGCCTATTTTTCCTGAATATCGAATACCCCTGGATGTTGAGTTCCCAGTCTTGGCCTTCCTTGAGCCACGTTTCCGTAATCCCAACCAAATCGTATTTGTTTACTTCTATTTGCACAGCCAATTCATCCACCTTATTACAAATGTTCCTCGCATTAAGACACAAAGCCTTCAGGCTTGTTTTTTTAACGCTCTTAGACCTATTAGAATTATTATTTACTGTGGCCATGTTTGATTTAAACCGTTGATTTCTCTGACTGCCAGTTTTGCTTTTCTCCTTCCTATCTTTTGCTTTTATCCTTGTTTCCCTTTCCTCTGTCTCCCTGCTCAAGTTCCCAACCCCCTGCCATTTTAGATCCGATCTTCCTCCTCCCCCCACCTACAGCTGAGCCCTCAGTGGTGCCGTGGATTTGCCTCTGGCTGGACTGCCCAGAGGGAACATCGAATATGGTTAGAGAGTAAGATACTCTCAGGGGGCTCCTGCACTACCTGCCTGGTCCTGCTTGTCTGTCTGACGGTCACCCATTCCCTCTCTGCCTGCACACTCTTATGCTGCAGGATTCCTGTTAAGTCTGTGGGTTGTATTATAAATAATCACAGACTCCACTGTTAACAAAATAAAACACGTCTTTACTATTCAGAGGCTCGGGCGATTCTGCCCTAGTTAACGTATCACAACCCTTATATACTGGTGTGGTCACTATCGGTATTACAGTATACATGAGCCAATAGATAGTGCCACCCTAAAGTAGTGCTCTTAAAGGCGAACGGTTACATTCTATAGTTCCCTTAAAGGTAAACGGTTACATACACAACACTCCTCCCTTCCTAGCTTATTACTTACAGAATCCCGTTAAACATACAATCTTCAACTTTATATAAACAGTTTGCAGATATACTCTCGATGGAGTCAACGTCATATAACAATTTACAGATATACTCTCAATGGAGTCAACGTCATATAACAGTTTACAAACATACTCTCAGTGGAATCAGTTTACAGGTTCAGTGTCTGTGGGAACAGTTCATAAATTCAGTCTCTGGTATTAATTCGTTCCAGACAGCATCCTCCATAGCCTTTTTTTTTTTTTTTTAACAGCTTGTACTTTCGTCCTGTTGAACCAGCAGTGCGGACTTATACAACCCACTGGCTGTCTTGATAATGTCCCTGGATTTTTTTTACAAATTTAGCACCTTTCGTAGTGTTCGGACTGAGGTAGTAGAAGTAATAATATTTTAAACAGTTATTATTTTCTGCTTCTTCTTTTTCTTTTCTGCCTTTTTGAAACTCTCCGAGCTCTTTTCCCGGCTGCCATCTGTAGCGCCACCAACTCTCTATGGTCCTTAGACCTTAAGTGCTTCCTCAGGATTTCAGCACTTTGGGAGTTCCCATCACAATTTGGGCAGACCACATCCTCATAACATTCGGTGTCACTCAACAGGTCAAAACCCTTCTTCAAGCAATCATATTCATCCTGCTCTTCCTCGGATGTCTGCCCTTCCTTCCCTCCTGGCCTCATTTGTGCGTTCAATCCTTTCCCTTCCTTCAGGGATTTCGTTATCAGGCTATTTAATCCTTCTACTGAAGTAGCTGTTTCCCCATTCTCCTGTTCCCCTGGACGTAATTCAGCGTACTCCTCCATTTCATCCATCATTTTCTCCAATGCTTTCATCTTCTCTTCCTCTTGTACTTTGGCTTCCAGTGCTTGGAGAAGTTGCGCCTCGATGCTCTCTAGCTCATGTTCAGGGCCCATTCCCAGTTGAAACTGTTCTTCAAGTCGGTCAACCTCGGTAATTGCCGCTTCATATTTGTCTTGGGCTTCCTTCCATATTTTTATGAGTTCTGCCATGTCTTTCACCTCTACATCCTCATCTATGTATGGAACTTCTACCGATGAGTCTGTCTTGGCCCTGAGCTCCTCAAGAATTTCCTGCAGCCTTTGGACTTCTTGCTCATGTTCAACCTTTAGTTGCTCATATACTTCCAACGAAACTAGCTTTTCGGAGGTTGCTGAGTTAACCCCCTCCAGAATTGTAGTCTGGGCCTGTTCATACTGTTTTTTCAACTTCTCGCACTCTGCTTGTAAGGAGTCGTAGAGAAGAACTGGAATAAAATCCTGGCTTCCTGAAGATTCCTCTTCATTTGTTTCTTTCGCAATTTCCTGTTGGAGTTCAGCCAAGGCTGCTATGCTATCTGCCTCTCGAAGTCTCACTGCCATCAACTCTTCTTTATTCTTGCAGTCCATCTCAGCCATTTCCCGTTTACTTTCATTTAACTGAGTGAGTAGTCCCTTATTTTGGGCTGAGAGATATTGCACCTTCTCATGTAGACCCTTGCATTCCTTCTCTGCTTGACATAGCTGATTACCGCTGATTTGGTTCTGCGTTTCAAGTTCCAACATCCTTTGCTTAGCTTCTTTCAGTTTCGCCCCTATAAGCTCCTCTTGCAACATGGCCACATTATTCTCATCAGGTAAAGAAGCGTTTCTCTTTTCCATGTCCAAGATTTGTTTCTGCATCTCCTTAAGAGCACCCTGTGATTCAACTTCTCTTAACTTTGCCTGCATTAGCTCCGTCTCTAATTGCAGAACAAAATCCTCAGTGCAGCGTGATTTGCCCTTCTGCTGTATCTCTAGATCATGCAAATATTCTAACCCTTGAACATCATCAGGGAGATGTGATCGGTAATTGGTCACGATGGCTCTATGGTCGCCCTCTGCTTGAGCCAGTAGGTTCTGTTGTCTTTCCAGACTCTCCCATTCGGTGTCATAGAACTTTTTCATTGTTTTCATCTCTTGTACGAGGCGGTAACTTAATTGTTCTAATTGTTGTTGTACTTTGAAATAGCGTTGAGTTCGAGCCCGGTGTTCCTCCGTAATGCATATGTCTGTAGCTTGAACAGACTCAGAATTCTCTGTCTTTATGCACGCCATCGATTTTCCAACCTTAGTCCGTGAGTTAATGTTAACCTTGTTTTTCATACATAAGCTGGACTTATCATCTTCCGGCTCAGAGTCTGAGCTGCTTGTCTGCACCGAGTCCTCACTCGTCATTGCTTGTCGGTAGTGCCATTCCATGTCTATTTTCTTGATCCACTCCCGTCCTAGAAGTGGTGGTCCTCCCTCAGGTAGTACGTACAAATTCATTCTTGGGTGTACTTTACCCCTATCTCTCACCTTGACTCTTATTTTCCCCATGGGGTATACGCGATGCCCCGTGTATGTCTGTAATACGAACTTGGTATTTCTTAAGGGTATGTGAGGGAATAGTCGGTGGTCGTCCTTTTGGTTGATGACTGATACAGCTGATCCCGTGTCCAGCTCCATTCGTACTTGGACTCCAGCTATTTTTAGTGTGACCCAGATCGTCTGTAGATCAGTTACTTTACCCACATTTTGGATTCTCAGACTATCCAACTCCTGGCTGTTTGGGTCTGAGTCTGAATTTTGTTCGTCTGAACTCTTTTCAGCCACCTGATGCACCTTGTTGTACTTTTCTTGTGGTGGTGGCTTCCTTTGTTTGTTGGTCTTCTTTCTGGACCTGCATACCTTCGCGATGTGACCCAGTTTGCCACATTTCCTGCACTCTTGATTCTTAAACCAGCACTGATTCTGGTCGTGCGTTGTCTTTCCACAACGGTAGCATTTGGAAATGCTTGCAGTAATTTGATCCTTCAGCACTGCTACGATCTCTTCGAAGGTCTGGTCCACTGGTTTAACTGGTGCTATTAGATGTTTCAAGAGCCCGTATGTTTTTGCTCCCATCGAATTTAACAAAGTTATTGCCTTGGCGTATATGGCTACGCAATATATTCCTATGCGTTCCCCATATGTGGCCCTGTCTTCTATTTCAGCATTAAAATCATTAATATTTCCTCGCTTAGGCATCTTCTTCTCTTTCCGAGAACAGCACAAGTATTTCTTTACTTATTATTAATTTTCTTCTCTTCTTGAGAACACCACAAGTATTGCTTTACTTATTTCTTGTTTCTGAAAATTCTAATTAATTTTCTTCTCTCCTCTTGAGAACACCACAAGTATTGCTGTACTTATACTTATTTTCCCTCTCTTCTTGAGAACACACCAGCCTTTCTGAAAAATCTTATTACTTTCCTGAAATTCTTAATAATTTCCAAGATGGCGGTTTCCCGCTTCTTCCTTCTTCTTCAGCGGTTTCCCCGCGAAAATTGGCGGCTTTCCCGCGCTTCTCGCTCTCCCCGCCCACTTCGATGGCGGTTTTCCCGCGCTTCTCGGCGCTCTCCGCCCACTTCAATGGCGGTTATCACCCGTTCCCCGACGCTGACTTTCAGGCCGAGTGCGGGCCTTATCAGCGGATGCGATCGATGGCCCGGCTGCGCCTCGCACTTGAAAGCGGCCCCCGGCCTCTGGCTCACCCGCTCGAGCGGCTCTTGCTCGCTCCCTCCCGGGCTCTGGCTTACCCGCTCGCGCGTTTCACCGCGGCTCTTATCAGGGATTGCGATCGCCCTGTCTTTGCAGCCAACGCTGCGGCTTACCCACGAGGTTATGGAGGCTTCAGGGTCCTAATGCCTGTCGCTTCCAGCCTGTCGGTTCCAGACTGGTGAGGATTGAAACCTCTCTTCAACGTCCTGTCTTCGGACGAAGCCGCCGTGGAACAACTGCCGCAGGGTTCGAATCCTGACTCGCCGCCAATGTTAAGTCTGTGGGTTGTATTATAAATAATCACAGACTCCACTGTTAACAAAATAAAACACGTCTTTACTATTCAGAGGCTCGGGCGATTCTGCCCTAGTTAACGTATCACAACCCTTATATACTGGTGTGGTCACTATCGGTATTACAGTATACATGAGCCAATAGATAGTGCCACCCTAAAGTAGTGCTCTTAAAGGCGAACGGTTACATTCTATAGTTCCCTTAAAGGTAAACGGTTACATACACAACAATTCCCACCTCCTGAAGCGAGCTATCCACGGAGCTCTCTGCCTCCTGGATGCACCACAGTGACGCCAGCTGCTGCTCAAACTCCAAAACCCATGAGACGTGTCCTTGAGTTTCCACATGGCACAAGATGTGCATTCCACGGGACTGAGGTGCCCTGCCATGCCTCTATTTATTAGATTATTAACTAACATAACAGAATTAAACTCAAGAATTAAAAAAAAACCTACTCACCATTTATTTTTCTTTATAGTGCCTTCCCTTCTTCTGATGTCACGTTCCGCATTGAGTGGAGCGAGAGTTTGGTAAGTGCGAGAAAAGTTATTTAAGTTTATTTAGTGAGTTTAAGTGAAGGGAAAATTTAACTTTCTGAAGAAAGTTTAATTTAAAAAAGTAAATTAAACTGTTGGGGATTTTAAACCGGAAGTAGAATCTGGGAAACAAAAGCGGCGGGCCGAGTGCGGCAGTGCGAGTGCGGTCCGCGTTGAGTGGCGCGAGAGTTTGGTAAGCGCGAGAAAAGTTATTTAAGTTTATTTAGTGAGTACAAGTGCAGGGAAAATTTAACATTCTGAAGAAAGTTTAATTTATTAAAGTAAATTAAAAAGTTGGGGAGCTTAAACCGGAAGTAGATGCCGGACATAAAAAGGGTCGTGCCGAATGCAGCAGCACGAGTGCGGTCCGCATTGAGTGGAGCGAGAGTTTGGTAAATGCGGGTGTTCGGGCAAGTGGGAGGTGAGGGGGTGTTTCTGCCCTGTTTTTTTTCCCACTCTCAGGCTTATTCAAAACTGCGGAAGCGGAGCAGCGAGACGAATCAACCTAACAGGCCCCACAGGCAGATATCAAAAGGGAGGTTGGTGATCAGCTGGTTGGTAGGTCCTCTTCCTTCTCTGTTATAACTTTATAATTGGTAAGTACTATTAAATAGTGGTGTGATCTTCATCATCTATATCGGGGCAGAGGGTCTTCATAACGAATAATAAGAAATTTAATTAATTACATAGAAATGTGTGAACAGGTGATGTGTTACTGTTGCGAAATGTGGGAGCCAGTGGACCCCATTGAGGCTCACGGTGATTACATTTGCGACAAGTGTTTGCTGCTAGAGGAACTCAGGCGCCATGTTAAAGAGCGTGAGACCGAGCTTCAGACACTGCGACACATCAGGGAGGGGGAGAAGTACCTGGACTCTATGTTTCAGGAGGTAGTCACACCTATGAAATTAATTAATTCAGATGCAGTCCGTGGTCAGGGACAGGACGGTGTGACTATGAGTGAGGCAGGTCCGAGGATCCAGGAGGTAGTGTTGGAGGAGCCGCAGCCCTTGCTCTTGTTGAACAGGTTCGAGGTTCTTACTCCCTGTGAGGGCGGGAGCGGGGACTGCAGGGGGGATGAGCAACCTGGCCAAAGCATCGTGGTACAGGGGGCCATTCAAGAGGGGGGAGTAAAAAGAAATGTAGTGGTAGGGGATAGTATCATTAGGGGTGTATATAGGGTTCTCTGCAGTCGAGAGCGGGAGTCCCGAAGGTTGTGTTGCCTGCCTGGTGCCAGGGTTAAGGACATCTCTTCTGTGCTGGAAAGAAACTTGGAGTGGGAGGGGGAGGATCCGGTTGTCATGGTCCATGTTGGTACAAACGACGTAGATAGGACAAGGAATAAGGTTCTTTTAAAGGAGTATGAGCAGCTAAGGGTCAAACTTAAAAACAGAATCTCAAGGGTAATAATCTCTGGATTATTACCTGAGGCACGAGCGAATTTGGCTAGAATAAATAAAATGCGTGGCTAAAAGACTGGTGTGGGAGAAATGGGTTCTGCTTCTTGGGACACTGGCTTCAGTACTGGGACAGGAAGGAGCTGTTCCATTGGGATGGAGTTCACTTGGCCAGTGCTGGGACTAGAGTCCTGGCGAATCATATAACTAGGGCTGTAGAGAGGGCTTTAAACTAATTAGTGGGGGGGGGGGGGAGGTCTCTAGAGAGCAAATAATAAAAATGACAATGGATAAGGTCAGAGACCTAGGTAGCAGTAGGGGAATTAAAAGCCGGAGCATGTCAGGGAGGGACAGAAGGCATAGAGTAAAAGGTAAAGTAGTAAAAGGGGAAAAAGCAGGAACTAAGTGTCACAAAACATATTTGAAAGTTCTTTATCTGAATGCCCTTAGCATTCGTAACAAAATGGATGAGTTAACGGCATAAATAACTAAATATGGGTATGATCTTGTGGCCATTACAGAAACATGGCTGCAGGGTGACCATGACTGGGAATTAAACATACCAGGATTTTTAACAATCAGGAAGGACAGGCAGGAAGGAAGGGGAGGTGGGGTGGCTATGTTAATAAAGGAAGGAATCACTGCAATGCAGAGAAATGATATTGGGTCAAAGGATCAGGATAGTGAAACAGTTTGGGTGGAGATAAGGAATAATAAGGGGAAAAACACTAGTGGGCGTAATCTATAGGCCTCCGAACAGTTGCAAACCTGTTGGATGAAGTATTAATCAGGAAATAGTTGGGGCTTGTAATAAGGGAACAGCTATAATTATGGGGGATTTTAGCTATCATATTAACTAGACAAATCAAATTGGGCAGGGCAGCCTTGAGGAAGAGTTGATTGAGTGTATTGGGGATGGGTTTCTTGAGCATTGCGTAACTGAACCGACCAGGGAGCAAGCAATCTTAGATTTGGTCCTGCGTAATGATTCAGGATTAATTATAAATGTCCTAATAAAAGATCCACTTGGAATTAGTGACTATAACATGAATGAATTCCATATTCAATTAGAGGGTGAGAAGGTTGGATCTCAAAGAAGCGTACTGAGCTTGAATAAAGGAGATTATGAAGGTATGAGTGCGGAATTGATTAGAGTGGATTGGGAAAATAGATTAAAGGGTAAGACGGTACATGAGCAGTGGTGTAGATTTAAGGAGTTATTTTACAACTTTCAAAAAAAAAATATTCCACTGAGGAAAAAAGGGTGTAAAGAAATGACAGCCATCCATGGCTAAGTAAAGTAATTAAGGATAGTATCCGACTAAAAACAAGGGCATATAAGGTAGCCAAATCTAGTGGGAGGATAGAAGATTGGGAAATCTTCAAAAGACAGCAAAAAATAACAAAAAGGTTGATTAAGAAAGGTAAGATAGATTATGAAAGTAAACTAGCAAAAAATATAAAAAGAGATAGCAAGAGTTTCTATAGTTATATAAAAAGAAAAAGGGTGGCTAAAGTAAATGTTGGTCCCTTAGAGGATGAGACCGGGAAATTAATGGTGGGAAACATGGAGATGGCAAAAATGCTGAACAAATATTTTGCTTCAGTCTTTACGGTAGAGGACACTAAGAATATCCCAACACTGGACAAACAGTGGGCTCTAGGGAGGGAGGAGCTAAATATGATTAAAATCAATAAGGAATTGGTAATCGGTAAAATAATGGGACTCAAGGCAAATAAAGCCCCTGGACCGGATGGCTTACATGCTAGGGTCTTGAGGGAGGTGGCGGTAGGGACTGTGGATGCATAGGTAATAATTTTCCAATACTCCCTGGACTGAGCAAAGCTCCTGGCAGATTGGAAAACTGCTAATGTATCTATCCTCCCACTAGATTTGGCTACCTTAAAAAGGGTAGTAGGCAGAAGGCTGGAAATTATAGATCAGTTAACCTTATATCTGTTGTTGGTAAAATTTTGGAGTCCATTATTAAGGAGACAGTAACGGGACATTTGGATAAACATAATTTAATAGGACAAAGTCAGCATGGTTTTATGAAGGGGAAGTCATGTTTGACAAATTTGCTTGAGTTCTTTGAGGACGTAACATACAGGGTGGATAAGGGGAACCAGTGAACGTATTGTATTTAGACTTCCAAAAGGCATTCGACAAGGTGCCAAACAAAAGATTATTGCTCAAGATAAAAAATCACGGGATTGGTGGTAATACTTTGGCATGGGTGGAGGATTGGCTATCTAACAGAAAGCAGAGAGTTGGGATAAATGGTTCATTCTCAGACTGGCAATCAGTAATTAGCGGTGTTCCGCAGGGGTCAGTGCTCGGTCCCCAACTTTTTACAATCTATATTAATGATTTGGAGGAGGGGACCGAATGTAACATATCAAAGTTTGCAGCTGATACAAAGATGGGAGTGAAAGTATTGAGTGAGGAGAACATAAAAAACCTGCAAAGGGACATAGACAGTCTAATAAGTGGGCAGAGATTTGGCAGATGGAATACAATACTGGAAAGTGTGAGATTATGCACTTTGGCAGGAAACGTCATAGAGCAAGTTATTATCTTAATGTCAAGAAACTGGAAAGTACTGTAGTACAAAGGGACCTGGGGGTCATGGTGCACGAAACTCAAACACTTCGTATGCAGGAGCAGCAGGTGATCAAGAAGGCCAATGGAATGTTGGCTTTTATTGCTAGGGGGATAGAATATAAAAACAGGGAGGTATTGCTGCAGTTGTACAAGGTATTGGTGAGACCGCACCTGGAATACTGCGTACAGTTTTGGTGTCCATATTTAAGAAAAGACATACTTGCTCTCGAGGCAGTACAAAGAAGGTTCACTCGGTTAATCCCGGGGATGAGGGGGTGGACATATGAGGAGAGGTTGATTAGATAGGGACTCTACTCATTGGAGTTCAGAAGAATGAGAGGCGAGCTTTTTGAAACATATAAGATTGTGAAGGGGCTTGATCGGGTGGATGCGGTGAGGATGTTCCCAATGATGGGTGAAACTAGAACTAGGGGGCATGCACTTAGAATAAGGGGCTGCTCTTTCAAAACTGAGAAGAGGAGAAACTTCTTCACTCAGAGGGTAGTAGGTCTGTGGAATTTGTTGCCACAGACAACTGTGGAAGCTGCATCATTAAATAAATTTAATACAGAAATAGAGTTTCCTAGAAGTAAAGGGAATTAGGGGTTACGGGGAGCGGACAGGAAATTGACATGAATCGAGGTTCGGATCGGTCATGGCCCTGTGCCTGGTGAAGCGGGCCCAGGGGCCGTGTAGCCTGGTCCTGCTCCTACTTCTTGTGTTCTAATTCTGTGTTAGATTGCAGGAGATGGGTCTATTCACAGGGGTTAGTGGAGACCTCGGGAACAGGCTGCCAGCTAGGATTCCTCCAAGAGTAAATGGGGCCTGTTCCTGGCTGGGGTGCAGATCACCTTTTACAGAAGTTAAGTACTGCAGGAAATACAGGGACAGAGTGATGTCCTGGACGAGTTTCGATCGCCTAGATGGGTCGGAGAGGAATTTCCCCGAATTATTCTCCCAAATTGGCCACTGGGTTTTTTATCTGGTTTATCGCCTCTCCCGGGAGATCACATGGGTTCGGGTGGGATGGAGAGTGGAAGTAGATTTGAGGTTAGGATCAGGTCAGCCATGATCCTGTTGGGTGGCAGAGCAGGCTCGAGGGGCCGATTGGCCTACTCCTGCTCCTATTTCTTACGTTCTTATGTTCTTATGTTATCACGCTCCCTTGAGCTCGCTCCCGGCTTAGGGTTCTCTGGCCTACCTTTCTCTCCGGCTGCACCTCTCGCTCTCTCCTCCTTCCCCCTTTGCCCCTAATTCCTATTCTCTCAAAATTCACAACTTAGCACTCTGGTTAGAACCGCTCATTTTAGACCACTTGGTGCAGACCAGTGAAAAAATGGATTTCCCCTTTCTTGTTAGCTGATTTATTCCATACCAGGCCATTAGGATAAAACAAAATAACAATAAATAAATCATCCTAAATGGCAGGATCATAGAGATAATCCCAGTGATGGAACGATGGGACTCAACAACATGACATTGCTCCCGCTTCAGTCCAGGAATGTAATTCCCAGGGCCACCTAGATTACACTGCTCCCGCCTCAATCGAGGAATTTCATTCAAAGCGATGCCTAGATTACACTGCTCCCGCCTCAGTCTAAGAATTTCATTCCCAGGGCTGCCTAGATTACACTACGCCCACTTCATTCCAGGAATTTCATTGCCAAGGCTGCCTAGATTACACTGCTCCCACCTCAGTCCAGGAATTTCATTCACAGGGCTGCCTAGATTACACTGCTCCTGCCTCCGTTCTGGAATTTCAATTCCCAGGGATGCCTATGTTACACTGCTCCCACCTCAGACCAGGAATTTCAGTCCCAGGGACTCCTAGTTTACACTGCTCCCACCTCAGTCCAGGAATATCATTTCCAGGGCTTCCTAGTTTAGACTGTTCCCACCTCAGTCCAGGAACCTCATTCCCTGGGATTCCTAGGTTACACTGCTCCCGCCCAATCCAGGAATTCAATTGCCAGTTCATTTCTCTGTTGGCTGAAACTAGAACAAGAATAAGAAGAACATATTTATAAAGAGTGACCTCACCCAGACAAACAGATCATGGTGTTTGACCGAGGGGAAGAAACATCAAAAGGAGCAAAGGGTTGACACCAAAGAATCAAATGAAAATGTTTAAAATATTAACCAATGATAGACATAACCTGTAAGCAGCTCAATACTCCATGAAACGCACTGGAAACATTGAATTCTTGCATAGTCATACTCACGGAACCATAAATATCAGTCAACATTCCCGATTCCTCCTACATCATCCCAGCCTGTATCTTTTCCACCGGCAGCACAGGCCCACCAGTGGCGGGGGCAGAGTGTTATACAGTCACGTGGGCGAGACCCTGCGGGCCCTCAACATTGCCTATAGATATAAAGAAGTCTCATGGCTTCCAGTCAGATATGGGCAAGGTTACTTCCTGTAGATTGCCACATACCACCCTCCCTCAGCTGATGAATCTTCATGAGGACCACCAGTTGATGGGATCACCGAGAGCAGAATGGGCACAAATTATACTCAGGATCGGGAGGGGGAAACTTCAATGTCCATCAGCAAGAGTGGCTCGGAAGTACCATCATTAATAAAAGTGGAACAATAGAATATGCGAGAAAACTAGCAAGAAATGTAAAAGCAGACTGTAAGAGTTTCTACAAGTATGGAAAAAGGAAAAGAGTAGCAAAAGTAAACATTGGTCCCTTAGATGCTGAGACAGGAGAAATTGTTACGGGGAATAATGAAATTGCAGAAACATTAAACAAATATTTTCTCTCTCTCTTCACAGATGAAGACACAAAATGCATACCAAAAATGGTGGGAACCAACTGTTTATGAGTTTGAGGAACTTAATGTAATTAATATAGGTAGAGAAAAAGTACTACAGAAACTAATGGGACTAAAAGTCGACAAATCCCCTGGACCTGACGGCGTACACCGTAGAGTTCTAAAAGAAGTGGCTGAAGAGATAGTGGATGCATTTGTTCTGATCTTTCAAATTTCCCTAGAATCTAGAATGTTCCCAGCGGATTGGAAGCTCGCAAAGGAGGGTGATAGAAAACAGGGAACTACAGACCAGTTACACTGACATCAGGCAGCGGGAAAATGCTGGAATCCATTATTAAGGAAGTGGTGTCAAGTCACTTAGAAAATAATAGCGTGATTAGGCAGAGTCAGCATGGTTTTATGAAAGGAAAATCGTGTTTGACAAATTTATTTGAGGTTATTGAGGATGTAAATAGCAGAGTAGATAATGGGGAACTAGTGGATGTAGTGTATGTTCTTTTTAGAGCAGAGAAGCTTAAGAAGCATAGAATTATACAATCATAGAAAATTATGGCACAGAAGGCGGCCATTCGGCCCATCGAGTCTGTGCTGGTCGCAAAAGAGCTCTCCACCCTAATCCCACATTCCAGATCTTGGCCCGTAGTCCTGTAGGTTGCGGCACTTCAAGTTCATATCCAAGTACCTTTTAAATATGTTGAGGGTTTCTGCCTCTAACATCCTTACCGGCAGTGATTTACAGAGCCCCACTGCCCTCTGGGTGAAAATATTCACCTCATCTCCCCTCTAAGGCTTCTATCAATTACTATAAATCTATGCCCCCTGGTTATTCACCTCTCTGCGAAGGGATATAGGCTCTTGCTATCCTCACTATCAGGGCCCTTCATAATTTTATACACCTCAATTAAACCTCCCCTCAACCTGCTCTGTTCCAAAGAAAACAACCCCAGCCTGTCCGAGCTTTCCTCATAGCTAAAATTCCCCAGACCTGGCAACAAAATCCTAAATATCTTCTGTCCCTTCTCTAGTGCAATCATATCTTTCCTGTAATGTGGTGATTAGCACTTTACACAGTCCTGTAGCTGTGGCTAAAATTGTGTTTTATACAGATCTAGCATAACCTCCCCGCTCTTATATTCTATGCCTCGGCCAATTAATCAAAGTATCCTGTATGCATTCTGGACTACCTTATCTACCTGTCCTGATAACTTCAGGGATCTGTGGACATGAACGCCAATGTTCCTCTGTTGCTCTACATTTATCATTAACCTACTAATTATTGTGTATCCCGTTGCCTTGTTAGCCCTCCCCAAATGTATAATCTCTCAGTTCTCCAGATTGAATTCCATTTGCCAATTTTCTGCCCACCTGACAGTCCATTGATATCTTCCTGCAGTCTTCAGCTTCCTTCTTCATTATCAACCACACAGCCAATTTTGTATCATTCTTAATCGTGGCCCCAACATTGAAGTCTAAGTAATTAATACATACCGCAAAAAGAAAGGGACCAAGTACTTAGCCCTGCCGAAGCCCACTGAAAACAGCCTTCCAGTCACAGAAACATTCATCGACCATTACAGTTTGTTTCTCGACACTGAGCCAATTGTGGATCCAACTTGCCACTTTCCCCTGGATGCCATGGGCTTTTCCTATTTTGACCAACCTGCATGTGGGACATTGTTAAAGGCTTTGTTCATATCTATGTGAACTACATCAAATGCATTACCCTCATCGACCCTCCTCTTTACATTCTCAAAAAATTCAATCAAGTTACTCAGACACGACCTACCTTAACAAATCCATGCTGTCTGTCCTTGATTAATCCGTGAGTTTCTAAATGTCGATTTATACTGCCCCTCAGAATTTTTCAAATAATTTATTTTAACACTGAGGTTAGGCTTTCTGGCCTGTAATTAATCGGTCTATCCCTTTCTCCCTTTTTAAACAACGGTGTAATTTCAGCAGCCCTCCAGTCCTCTTGGCCATGTCAGTAGCCAGAGAGGATTGGAAAGTGATGGTCTGAGCTTCTGCTATTTCCTCCTTTGCCTCTCAACAGCCTGGTATACATTTCGTCCGGCCCTCGAGATGTTTCTACTTTCAAAGATGCTGAACTCCATAATGTTTCCTCTCTCACTAAGTTTATCTCACCTAATATTGCACATACCTCCTCCATAACTTCAATGCCTACATCGTGCCTCTCTGCTGTGAAGAGGGAAACAAAGTCATAGAGTCATAGAGTCATAGAGTATTACAGCACAGAAAGAGGCCTTTCGGCACATCGTGTCTGCGCCGCCCATCCATCCCTGTCCAGTCTAATCCCATTTTCCAGCATTTGGTCCATAGCCCTGTATGCAATGGCATTTCAAGTGCTCATCCAAATGCTTCTTGAATGTTGTGAGGGTTCCTGCCTCTACCACCCTTTTAGGCATTGAGTTCCACATTCCAACCACCCTCTGGGTGAAAAAGTTCCTCCTCAAAACCCTCTAAATCTCCTGCCCCTTACCCTGAATCTATGCCCCCTTGTTATTGACCCCCCTACTAAGGGGAAAAGTTCCTCTTTGTCTACCTTATCTATGCCCCTCATCATTTTGTACACCTCAATCAGGTCCCCCCTCAGCCTTCTTTGCTCCAAGGAAAACAACCCCAGCCTGTTTAGTCTTTCTTCATAGCTGAGGCGCTCCATCTCAGGTAACATCCTGGTGAATCTTCTCTGTACCCTCTCCAAAGCAATCACATCCTTCCTATAGTGAGGCGACCAGAACTGCACACAGTACTCCAGCTGTGGCCTCACCAGCGTTTTGTACAGCTCCATCATAACCTCCCTGCTCTTATATTCTATGCCTCGGCTAATGAAGGCAAGTATCCCATATGCCTTTTTAACCACCTTATCTACCTTTTCCGCTGCCTTCAGAGATCTATGTACATGTACACCAAGGTCCCTCTGACCCTCTGTACTTCCTAGGGTCCTACCACTCATTGTGTATTCCCTTGACTTATTTGTCCGTCCAAAATGCATCACCTCGCACTTTTCAGGGTTAAATTCCATTTGCCACTTTTGCGCCCAACTGACCAACCCGTCTATATCGTCCTGTAGCCTGAGGCTTTCCTCCTCGCAATTTACCACCCCACCAATTTTCGTGTCATCTGCAAACTTACTGATCATCCCTTTTACATTCTCATCCAATTCATTTATGTATATCACAAACAACAAGGGACCCAGCACCGATCCCTGAGGTACCCCACTGGACACAGGCTTCCAGTCACAAAAGCAACCTTCGAACATCACCCTCTGCCTCCTGCCACTCAGCCAGTTTAGGATCCAACGCGCCAAGGCACCCTGGTTCCCATGGGCTCCTACCTTCTTGACCAGTCTCCTATGCGGGACTTTGTCAAAAGCTTTACTGAAGTCCATGTAAACCACATCCACAGCATTTCCCTCATCCACCTCCCTTGTCACCCCCTCGAAAAATTCAATCAGATTTGTCAGACATGATTTACCCTTGACAAAGCCATGCTGACTATCCCCGATTAATCCTTGCCTCTCCAAGTGGAGACTAATTTTGTCCCTCAGAATTGTTTCCAATAATTTCCCTACCACTGATGTTAGGCTCACTGGCCTGTAATTCCCTGGTTTATCCCTGCTACCCTTCTTGTATAATACTACTACGTTAGCTGTCCTCCAGTCCTCTGGTACATCCCCTATGGCCAGAGAGGTTCTGAAAATTTGTGTCAGAGCCCCTGCAATCTCCTCCTTTGCCTCCCACAGCAGCCTGGGATACATCTCGTCCGGGCCTGGGGATTTATCCACTTTTTGGCCTGCTAAAACCGCTAGCACCTCCTCCCTCTCGATGCTAATATGTTCAAGTATGTCACAGTCCCCTTGCCCGATTTCTATGTTTGCATCGTCTTTCTCCATAGTGAACACAGATGCAAAAAATTCATTTAAAACCCCGCCTACATCATCTGGCTCTACGCACAGATTGCCACTTTGGTCCCTAATAGGCCCTACCCTTTCCCTGGTTTTCCTCTTGCCCTTAATATACTTATAAAACATCTTAGGATTTTCCTTTATTTTGCTCGCCAGTATTATTTCATGGCCCCTCCTCGCCCTCCTAATTTCTTTTTTAAGTATGCCCCTGCACTTTTTATACTCCTCTAGGGCTTCTTCCGTCTTTAGTCTTTTGTAACTGCCAAAAGCCCCCCTTTTATTTCTAATGCATTTTTGTATCTCCCTTGTCATCCAAGGTTCCCTTTGCTTGTTGGTCCCACCCTTGACCTTTACAGGAACATGTTGGCGCTGTACTCTCTCTATTTCCCTTCTGAAAGTCTCCCACTGTTTTGATGTGGATTTATTTAGATCCATACCCACGTCTTCCGCCTCCACTCTGGTTACCGTTTCGGTCCCCAATAGTGATCCTTTTGTTCTATATGTATTTATAAAGCATCTTTGGGTTTTCCTTGATTTTACTTGATATTTGATGCCCTTTTGATGCCCTTGCTGTTCTTCCCTAATTTCCTCTTTTTTAATTTCACCCTGCACTTTCTATTCTCCCCTCGGATTTCCATAATATTGAGCTCTTGCTTATCTGTAAAATGTTTCCCTTTTTTGCCTTATCCTACCCTGTTTGCTACTTGACATCCAGGGGCTCTAGATCTGGGAGATCCTTCCATTTTTATTATTGGGAACAAAGTTGCTCTGAACCCTGATTATCTACTCTTTAAATGCCTCCCATTGCTCTGAAACTTCAAGTAGCTCTTTCCAGTCCACTGTTATAAAATCACATCAAAGCTCAGTAAAAATGGCCTTTCCCCAATTGAGAACTTTCACACCTGGTCCATCTTTGTCATTTTCCACAAGAGAAGATTCAATATAGATGCTGAAAATCAGCTGTCTTTTGATAGAGTGAGTCACTTTCCAGTAGTAGAATGATGGGTAAACAGAGGGCACAGATTTAAGGTAATTAGCAAAAGAACCGGGGGAGAGAGGAGATAATTTTCTTTTAGCAGTGATTTGTTGTGATCCGGAATGCATTGACTCAGTACGTGGTGGCAGCACATTCAATAGTAACTATCGAAAGGGAATTGGATAATCATTTCAAGGGGAAGATTTACAGGGCACTGGCTAAAGAGTAGGACTAATTAGATAGCTCTTTCAAGGAGACGGCACAGATATGCTGTACCATTCTATGATTCTTTGAGCAAGAGAGAGAGAGAGGGAAGAGGGAGCAAGAAAGTGAGAAAGAAAAATAGAGACAGAATGACTGGGAGAGGTAGAGGGAAATAAATTAACTTTAAAAGGGGAATTGGATAAACACTTGAAGGGGAAAGATTTGCAGGACTATGGTGAAGAGCAGGGGAATGGGACTAATTGTATGGGTGAGGCCCTGGTGGAATTAGATTTTAAGGATGAGGATATTAAAATCGAATTGTTGCTGGATCGGGAGCAAATGTTGGTCAGTGAGCACAGGTGTGATGGATGAATGGGATTGATGCGACTTAGGATATGGGCAGCAGAGTTTTTGATGAGCTCTAGTTTTAGGTAGTACTAGGCAGGAATGGTGATTCAGAAGATATGATTTCGGAGTTCAGCTCAGGGACAAAGAGATCTCACAGGTTGCAAACAGACTGGTTCAGCCTCAGACATTGACCAGGGAGGGGGATTGAATCGGGAGATAGAGCATGGAGTTTGTGACGACAACAGAAGACGATGGCTTTGCTCTTCCCAAGATTTAAATGACAAATCGTAATGCAGTGAAACGTGGTTTACAGATCCAATTCCTCGATATAGCGACTTACCAAGGACACCAACACCAGCAAAGAATGAAGAATAGTAATACAGTTAGCAAAGGTTTGCAGTTAATAGCTGGATACAGAGACCTACCAGGAACAACAACTGCAGCAAGGAGGGGATAGTAAATGACAAGAACAGTAATACAGTAAAACATGGTTAACAGAATAGCTGGATAGAGAGACTTACCAGGAACACCAACAGCAGCAAGGAGTGGATAGTAAATGTATTGAATAACCTGAAGTGCAGACAGTCTCCGATCGTCTAATGATATTTCATCATAATATTCTGAAAGATAGTCAAACTGCCAGATGAAACTCCTGCCCATTGTTGTAAAATTACAATCAACTGTTCTCAGATTCCAAACCAATGTTGCAGCATTCCAATCTGCTGTTCTCAGATTCTGACTCCCTCTTTGTGGAGCAGTGCGCTGATCCCTGTTAGTGCCAGAGGTGATGCTCTCACTGACACTACAGGATAACACATTGAAAGGAGTCCCTTATTAATAGAAGAGGGAAACACGGCACTGATACAACTAGGGTCCATTGAGACTGACATTATTTACACTCACTGAACAAACAGCTTCAGTTAACCCGTGGAGACTGACATTAATTACAATCACTGAACAAACAGCTTCAGTTAACACGTGGAGACTGACATTAATTACAGTCACTGAACAAACAGCTTCAGTTAACCCGTGGAGACTGACATTAATTACAGTCACTGAACAAAAAGCTTCAGTTAACCCCTTTCAATCCAATACTTTTTGTACCACAGTAAAGTAGAACATTTACCCGTCCCGGACGGGATGTATGAGGGTTGCTGAGGGAAGGAATGGTGGAAATAGTGCAGGCCCTGGCCAGAATATTTCAATCCTCCTTGGATATGAGAGTTGTTCCAGAGCACTGGAGGGTTAAAAATGTTATACATTGTTTAAAAAAGGAGAGAGGGATAAATTCTGTAACTGCTGGCCTGTAAGTCTAACGTCAGTGGTGGGGAAGCTTCTAAAGGCCATATTCCCGGAGAAAATTATCTGACTTTGGAAACAAACATGGCTTAATAATTGACAACCAGCACGGATATGTTAATGGCAAAGTGATTCTCACAAACTTGATTGAGTTGTGTGATGAAGAAATGGAGAGGTTTGATGAGGGTAGTGGTGTTGATGTTGTGTATATGGACATTAAAATGCATTTGATAAAGTGCAAATGAGTAGACTTGTTAGGACCAAAGGGACAGTGGCAGTGGGGATCTGACATTAGATAAGGGACAGAAAGCAGAGAGTAATGGTGAACGGTTGCTGTTGTTCAGACTGGAGAGAAGTGTACAAAGGTATCCCCCAGGGGTCGCTATTCTGCCACTGCCCTTTTTGATATATATTAATGATATAGACTTATAAAATGGCATAATTTGTACGTTTGCAGATGACACGGAACTCGGAAATGTAGTAAAAACTGAGTGGGATAGCAGTAGGCTTCAGGAGGACACAGACCGGCTGGAGAATTAAGCAAAGTGATGAATGGTGTCCTTGACAGTGTTATTAAGTGATACTTACACTCCAATAACCTACTCACCGATGCTCAGTTTGAATTCCGCCAGCACCACTCCTGTCCAGACCTCATTAAGCTCTGGTCCAACACATGGATGAAGGAGCTGGATTCCAGAGCTGAGGTGAGAGAGACTGCCCTTGACATCAAGGCAGCATTGGACTGAGTGTGGCATCAAGGAGCCTTAGTAAAATTGAAGTCAATCGGAAGCAGGGGGAAAACTCTCCACTGGCTCGAGTAATACCCAGCAAAAAGGAAGATGGTTGTAGTTTTTGGAGGGCAATCATCACAGCCCCTGGACTTCACTGCATGAGTACATCAGGGCAGTGTCCTCGGTCCAAACATCTTCAGCTACTTCATCAATGAAATTCCCTCCATCCTATGGTCAGAAGTGGGGATGTTCGCTGATGATTGCTCAGTAAACTGACTTGGATAGAGAAATGGCTGGCAGACAGGAAGCAAAGATTTGAAATAAACGGGTCTTTTTCCGAGTGGCAGGCAATGAAAGTGGGGTACCGCAGGGATTGGTGCTTGGACCCCAGCTTTTCACAATATATATTAATGATCTAGACGACTGAACTGGATGTAATAACTACAAGTTTGCAGACAACACAAAGCTGGGTGGGCGTGTCTGCCGTGAGGAGGGTGCTGAGAAATTCCTGTATGATTTGGACAGGTTTGCTAATTAGGCACATGTATGGTAGATGCAGTATAATGTGGATAAATGCGAGGTTATCCACTTTGGTGCGAAAGCAGGAAGGCAGATTACTATCTGAACGGCAATAGTTTGGGAGAAGGGGAAGTGCAACGAGACCTGGGTGTCCTTGTACACCAGTTGCTGAAGATAATCATGCAGGTGCAGCAGGCGGTAAAGAAGGTAAATGGTATGTTGGCCTTCATAGCGAGAGGATTCCAGTACAGGAACAAGGATGTGCTGCTACATTTGGACAGGGCCTTGGTGAGACCACACCTTGAGTATTGTGTGCAGTTTTGTTCACCTAATCCGAGGAAGGATCTTCTTGCCATGGAGGGAGTGCAGCGAAGATTCACCAGACTGATACCTGGGATGGCAGGAATGACGTATGAGGAGAGATTGGGTCAATTGGGCTTATACTCGCTGGAGTTTAGAAGAAAAAGAGTGGATCTCATTGAAACCTATAAAATTCTAACAGGACTAGACAGACTAGATGCAGCAAGGATGTTCCCGATGGGGGGGGAGTCCAGAACCAGGGGTCACAGTCTAAAGATAAGGGGTAAGCCATTTAGGACAGTGATGAGGATGAATTTCTTCTCCCAGAGAGTGGTGAACCTCTGGAATTCTCAACTACAGAAGGCAGTTGAGGCCAATGCATTAAATTTATTCAAGAATGAGTTAGATATGTTTCTTATGGCTAAAGTGATCAAGGGATATCGGGAGAAGGCAGGGACAGGGTACTGAGTTTGGATGATCAGCCATGACCTCATTGAATGGCAGAGCTGGCTTGAGGGGCCGAATGGCCTACTCCTGCTCCTATCTCCTATGTTACTATGTTTCTTTGTTATTCAGCTCTAATAGCAGCTCCTCAGATAATGCAGCAGTCCATCCCCGCATGGAGCAAGACCTGGATCACTTTCAGCATTGGGCTGATAAGTGGAAAGTAATAAACTCACCACACAAGTGCCAGACAATGACTATCTCCAACAAGAGCCACATCCACTTGACATTCAATCGGATTACCATCGCCAAATCCTCCACAATAAATATCCTGGGAGTTACTATTGATGAGAACCTTAATTGCAGGAGCCACATAAATACTGTGGCTAAAAGAGCAGTTCAAGGCTGGGTATTCTGCGGTGAGTCTGTCACCTCCTGATTCACAAAAGCCCTTCCACAATCTACAATGGTCAAGTAATGAGTGTGATGGAATACTCTCCACTTGCCTGAATGAGTGCAGCTCCAACAACACTCAAGAAGCTCGAATTCATCCAGGACAAAGCAGCCCAGTTGATTGTTACTCCCTCCCTCACCGGCGCACCATGGCTGCAGTTTGTACCATCAACAACAGACACTGTAGCAACTCGCCAAGGCATCTTCGGCAGCACCTCCCAATCCCGTGGACTCCAACACCAAGAAGGACAAGGGGAGCAGGCGCATGGGAACACCATCACCTGTAATTTCCCCTCCTAGTCACACACCATCCTGACTTGGCAGTATATCGCCGTTCCTTCAATGTTGCTGGGTCAAAATCCTGCAAGCAGCTCCGTAACAGCACAGTGGGAGCACCTTCACCTCACGGGCTGCAGTGCTTCAAGAAGGCGTCTCACCACCACCTTCTCTAAGGGCAACTAGGGATGGGAAATAAAGGCTAGCTGTGCCAGCGATGGACACATCTCATGAATAAAGAAAAAAAAATAGATGGCTGATGAAATCCCATAAATGCCATAGATTTTAGAATGTTTACCGCGGACTGGAATATAGCAAATGTAACCCCACTATTTAAGAAAAGAGGGAGAGAAAACGTGGAACTACAGACCAGTTATCCTGACAACAGTAGGAGGAAAAATGATAGAACATATTATTAACGACGTGGTAACAGGGCACTTAGAAAATTATAATTAGATTTATGAAAGGGAAATCGTGTTTCACAATTCTGTTAGAGTTTCTGAGGTTTTAACTAGCAGAATAGATACGGGGGAGCCAGTAGACGTGTTGGATTTTGATTTTCAGAAGGCATTCGATAAAGTGGCATACTCGAGGTTATTAAACAAATTGAGATTGGGGGTAATATACTAGAATGGGCTGAGGATTGGTAAACTGACAGAAAACAGAGCGCAGCAATAAATGGGTCATTATCTGGTTGGCAGGCTGTAACTAGTGGGGATCTGCAAGAATCAGTTCTTGGGCCTCAGCTAATCACAGTCAATATCAATGATTTGGATAATGGGACCAAATGTAATATGTCCAAATTTTCTGATGATACAAAGGTGGGTGGGAATGTAAGATGTGAGGGGGATGCAAGGAGGTTTCAAGGCAATATAGACAGGCTAATTGCCTGGGCAAGTACATGGCAAATGGAATATAATTTGGAGAAATGTGAAATTAGGGAAAATAGTAAAGTAGGGTATTTTTAAATGGTGAGGTAACATGCAGGTACAGCAAGCAATTAGGAAACTAAATGGTACGTTGGCCTTTATTACAAGAGGAATTGTGTACAAGAGTAAAGACGTCTTACTACAATTATATAGGGCCCTGGTGAGACCGAACCTGGAAAATTGTGTATAGTTTTGGTCTCCTTACCAAAGGAAGGATATACTTGCCAAAGAAGGAGTTCAAAGAAGGTTCACCAGACTGGTTCTTGCGATGGGGGGATTGTCCTATGAGGACAGATTGAGTAGACTAGGCCTATATTATCTCGAGTTTAGAAGAATGAGAGGTGATCTCAATGAAACATATTAAATCCTTACAGGGCTTGACAGGGTAGATGCAGGGAGGGTGTGTTCCCTGGCTGGGGAGTCTAGAACCAGGGGTCACAGTCACAGAATAAGGGATCGGCCAGTTAGGTCTGAGATGAGGATAAATATCTTCACTCAGAGGGTGGGGAATCTTTGGAATTCACTACCCCAGTGGGCTGTGAGCGCTCAGTCATTGAATATATTCAAGACAGAGATAGATAGATTTTTGTATATTAAGGGAATCAAGGGATATAGGGATAGTTCAGGAAAGTGGATTGAGGTAGAATATAATTCATGACCTTATTGAATGTCAGAGCAGGCTCGATGGACAGAATGGCCTACTCCTGCTCCTATTTCTTATGTTCCTACGTTCTAATCTCACCATGTATCCCTGTCTTTCTCTTCCCTCTGCATCTTTCCGCCTCTCTCCACCTCCCTGTCTGTCTCTGTCTCTATCTGGCTGTCTGTGGCTCTCCCCCTGTCTGTCTGTCTCGGCTAACTCTCTTTGTTTCTATTTCTCTGTCTTTGTCTCTGCCTGTCTCTCTCCCTCTCTATAGCCCTTTCTATGGCCCACTCTATGGCCCACTCTATGGCCCACTGTAAGGCCCTCTCTAAGACCCACTCTATGACCCACTCTATGGCCCACTCTATGGCCCACTCTATGGACCTCTCTATGGCCCTCTCAATGACTCTCCCAATGACCCTCTCAATGACCATCCCAATGACCCTCCCAATGTTTCGCTCTACGTTTCAGTCAATTACTCTCTCAATGCCCCTCTCAATGTCCCTCTCATTGTATCCCTGATTTTAATCATTCCACCATTGGTGGCCATGCCTTCAACTGCCTGGGCCCTAAGCTCTGGATTTCTGTTGGTAAGGCTCTCTGCCTCTCCTCCATCAAGACACTCCTTAAAACCTACCTCTTTGACGAAGCTTTTGGTTATCTGCCCTAATAACTCCTTATGTGGCTCGATGTCAAAAGTTGTTTGATAGCACTCCTGCGAAGCGCCTGGGACATTTTACTACGTTAGAGACGCTATGTAAATACAAGTTGTTGTTGTTGTGTATTGCTTTTGTCCAATTTAAGAATTAACAATAAACTTTACTCCCTTGTTTACTGGCTATCAATTTTTTTTTAGCAATTAACTGTGAAAGTTATACCCTGCATATTGGTTATCATACACAATTTAACAAATAACTGACAATGTTATCCTGTGTATTGGTTTTCATACCCAATTTAACAATTAACTGTAAAGTTATACTCCATTCATTCGTTAGTAAGACTAATTTATCAATTAAGCTAATTGTATTTGCCAGTGTTTGTTGAATTCAATTGAACAATTAACGATTCTCTGTGTATTGGTTGCCATCTCCAATTTAACAATTAACTAACTTTTATGCAATCATATTATTTATCATAGCAAATTTAAATAACTATAGCTTTTGCTTCCCCTCTCTTGCATAATATGTCCAGTTTTACAGTTAACTGCAACGCACTGAATAAAATAATAAATAAGAACCTGCTCTGCAACCTGTGTATTAGTTTCCTTCTCCAATTTATCGATAAACTGTTCCTCAGTGCTTTTAATACAACTTCCACGTTAAAACCATCTCTGGCTCTATTACCCTCTGAGTTGGTTGTCATGTCCAACTTAACAATTAGCGATAAATGTATTCCCCTCTGTATTGGTCATCAAGCCCAAATTTACAATTAACTGGATCTTCATTCCACTATGTATATATAATCAAGGACAGCCAGCATAGATTTTTTAAGGGCAAATCGTGTTTGACTAAATTCACTGAGTATTTAGATGAACTAACAGAGAGGGTGGATGAGGGCTGTGCAGTTGATGTTGTGTATGAGTACTTCTTAAAGGTGATTGATAAAGTTGCACATATTAGGCATGTTAGCAAAATTAAAATCCCATGTAATAAAAGGGGCATTAGCAGCATGGATACAAAATTGACTAAGGGATAGAGAAGAGTGAGGTTTACAGGGCTGTTACCCAGGGTTCAGTACTGGGGATGGAGGGAGGTATACAGTGGAGTTCCCCAAAGTTCAGTACTGGTGGCTGGAGGGAGCTGTAGCGTGCTGTTCCCCAGGGACAATACTGGGGCTAGAGGGAGTTCTACAGGGCTGTTCCCCAGGGTTCAGTACTGGGCGATCGAGGGAGTTATACAGTGCTGTTCAATCAGCCTTCAGTACTGGGGGCTGGAGGGAGCTATAGCGTGCTGTTCCCCAGGGACAATACTGGGGCTAGAGGGAGTTCTACAGGGCTGTTCCCCAGGGTTCAGTACTGGGGATGGAGGGAGTTATACAGTGGAGTTCCCCAAAGTTCAGTACTGGGGGCTGGAGGGAGCTATAGCGTGCTGTTCCCCAGGGACAATACTGGGGCTAGAGGGAGTTCTACAGGGCTGTTCCCCAGGGTTTAGTACTGGGGATGGAGGGAGGTATACAGTGGAGTTCCCCAAAGTTCAGTACTGGGGGCTGGAGGGAGCTATAGCGTGCTGTTCCCCAGGGACAATACTGGGGCTAGAGGGAGTTCTACAGGGCTGTTCCCCAGGGTTCAGTACTGGGCGATCGAGGGATGTATACAGTGCTGTCCAATCAGCCTTCAGTAATGGGGGCTGGAGGGAGGTGTACAGTGGAGTTCCCCAGGGTTAACTACTGGGGGCTGTCGGGCGGTATACATTGGAGTTACCCAGGGTTCAATACTGGGGAATGGAGGGATGTATAAGGAGCAGCTCCCAAAGTTCAGCACTGGGGGCTGGGGGGAGATATACAGCGGAGTTCGCCCGGGTACAGTAATGGTGGCTGGAGGGAGGTATACTGTGGAGTTCCACAGGGTTCAGTAATGGAGCTGGAGGGAGGTACACAGTGGAGTTCCCCAGGGTTAAGTACTGGGGGCTGTAGGGCGGTATACAGTTGAGTTACCCAGGCTTCAATACTGGGGGATGAAGGGATGTATACAGAGGAGTTCCCCAAAGTTCAGCACTGGGGGCTGGAGGGAGATATATAGTGGAGTTCGCCCGGGTTGAGTACTGGTGGCTGAAGGGAGGTATACAGTAGAGTTCCCCAGGGTTGTGTACTGGGGGCTGTAGGGCGGTATACAGTGGAGTTCCACAGGGTTCAGTGCTGCGGGCTGGAGGGAGGTATAATGTGGTGTTCCACAGGGTTAAGCACTGAGGGCTGGAGGGAGGTATATATTGCTGTTCCCCCAGTGTTCAGTATTGGGGGCTGGAGTGAGTTATACAGTTGAGTTCCCCAGGATTCGGTACTGGGGGCTGGAGGGTGGTATACAATGGTGTTCCCCAGGGTTCATTACTGGGGGCTGGAGGGTGGTGTACAATAAAGTTCCCCAGCGTTCAGTACTGGGGCTGGAGGGTGGTATACAATGGAGTTACCCACGGTTCAGTACAGGGGGCTGGAAGGATTCAAATAGTGCTATTGAACCATAGAAAAATAGGTGAAGCAGTAGGCCATTCGGCCCTTCGATCCAGCTCCGCCATTCAACATGATCATGGCTGATCTTCTATCTCAATACCATATCCCGCTCTCTCCCAATTCCCCTTGATGCCTTTTGTGTCTACAAAACTATCTATCACCTTCTAAAATATATTCAGTGGCTTGGCCTCCACAGCCATCTGTGGCAGAGAATTCCATAGGTTCACCACCCTGTGAGTGAAGAAATTCCTCCACAACTCAGTCCTCAATGTCCAACGCCGTATGCTGAGGCTGTGAACCCTCGTTCTAGAACCCCCAGCGAGGGGAAGCATCCTCCCTGCATCCAGTCTGTCTAGCCCTGTCAGAATGTTATACATTTCAATCAGATTCCCTTCCCATTCTTTTAAGCGCTGGTTGATACAGTTCTAATTGACAATCTCTCCTCATACGACAGTCCTGCTATCTCAGGAATGAGTCTTGTGAACATTTGCTGCACTCCCTCTATGGCAAATAGATCCTTTCTTAGGTAAGGCGACTAAAACTGCATACAGTACACCAGGTGAGGTCTCACCAAGTCCCTGTACAACTGTAGTAAAATAACCTTGCTCCTGTACTAAAATCCTCTTGCAATGAAGGCCAACATACCATTTGCCTTCCTATCTTCTTGCTACACCTGCGTGTTTGCTTTCAGTGATTGGTGTACAAGGACACCCAGGTCCCTCTGCACATCATCATTTCCCAATCTATCACCATTTATATAATGCTGTACGTTTCTGTTTTTCCTACCAAAGTGGATAACTCAACTTTTACCTTCGTTATATTGGCCCAGTAATTCGGGTCCCAATGCGTGAGTATGCACGGGGTACCCACGCATGGACCCGATGGAAGTGCCGGTTTCTTTCATGCACAGCGCATGCGCGGGAAAACGGCACTTTCGGCCCCCTGAAAGGAGGGGTTAAGAAGTGAAATGCGTGCGATGTATGAGGCAGCGCGTGCGCGTTGAACTTCCGGTTTTTTGACAGGTTTGCCCGTGCGTGAAGGCCTCCGATTTTTACACATTAAAAAAGCAGACGTAAGGACTTCAGTTTAAAAGGTAAGTGGTCAATTAATTAAAATTAGAACATTTTTTCCACAGGTTTATTATTTTTAAATACTTTACAGTTAGGAAAGTGTATTTTTAGCTACGATTATTGTTTAAAATGGTTCTTTAATGTTATTTATAGTTGATTTAAATAGTGTGATGTTTTTTTTAATTTATTTTAAGGTTATGTACTGTATTGGGTGCCTGGAGTTTTCAGGAGTTTGACAGGTCTTATGACTAACTCATGAATGGACTTTTGCATCCTCCGATTGTTTGCCCAGTGCTCACGTGATCCCAGCCGACGCATCGAACTAACTACGCCGCTGGATCACGCAAGCACCATGCGCCGGGAGCTGGAGCGGGCCACAGACCGGAAATCCACGCAGGCCCAGGCCTCAACTTTCGGCGCGCTATGTAAGTGTAGGTCGGGCACTTGCACCCGCGGGAAACCCCCGACCCGAATTTCTGGGCCATTGCATCTGCCATGTATTTGCCCACTCACTCAACTTGTCTAAATCGCCTTGAACCATCTTTGCATCCGCCTCACAACTCACAATCCCACCTAGTTTTGCATCGTCAGCAAACTTGGAAATATTACATTTGGTTGCCTCATCAAAAGCATTGATATATATTGTGAATAGCTGGGTCCCAAGCACTGATCAATGCGGTACCCCACTAGTCACCATCTGCCACCCCGAAAAAGACCCATTTATTCTGACTCTCTGTTTCCTGTCTCTTAACAAATTTACAATCCATGCCAGTATATTAACTCCAATTCCATGTGCTTTAAATTTGCACTCTAACCTCTTATGTGGCACTTCATCAAAAGCCTTCTGAAAATCCAATACATCACATCCCTTATCTGTTCTACCAGTTACAGCCTCAAGAAACTCCAGTAGGTTTGTCAAACGCGATTTCACTTTCATAAATCCATGTTGACTTTTTCTAATGCCGTTGATATTTTCTACGTATCTAGTTTTCACATTCTTTATAACAGACTCTAGAATTTTCCCAACTACTGATGTTAGGCTAACCCGTCTGTAGTTCCCTTTTTTCACTCTCCATCCTTTTTTAAATAGTGTGGTTACATTTGCCACCCTCCAATCTGCAGGAACTATTACATAACCTATAGATTTTTGGAAGATGGCAACCAGTGCATCCACTATTTCCATGGCTACCTCTTTATTACTCTGGGATGCAGATTATCAGGCCCTGTGGATTGATTAGCTTTCAGTCCCATTAATATCTCCAGCATTAATTTTTCACTTATACTGATTTCCTTTAATTCCTCCTTCTCACTAGACCCTTGGATCCCTCGCTTTTCTGGGAAGTTATTTGTCTCTGCTTCTGTGAAGACAGTACCAAAGTATTTGTTTAATTGCTCTGCCATTTCCTTGTTTCCCATTATACATTCTCTCGTTTCTGACTGTAAGGGATCTACATTTGCCTTCACTATTTTTTACTTACTTGCAGAAGATTTTACAATCTGCCTTTATGTTCCTTGCAAGTTTACTCTCATACTCTGTTTTTCCCCTCTTAGTCAATCTCTTGCTCCTTTTTTGCTGAAATCTAAACTGCTCCGAATCCTCAGGCTTGATACTTTTCCTGGCAACTTTATATCCCTCCTCTTTGGATCTAATACGATCCTTAATTTATTTTGTTACACATGGTTAGGCCGCTTTTCCTTTTTTGTTTTTGCGCCAGAAAGGAATATATAATTGTTGCAATTCATGCATTCGTTCCTTAAATGTTAGCCATTGCCTATCCACTATCATGCCTTTTAATGATGCTCCCCAATCTATCATAGCCAACTCACCCCTCATAACTTCGTAATTTCCTTTGTTAAATTTAAGACCCTAGTTTCGGATTGCACTTCATCACTTTCAATTTTAAGGAAGAATGATTTCATGTTATGGTCACTCTTCCTTAAAGGACCCTGCACAAGAATATTAAAAATTAACCCCTACTCATTGCACAATGCCAAATCAAGAATAGCCTCTTCCCTAGTTGGCTGCTTAGCATACTGGTCTAAATAAATCTCGTACACACTCCAGGAATGTATCCTCCACAGTATAATGTCTAATTTAATTTGGCCAGTCTGTATTTAGATTAAAGTCAACCATGATTAATGTAGTACCCTTGTAACATGCATCTCCAGTTTCCCGTTTGATGCAATCCCCTACATTACCACTGCTGTTTGGAGACATATAGTCAATGCCCACCAATGTTTTCTGCCCTTTGTTGCTACTTAGCTCCAAGCTGACTGAATCTATATCTTGATTTTCTGAGCCAAAATTATTTCTCACTATTGCTCTGATTTCATCCTTTACTAACAAGGCAATACCTCCCGCCAGCACCCCGGTACTCAACACTCTTCCCTAGTGTTCAGTACTGGGGGGCTGGAGGAAGGTATACATTGGAGTTCCCCAGGGTGCAGTACTGGGGGCTGGAGGGTGGTATACAAAGGAGTTCACAAAGGTTCAGTTTTGGGCCTGGAGGGAGATACACAGTGGAGTACCCCAGGGTTCAGTGCTGGGGGCCGGGGGCTGGTGGGATGTAACGTATCCGAAAAATCGACCTGGTGATATAACAATACGACAGTTAGCCCTTTCCCCCGCAGAGCTGACTAACTGATATACAAAGTCGACGCTCAGCGATGTACGGATGACAGACTTCGATTAGAGATTCAAACACGGTCTATTCACCGGCCTGGGGAGAACCTTCTGAGACCCTTCTCAGATACAACTCCACCGATATCCTAGCAACGTTCACAATTATACAAAAATCAAACCCCTGCCCTAGGGGCGGGTGCAAAGCTTATCAGCATACACAGATTTATTGCTGAAAGGCAATTACAAACCGTGACATTTCTTCCTTCCAGCCGCTTACAAATCACAGTTCTGTTATCAGCTGGTCCCGTGGCCTTCTGCGACTGCGGCCTCATCTTAATCTATTGCTTTTCAACAGTCATTGTCTCTAGCCAATTGGTTTGTTCGTTAACCTGCTTTCTTAAGACAACAGTCCTTGTTCACTGTCTGCAAAGCACAGATTCTGACCTTGTCTCATATTACTTCTGAACAGCAAGCACATTATGATTAGTCCCACCAGACTTTGATGCAGCCATTCTGCTATTAGACATCCATGTTGTGGGTTTAGAAACAAACGCATTCTTATGTATATTATCTTGTATATGTGCTGCCTCGTCTGGCTGAACAGATATCCTCCCCAATCTTCCCTCGAGCCTCTCAGTCAATTCATCCTGTCTTTAGAGCTTAGCTGGATAAATACAATAATTACAGACCTATATACCGATTTAACTCAGGGTATGAATTAATTTGCTACCTCCACCCTTTACATTGGTGCTACATTATACATATTGTAACAAAAACTAAAGTATAATATTAATTTGGTTACAGTAGAATATTAATTTGGTACAGTTTAAGATTGTTTGATATGAGTTCCCTTCGTCCTGGTGGTTACAGCCCAGGCTGTCTAGTAATCATATTTCCGCAATCCTAAACACAGTTTTCTTGATAATTCTTCTCACGCCCCACCCCTTGTTTTTTTGTGGTTAGCAACAGTCTTTCCTTCTCGCCTTCCTTCTTTATTTGTTCGGTTATGGATTGCGCTAGGTTTTGGTTATTTTGCCATCGGCAATATCCACAAAGTAATAACAAAAGGATCGTTAATACAGCACCTTGCACAACTACCAATACTTGTGATATGATCCTTATTCAGGTGTGTATATGAATATTTAGCCCCCAATTCCAGATCTAATTGTAGCAAGGAGTTTCTGCTAATGTTGTACTAATGTCTTTTTGTTGTTTCTTTAAATCTTCTTCTGTATTATAATAATACATTAAAATTTCCTTCGTTTCCTGCTGTAATTTCTTCCAAGCTTTCTCTTCCTCTAACTTAGGAATTGCCTTGGGCTCTGGTATGACATGAGTTTCAACATTTTTATTAAGTCCCATATTATTAAGTGACCAGGTTTTCGCTTCCTGTGGTCTTGGTGGGTGTATATATTGGTGTCCTATCTGTTTAGCTATCTTTAGATCAAAACAAACGTTTGGTTGGGGAATGGGACAAGTCAGATGTTGATATTCATATTTCTGTTCAGTTGTTGTGACACAAAATGTCCCGCTGTTCCTCGGTGCTACCCCTGTTCGATGTATCCCCCTTGGGTGTACCTCAAGTGTGCAATTGGTGTTTTTTGTAAATCCGCACTTGGGTGTGTCTCCCTCGGTGGGGGTGGGTGTGTCCACGCCCATGTCCTTCCCTTGTGGCGGCACCTTTCCATTACCACCCCCTTAAGGTTCCATTCTTCGATTTATTATCTTCATCCCTTTTCCAAAGTGCTTTGCTAGGTTCATCATGATATTTAACCCAACTCTCCCTTTATACCTCTCCTATATTAATTACGTCGTATAGGGGCTGTCCCTCTTCTGGGAGTTGCGGGATGGCCAGTACAAATCCAATCACCTTAGTCCATGGGGTCAGAGAATTGCCCGCCCAATACACTTATCCCATTTTACGACCTTTGCATAGGCATTTATTTGTACCAATCCAAGTTTCCAGATCCTTATTAGTAATCCAATCAGGGATCTGTCAATTATTTATTTGCTTCATGTTATGCTGAGCATTCAACAATAGCCATACATGGCACATTCCAATTTCTTATGGGTTTGGCGTGATGCATTGCTGATCTGATCAATAATTGTATTAATTGTTTTTGCATGGGGAGCTACAATCTCTTCCACCCCCAACAATTGCTTTGCCGTTTGCCCTCCTGTCAGTGCCGTTTGTTGGTTGTTTTCACTGGCCTGTTTTAGTAACTTCTTTATTTTTGCTTGTAGTTCTTCTACTCCTTCACTTACTCCTTCTCTGTCAAAACTATTAACTGTCGCTAACCTAGCCACATACACTGCTCTGGCCACTTCCAATACACCCCGTTTCTTATGTCTTTTTAAGATAGAATTTCCCTGTGGATCCTGTAATTGTTTTACCCACAGGGAGTTCCATGTTTGTTTTGTATGATTGTTACACATCGCGTTCATCTCAAAAGATCTCATATTAATGGCAAGCTTAATAACTCTATGTGTTACACTAAAATACACCTCATCTTGTGTTTTTCTTATTATTACTCCCCCTGGACAACAGCAATACTTATGTTCATCCCTAGGACCAGGGCGAGGACGTTCCACCTCATTCTGGACGTCCAATGTTCCAATAATTACAAAAAGGCGGCTGGTCGTCACCAGCCATTTAGAATGATTCTAATCTTATCCGTTTTATCAGTTCAAAATGCTGTACATCTGGTTCATTTCTTGTTCTGTGGCTCTGTCTCCAGACATACCTGAAGATGTAAACTATGGCCTATAACATTATCATCATACACAGCCCTATCATTGATATATGTAGTAACTCCCCTTCCCAGTCTTTATACCTTCTAGCACACTCCTCACTCCCCTCAAAAAGCACCATCTCTGGCTTACTCAGTGTCTTTGTTATATATCTTTAACTGAGTCCAATGCTTCCACCTTGCTTTCCTCGTTCCGGACTTATCTATACAAGCGCATGTGTCACTGTTCATCATTAGCTCGTAGGGTCCTGACCATCTAGGTGCTAACCCTGGTTTGGCTGGTATTATTTTTGCCATCACCTTGCTACCTATTGCTGGAACGTTTGTCTGATACCTAATAATGTGCATGTTTCCTTTATAAGCTTACCTGTAAAGTGTGTTACCTGGTCTGAATCAATCTGCAGCGGGTCCCCCCATCGTGGTACTACCTCCTCTGCCATTATTCGTGCTACTGTTGTTGCCGTACAATCTCTAGTGGTAAATGCTTTAACCCATCTAGTAAATTGATCTATTATTACCAAACAGTACATTTTTCCCTTTGAATCTGGTTGAGATCCAGGAAAGTCTATCTGCAACTTCTTCCATGGGCCTTTTGGTCTCGGCTGATGTCCCCATTTTACCTTGACAGGTTTCCCTATGTTATACTGTGGAGCAGTGTCTACAGAATCTTTCCACAGCTTGTTTCATTCCGGGACACCACTAGCATCGCTGGAGGTTCTTTAACATATTGGATATACCTGTGTGTTGTCTACCATGGTACATTTTCATTAATTCTTGTTGTATACAGCTTGGTGTACATATTTGTTGCTCTTTCTTCCATATTCCCCCCGCCCTTTCACTTGCAACCCTGCATTCCCATAGCTGCTTCTCCTCCTGGGATACTTCCTTATGTAATTTGGATATGTCTATATCCTCTGCTAATGCAGTTATAGCAGCAATGTCTATCTGCGTTTCTGGTTCTGTTTTGATCTTGTTTGCCACTGCAATCTGTTGCTCTACAACTTTTCTGGCTGCACGATCTGCGGCTCTAATTCCCTTTTCTGTGGGGGAATTCCCTCGTTGATGTGCTTTTACATTTACTACCGCTGATTCAGTGGGTAACCCTGAGGCGGCTACCAATTTCTATACTAAGTCCTCATGTTGTATGCATTTGCCACCCGAGGCGATGTACCCCGTTCTACTCCAGGCTGCCATATAATCAGGCACCACCCCAAAGGCATACCGACTATCTGTATATGTTTACATTTTTTCCTTCGGCTAACCTCAGTGCTTCGGAGAGAGCCACTAAGTCTGCTTCCTGAGCCGAAAGGCTTCCTTCTGGCTGACCTTCCTGTTTAACTCGTCGGTTGCCATTGTAATGATTCTTACTGTGGCAGTTATATATGTGGAATGGCCTATTCTGGTTTGGTAATCCCAGGGCAGGAGCACTTACGAGGGCTTGTTTCACTTTACAAAAGCTGCTTCGTGGTCTGGGCCCCAGTCCAACAGATCCTGGGATGGTTTCCCCCCTTTGATCAAATCCTGTATAGGTCTTCCATTTCTGCATATTCTGGGATAAAGTTCCGGCAATAATAAATTAGCCCTAATACCTGCTTGACCCCCTCCCCTCTCTGGCACGGTCCCTTGCTGCTGCCATCTCTAGCTGCTTGTAAGTACGGGACTGTGAGAAATCAAAGCACGCAGGCAGTGGCTGCGTGCTGCTCCTGCTAGGTGTCCCCTTGGTCCTAGTGCCTCTTCCTTCTGTCTTTGGGCATTTGTCTCTTCCCTTTGATTTATGTATCCTAGGTAGATTAATTGGTCCTTCCCTTCCTGTACCTTTCTAGGTTTACCTTTCGTCCCGCATTCTGTAGGGGTCCCAGTACCATAGTCAATTAAATATTGTAGAGGGACCTGCCACTATTGGATGTTCTTGGGGAGCAGAGTTATCTTATTCAATGCGGTCTACACTAATTTACACCAACCAGAATTTCACTGTGGCCACAATAAATGTCTGGTTTTAATAGGTTAATTAACACCATAGTTGCAATTTAATCCAGATCAATTATTGTTTTTAAACTAACTTAGAAAAGAAAGAAGCCAGATTATCAAAGAAACAATCACTCATGCCTTTTAAACATTCACATTCAAATTCATTTTCTTCCAGGCACACTGGCAACTGTAACTTCGGGGCTGAAGCTTATTTTTGTAAAACTGTGAACAAATAAAACAAAACAAAACAGCACATTCTTGCAGAAAACAGTAAAGTACGTCATATTTCTTAATGTCCTTTCTTCAGATGTCTTTCCAAAATACTGAAAAAACATTGAATATAACTGAAGAAAAATTAGCTTTTCAAATTTAAATCAAATCAAAATGCTTTGGAAGAGTTCACCATAGCAACCGCGACTCCAAGGTTAAATCTTAGACTGAAACTTAATCTTTTGTTAAACAAACTTTTTGTTGCGCTTCTCAGTTTTTTCACACCAGCTTAACTTAAATTGTAGTTGTTATTTCATTCTGGGTGCACAATCTTATTCGCACATTCTTACAACTTCGAAATTCCAAGACAAGACAAAAGGGTTAAATGCTTTTATTTAACATAGAGAAGTGTGTAGAGCAAAAGCACACAACAGGCATTTTCCTTTTTTTTTAAGGACAGACTTTCAGGCAAAGGAATATTGTAACTTCTTAAACATTCATAGACAGGAAAAGTTTCACACTTTAACACACATTCTCATACAAACTGAAATTCCAGCTTATTTTTCAGGTTCCTTTCACTCAGCAAATCTTGGCCGTGAACTTTGTGTCCCCACGGGTGAGTATGCATGGGGTACTCACCCGTAGGCCCAATGGAAGTGCCAGTTTCCTGCATATACTGGGCATGCACGGGAAACCGGCACTTCCGTTCCCCTGAAAGAAGGAGTTCAGAGTTCGAATGCATATACAGGAGAGGCTGCGCATGCGCATCAATCTTACCTTTTTTTTGCAGGTTTACCCGAGAAGGTAAGTCTTCAGAAGTTAGATATATAAAAAGCAGTCGCAAGGCCTGCTTTTTGCAAGTTAAGTGGTGAATTAATTAAAATTATAACATTTTTTCCACAGGTTTATTCATTTTAAATACTTTAAGGAAAGGTAAGTTTATTTTTTGCCCCGTTGGAAAATAAAATTATTTTTTCAAAAAATTAAATTATTATTTAAAATAGTTATTTCATGAAATTTATAGTTTATTTCAAAAATTGTGAATTAAAAAAAGCATTTATTTGAAGATTTAGAGATGTTTTGGGGCTCATAGTATTTGTAAGTTTGACAGCCCTTCCTGTCAAAATTATGCATGAAGCATTCCCTGCTCCGATCGGCTCCCCATGGCCCACGTGATCCCAGGGGACGCAGTGAACTAACTGCACCCCTGGCATATGCAAGCACTGTGCGCTGGCCATTGGAGCAGGCCCAGGATGCGAATTCCATGGGGGCCAAAACAGCTCAATGGCCAGCGTGCAAAGTGAGTGCAGGTCGGGGGCTTACAACTGCGGGAAGCTCCCGACCCGAATTTCTGGGCCCTTGTGTTTTATTTTTCTTGGCGCAGATGTTAATAACTTCCATTTTGGTAAAGCTTTAAGTTTATGTTGATAAAGCTTTATGTTTATCTTTTTTTTCCCCATTTAAATCGGTAAAGAGCAGCTTTTCCTGGCTTTCTAAATACCTGTCCCACCTCCTTTCCCCCCCCCCCACATTTTCTCTCCCACATGGCAGCTGTCTGCCAGCGCATTTCACACCTAATCTAGAGCCGTCTTTTGTCTCCACTAGTCTTTTCACCATCTCGTCTCGTTTTGAATACCTCTTAATGTCTCTTCACTTCTCTTTTGTTCTCTCCCAGCCCCCATACTGGCCTTCTGATCTATTTCATTTCCTGTGCTTCTTCAGTCTTGACAAAGGGTTTACCCAAAACTTGACTCTATGTTCTCTCCACGGATGCTGCCTCGCCTGCTGAGTTTTTCCACCATTTTCTGTTTTTATTCCCTGTATTTTTTTGTTTTTTTTCCCCTTCCTTTGCTGAGTTTTCAAATTGGTTAGCCTGCAAATTAGATCTTTTTCCTTCTTTATCTCTTCCTTCTGTTTCAATTCCTTACATTGTTTCTGGTAACAAGCTCAGATTACCATTCCCCCTTTCCCCTCTTTAACTTTGATTTGTCCCCTCCACCAAGCCCTTTGTCTCTCTGCACTGTCTTCAGGATCCCATCCTTTCTTTATCATAGTTTCAAGGAGTTTCTGATTTTTGTCTGCTAAATAGTGGGTGATGGAGTCGGTATCTCCCCAAAGTGACGGCCCCTCCTCCTTTATCTCTGCATCCTTTTTAGGCATTTTATATAGCTTCCGACTTACTTCTCAATGGTTCTTATGTTACTCTGTCATTCACCCACACACACTTATTTTGCGCACACTCAGTCTTCATGGGATCACCATCCTGTTGGTTCCCCACACCTACTTGATCCTGGCCGTCATGTGTGACTATGTCCTCTTAAGTCAGGCTCAGGCTAGGTGTTTGAGATAGTACACCACCCTTCTCCATGTCGGTCACCCCGTCACTCCCAAGGATCCATTATTCGTAGGTCCTTATCGCCCACTTATCCGCCTCTGTACCCTAGAGGCCCTGCCAACTTCACAGCTCCGAGGATTCACCGCCTCCCGGCTCACCAGACCACACACCTTTCTCGAGTCTGTCCCTATTTTAGTTTTATAATCACAGTCTTCCCAGATCTCACAGTACGTTCTGAGCTTTCTAATTTATAGGTGGTAATTTAAAACGTACTCAACCTTCTTAGCTCAACGTTCCTGTGGACCGGTCAGAGTCTGCGATCATGCCGACTACGCCAATTGATGTATCCAAAAAGTGGACCTGGTGATATGCCAAGTCGACACTTAACCCTTTCCCCCGCAGAGCAGACTAAGTGATAAACAAAGTCGACGCTCATCGATGTACGGATGACAGACTTCGATTGGAGGTTGAAAAATGGTCTTTAATCACAGGCCTGTGGAGAACCTTCTGAGACCCTTTTCAGATACAACTCCACCGATATCCTAGCAACGTTCACAATTATACTAAAATCAAACCCCTGCCCTAGGGGCGAGTGCAAAGTTTATCAGCATATACAGATTTATTGCTGAATGGCAATTATAAACCACGACATTTCATCCTTGCAGCCACTTACAAATCACAGTCCTGTTATCAGTTATTCCCGTGGCCGTCTGTGACTGCGGCCTCATTTTATTCTATTGCTTTACAGCTGTCCTTTCTCTCTAGCCAGTTGGTTTGATCGTTAACATGCTTTCTTAAGATAACAGTCCTTGTTCAATCTTTGCTAAGCACAGATTCTGAGCTTTTCTCATATTACTTCTGCAAAGCAAGCACATTAAGATTAGTCCCACCAGACTTTGATGTAGCCGTTCTGCCTTCTAGATAACCCTGCTCTGGGTTTACAAACAAACCAAATCTTATATCTGTTACCTTCTATATGTGCTGCCTCACCTGGCCGAACAGACATCCACCCCAATCTTCCCACGGGGCTCTCAGTCAATTAATCCTGTTTTTAGAGATTAGCTGGATAAATACTATAAGTACAGACATATATACCATTTTAACTCAGGGTATGAATTCATTTGCTACCTCCACCATGTACATTGGTGCTACATTATACATATTCTAACATAAACTGAAGTATAATATTAATTTGGTTGCAGTATAATCTTAACTTGTTTACTGCAGGAGTTATACAGTGAAGTTCCCCAGGGTTCAGTACTGTGGGCTGGACTGAGGTACTCAGTGGGGATCCCCACGGATAGTTACTGATGGCTGTAGGGTGATATACAGTGGAGTACCCCAGGGTTCAGTAATGGGGGCTGCAATGAGGTATACAGTGAGTTCATCAGTTTATAGTACTGGGGCTGGAGGGAGGTATGCAGTGGAGTTCACCAGTGCTAGGTAGAGGGCTGGATGGAGGTGTACAGTGGAGTTCCCCAGTGTTCAGTACTGGGGGCTGGAGGAAGGAATACAGTGGAGTTCCCCAGTGCTAGTTACTGAGGGCTGGATGGAGGTATACAGTGGTGTTCCCCAGGAGTCAGTACAGGGGGCTGGAGGGAGGTATACAGTGGAGCTCCCCAGGATTCAGTAATGGGGTCTGGAGTGATGTATACAGTGAGTTCACCAGTGTACAGTACTGCGGCTGGAGGGAGGTATACAATGGAGTTCCACAGGATTCAATAATGGGGACCGGAGCGAGGTATACAGTGGAGTTCACCAGAGTTCAGTACTACAGGTTGGAGGAAGGCATACAGTGCTGTTCCTCAGTGTAATGTACTGGGGGCTGGAGGGAGGTATACAGGGGAGTAGCACAGGGTTCTGTACTGGAGGCTGTAGGGAGGTATACTGTTCTGTTGCTCTGGATTCAGTACTGGGGGCTGGAAGGAGTTATGCAGTGGAGTTCCCCAGGGTTCAGTAATGGGAGCTGAACGGATGTATACAGTGGAGTTCCCACGTTTTATTTACTGGAGGCTGGAAGGAGATATACATTGGAATTCCACAGTTTTCAGAACTGGGGGCTGGAGTGAAGTATACAGAGGAGTTCCCCAGGGTTCAGTGTTGGGGGCTGGATGCAAGTAAACAGTGGAGATCCCCAGGGTTCAGTACTGGGGGCTGGAGGGATGTATACAGTGGAGTTCCCCAGGAGTCAACAGAGGGGACTGGAGAGAGGTGAACATTTGGAGTTCACCAATGTTCAGTAATGCGGGTTGGATAGAGCTATACAGTGGACATCCCCAGGTTTCAGTATTGGGCGCTGGAGTGAGGAATACAGTTGAGTTCCCCAGGGTTAAGTACTGGGGCTGGAGGTAGATTTAAAGTGGGGATCCCCAGGGCTAGTTACTGACGGCTGGAGGGTGATATAGAGTGGAGATCCCCAGGGTTCATTACTGGGGGCTACAGTGAGTTATACTGTGGTTATCCCAGGGTTCAGTACAGGGGGCTGTAGGGGGTTAAACAGTGGCGTTCCCCTGGGTTCTTTACTGGGGTCTGGATGGAGGTATACATGCTGTTCCCCAGGGTTCAGCACTGGGGGCTGTAGGGAGATATAGATTTGAGTTTCCCAGGAATCAGTTGTGGGGGCTGGTGGGAGTTATACAGTGGAGTTCCCCAGGGTTTAGTAATGAGGGCACTGGGGATGTATAGAGCTGCGTTCCACAGGGTTAAGTACTGGAGGCTGGCTGGAGATATACAGAGGAGCTGCCTAGGTTTCCATACTGGGGGCTGGAGGATTGTACAGAGTAGATTTCCCGAGGGTTCAGTGTTGGGCGCTGGAGTGAGGTATACAGTGGAGTTCCCAAGGATTCAATACTGGGCACTGGAGAGAGGTATACAGTGGAGATCCACAAACTAAAGTACTGGGGCTGGAGGGAGATCTACAGTGCTGTTCCGCAGGTTTCCGTACTGGGGGCTGGATGGAAGTATACAGTGAAGCTCCCCAGGGTTCAATACTGGGGGCTTGAGGAAGGAATACAGTGGAGATCCCCAGGGGTCAGTACACGGGACAGGAGGGATGTATACAGTGGAGCTCCCCAGCGTGCAGTAATGGGGCATGGAAGCATGTATACAGTGGAGATCCCCAGGGTTCAGTACTGGGGACTGGATGGAGGCATACTGTGGAGCTCCCCAGGGTTCAGTACTGGGGGCTTGAGGGAGGAATACAGTGGAGTTCCCCAGGGGTCAGTACACGGGACAGGAGGGATGTATACAGTGGAGCTCCCCAGCGTGCAGTAATGGGGGCTGGACGGATGTATACAGTGGAGAGCCCCAGGGTTCAGTACTGGGGGCTGGAGTAAGGTATACAGTGGAGTTCCCCAGGGTTCAGTAATGGGGGCTGGGGTGATGCATACAGTGGATTTCCCCCGGGTTATGGACTGGGGGCTGGAATGATATATACAGTGGAGTTCCCCAGGATTCAATACTGGGGACTGGAGAGAGGTATGCGGTGGAGTTCCCCAAAGTTTAGTACTAATGGTTGGAGGGAGATACACTGTGCTGTTCCGCAGGTTTCAGTACTGGGGGCTGGATGTACGTATACAGTGGAGCTCCCCAGGGTTCAGTACTGGGGGCAGGAGGGAGGTATACAGTGGAGTACACCAGCGCTAGGTACTGAGGGCTCGATGGAGGTATAAATTGGCGTTGCCCAGGGGTCTGTATTGGCGACTGGATGGAGGTATACAGTGGTGCTCTCCAGCGTTAAGTAATGGGGGCTGGAGTGAGGTATACAGTGTGTCCACCAGGGTTCAGTACTGGGGCTGGATGGAGGAATACAGTGGAATTCCCCAGTGATCTGTACTGGGGGCTAAAGGGATTTCTCCAGTGGAGATCCCCATGTTCAGTACTGTGGTCTAAATGAATGTATACAGTAGATATATCCAGGGTCCAGTACTGGGGGCTGGAGGGATTTATACAGTGGAGATCCCGAGGGTCAGTACTGTGGACTAGATGAAGGTATACAGTAGATTTATCCAGGTTCCAGTACTGGGGGCTGGAGGGAGGTAAAGAGTGGAGTTCATCAATGGTCAGTACTAGGGGTTGGAGGGAGGTATACATTTCTGTTGCCCAGCTTTCAAGACTGGGGGCTGGAGGGATGTATACAGTGGGGATCCCCAGGGATAATAACTGACGGCTGGAGGGTGATATACAGTGGAGATTCCCAGGGTTCATTACTGGAGGCTACAGTGAGTTATACTGTGGTTATCCCAGGGTTCAGTACTGTTGGCTGGAGGGAGTTATTGAGTGGAGTTCCCCTGGGTTCATTACTGGGGGCTGTAGGGAGATATACAGTTGAGTTTCCCAGGGATCAGTAGTGGGGACTGGTGGGAGTTATACAGTGGAGTTCCCAAGGGTTCAGTAATGAGGGCAGTGGGGTTGTATAGAGCTGCGTTCCATAGTGTTAAGTACTGGGGGCTGGCTGGAGATATACACAGGAGCTGCCCAGGTTTCAGTACCGGGGGCTGGAGGATTATACACAGTAGATTTCCCCAGATTTCAGTATTGGGCGCTGGAGTGAGATGTACAGTGGAGTTCCCCAGGATTCAATACTGGGGCTGGAGAGAGATCTACAGTGCTGGTCCGCAGGTTTCAGTAATGGGGGCTGGAGGGAGGAATACAGTGGACTACCCCAGCGCTAGTTACTAAGGGCTCGAGGGAGGTATACAGTGGCGTTCCCAAGGGGCCAGTACTCTGGACAGGACGGAGGTATACAGTGGAGCACCCCAGCGTTCAGTAATGGGGGCTGGAGGGATGTATATAGTGGAGATCCCCAGGGTTCATTACTGGGGGCTGGATGGAGGTATACAGTGTTGTTCCCCAGCATTCAATAATCTGGACTGGAGAGAGGTATACAGTGGAGTTCAGCAAAGTTCAGTACTAGGGGTTGGAGGGATGCATACAGTGCTGTTCCTCAGGGTACAGTACAGGGGGATGAAGGGAGGTATAAAGTTATGTTGGCCTGCATTCAGTACTGGGGCTGGAGTAAGGTATGCAGTGGAGTACCACAGCGTTCAGCAATGGGGGCTGGAGTGATGGCTACAGTGGATTTCTCCCGGGTTATGAACTGAGGGCTGCAAGGAGATATACAGTGGAGTTACCCAGGATTCAATACTGGGGACTGGAGAGAGGTATGCAGTGGAGTTCCCCAAAGTTTAGTACTAGGGGTTGGAGAGAGATATAAAGTGTTGTTCCGCAGGTGTCAGTGCTGGGGGCTGGATGGAGGTATACAGTGGAGCTCCCCAGGATTCAGTACTGGGGGCAGGAGGGAGGAATACAGTGGTGTGCCCCAGCGCTAGTTACTGAGGGCACGATGGATGTATACATTTTCGTTTCCCAAGGATCAGTACTGGGGACTGGATGGAGGTATACATTGGTGCTCTCCAGCCTTCATTAGTGGGGGCTGGAGTGAGGTATAGAGTGAGTTCACCAGGGTTCAGTACTAGGGCTGGAGGGAGGTATACAGTGGAGTTCCCCAGTGGTCTGCACTGGGGGCTGGAGGGATTTATACAGTGGAGATCCCGAGGGTCAGTACTGTGGTCTAGATGAAGATATTCAGTAGATTTCTCCAGGGTCCAGTGCTGGGGGCTGGAGGGAGTTATACATGCTGTTCCTCAGGGTAAAGTACTGGGGGCTGGAGGTAGGTTTAAAGTTCTGTTGCCCAGCTTTCAGGACTGGGGGCTGGAGGGAGGTATACAGTGGAGTTCCCCAGGATTCAGTACTGGGGCTGGAGTAACGTATACAGTGGATTTCCCCAGTGTTAATTACTGGGGGCTGGAAGGAGATATACATTGGAGTACCACAGGGTTCAAAAGTGGGGCCTGGAGGGAATTATATAGTGGAGTTCCCCTGTGTTCAATACTGGGGGCTGTAGGGAAGTATACTGTGGAGGTCCCCAGGGATCAGTACTGGGGCAGTTGCGAGGTATACAATGGAGTTCCCCAGCGTTCAGTACTGGTAGCTGGGGGGAGGTTTAGAATGGCGTCCCCCAGGGTTAAGTAATCGGGACTGGAAGGACATAAACAGTGGCGTTGCACAGGTTTCAGTACTGGGGGCTGGAGTGAGATATAAAGTGAATTCGCCAGTGTTCAGTACTGGGGGCTGGAGTAAGGTTTACAGTGGAGTTTCCACCATCCACTTTCTCATTGCTTCTCTCTCTCTCATTCATTCTATAATCCAAAAGGGAGCGGGAATCAAAACTCAACCCCAAGTCCTCAGCACACAAACTGCCGTCCGTTGCCCTGTTAGATCCAAGAGGCCAATCAATAAATTACACTCTTTATATACACAGTAAGCTGCCTCGCAGTGTTCGAATGAAATATACTGAAGTGTTTATAAATAAGTTCATTTCACGAGGTGTTCTACTGAGCCGCAGAGAGCAGAAAAAGCCAAGGTTCTATGCCCGGCCTGTGCTGAGACAGCTGATCTCACATAGTGTGGTTCTGAACCATGCCGAAGAGGTGGGGCCCCGGCTCCGGTCCTGGCCTGTGGTATGCTAGTTCATCTCACGAGGTGTGCTACTAATGCATACACATTAGGAAGACCCCAGGCTTCATCCCAGGCCTATGTTGAGTTAGATCTCTTGCGGTGTAGTACAGAGTCCCAAACATAACAGGAAAGGCCCAGTTTTCATTCCAAGCCTGTGGTGATTTCGCTGTTCTCATTCGGTGAGTTACTGAGCTCCACAGAGAAGGAAGAATCCAGGCCCCATTCCCAGCCTGTGGTATATTAATTGCTCTCATTGGGTGTGGTACTGAACCCTGCAGAGAAGGAAGGGCTGACACTCCATTGCCGTCTTGTGGTGAGTTTACCGATCTCACCTGGTGTGAAACTGAACCTCAGAGCTTAAATGCCTAAATTATTGATGGCCTGTGCTGAGTTAGCTCATCTCCCCCAGTATGGTACTGAGCCCCACACAGAGCAGGTTGGGCCAAGGCTTCAGCACAGGCCTGTGCTGAGTTTGCTGATGTTATCCAGAGTAATACTGAGCCAAGCAGTAAGTGGCTCATCTCCGTTCCCCGATTATTTTATCTTAGCTCATCTGATGAAGTGGGAGACTGAGCTATGCAGAGTAGGCCGTGCCTAGGGTTCATCCCCGGACTGCGTTGCATTAGCTTATCTCTCCCGGCATGGCATTGAGCTGCACAAAGGCGTTTGGGCACAGGCTTCTTTCTTGGCCTGTGGTGTATTAATTCACTTCACTTGTATGGTACTGAGCCACACGGAGCAGGATAGGTCAAGGCCTCATCCATGGCCTGCGACATGTTAGATCATCTCACGAGGTGTGCCACTGAGCCACACTAACCAAGAAAGGCCCATGCTTCATCCCTGTCCTGTTTTGAGTTGGCAGTTATCGTCCGATGTGTTACTGAGCCCCACACAGACCAGGATTGCCAATAATTGATGACCTTGCCAGCGACGCCCACGTCCTAGGAATGAATAAACAAAGGATGGGCCCATGATCATTCCCCGGCTTGTGGTGTGTTCCCTGCTCTCACTTGGTGTGGTACTGAGCCACAAAGAACAGGAAAGATCACGACGTCATCTGTGGTCTAGGCTGTAGCAGCAACCATGGTCTATGAAGAAGCTGACGATAGTTCATCGACCTGAAACATTAACTCAGTTTCTCTCTCCACAGATACTGCCTGACCTGCTGAGTAATCCCGCATTTTCTGTTTTTATTTAGATGTCCAGCATACGAACATACCAAGAGACGAATTAGGAGCAGCAGTAGGCCACTCGAGCCTGCTCCGCATTTCAATAAGATCATGGCCGATCTGATTACTCCGCATTCGCACCTACCCCGATAACCATTCAGCCCCTTGCTTACCAAGAATCTATCTCTGTACACCTTAAAAATATTCAAAGCCTCTGCCTCCACCGCCCTCTGAGCAAGAGAGTTCCAAAGACCCACGAACTTTCTGTGAGAAAAGAAATCTCCTCAGCTCTGTCTTAAATGGGCGAGCCATTATTTTTAAACGTGACCCCAATTTTTAGATTCTCCCACAAGAGTAAACATCCTCTCCACATCCACGCTGTCCAGACCCCTCAGGATCTTATATGTTCTGTCAAGTCACCTGTTACTCTTGTAAACCCCAGCGGATACAAAACTAGCCTGTCCAACCTTTCCTGATAAGACGACGGGCCCATTCCCGGTATTAATCTCGTAAACCTTCTCTGAACTGCTCCGAATGCATTTACAGCTTCCTTAAATAAGGATATCAATTCTGTACAGAATACTCCAAATGAGGTCTCACCAATGCCCTCTATAACTGAAGCATAACCTCCGTACTTGTGTATTAGAAATAGTAGATGCATTGCTGGTCATCTTCCAAAATTTGATAGACTCTGGAACAGTACCCATGGATTGGCGGGTAGCTAATGTTACCCCACTGTTCAAAAAGGGTGGTAGAGAGAAAACGGGGAATTACAGGCCGGTAAGCCTGACATCAGTAGGGGGGAAATTCTAGAGTCCATTGTAAAGGATGTAATGGCAGAGTACTTGGAAAAACGTGACCGGATCAGACAAAGTCAACATGGATTTACAAAAGGTAAATCGTGCTTGACTAATCTACTGGAATTTTTTGAGGATGTAAACTGGTAAAATAGATAAGCAAGAACCAGTGGATGTGGTGTATTTGAATTTTCAAAAGGCTTTAGATAAGGTCCCGCATAAGAGATTAGCGTGTAAAATTAAGGCACATGGGATTGGGGGCAAGGTATTGACTTGGTAAGAGAACTGTTTGGCAGACAGAAAGCAAAGAGTTGGAATAAACGGCTCTTTTTCCGAGCGGCAGGCAGCGGCTAGTGGGATATTGTAGGGATCGGTGGTTGGACCCCAGCTATTCACAATATATATTAATGATCTGGACGAGGGAACTACATGCATTATCACCAAGTTTGCAGACAACACAAAGCTTGGTGGACATGTGTGCTGTGAGGAGGATACCGAGAAACTCCAGTATGATTTGGATAGGGTGGGTGATTGGGCAGAAGCATGGCAGATGCAACATAACGTGGATAAATGCGAGGTTATCCACTTTGTTGTCAAATACAGGAAGGCAGATTATTATCTGAATGGCAATAGATTGGGAGATGGGGAAGTGGAACGAGACCTGGGTGTCCATGTGCACCAGTCGCTGAAAGTAGCATAAAGGTGCAGCAGGTGGTTAAGAAGGCAAATGGTATGTTGGTCTTTGTAGCGAGAGGGTTTGAGTACAGGAACAAGGATATCTTGCTGCAGTTGTACAGGGCCTTGGTGAGATCACATCTTGAGTATTGTGTGCAGTTTTGGTCACCTTATCTGAGGAAGGATGTTTTGCCATGGAAGGAGTGCAGCAAAGATTCACCAGGCTGATACCTGGGATGGCAGGAATGACGTATGAGGCGAGATTGTGTCGATTGGGCTTGTACTCGCTGGAGTTTAGAAGAATGAGAGGGGATCTCATCGAAACTTATAAAATTCTAACAGGACTAGACAGATTAGATGCTGGAAGGATGTTCCCGATGGTCGGGGAGTCCAGAACCAGGGGTCACAGTCTAAGGGTAAGGGGTAAGCCATTTAGGACAGAGATGAGGAGGAATTTCTTCACCCAGAGAGTGGTGTACCTGTTGAATTCTCTACCAAAGAAGGCAGTAGAGGCCAATTCATTAAATATATTCAAGAAGGAGTTGGATATATTTCTTAAGGGTAAAGGGATCAAGGGATATGGAGAGAAGGCAGGAACAGTGTACTGAATATGGATGATCAGCCATGATCTCATTGAATGGCAGAACAGGCTCGAGGGGCCGAATGGCCTTCTGCTGCTCCTCTCTTCTATGTTTCTATGTATTCAATACCCCTCACAATAAATGGCAACATTCTGTTAGCTTCCCTAATTACTTGCTGTGCCTGCATACTAACCTTTAGCGATCCGTGCGCTTGGTCACCCAGAACCCTCTGCATCTGAAAGGTCTGCAATCTCTCACCATTTAGAAAATATGCTTATTTTTTATTCTTCCTGCCAAAATGGACAACTTCACATTTTCCCACGTTATAATCCATTTGCCAGATCTTTGCCGAATCACTTAAGCTCTCTATATCCTTTTGGAGCCTTCTTATGTCCTCTTCACAATTTATTTTCCTACCTATCTTTGTTTCATCACCACATTTAGCAACCATACCTTCGGTCACTTCATCCAAGTCATTTATATAAATTGTATAATGTTGAGGCCCCAGCACTGATCCCTGTAGCACACCACTCGTTACATCTTGCCAATCAGAAAATGACCCAATGTAGGCCTACTCTCTGTTTCCTGATAGCTAGCCAATCTTCTATCCATGCCAATATGTTACCCCCTGCACCATGAGCTTTTATTTTCCGCGATAACCTTTGATGTGGTACATTATCAAATTCCGCCTGGAAATCTAAGTACAGTACATCCACCGGTTCCCCTTTATCCACAGCACATGTTCCTTCCTCAAAGAATTCCAATAAATTGGTTAAACATGATTTCCCTTGCACAAAACCATGTTCACTCTGCCTGATTACTTTGAACTTTTCTAAGTGCCCTGCTATAACGTCTTTAATAATAGCTTCGAACATTTCCCCATGACAGATGTTAAGCTAATTGGCCTGCAGTTTCCTTCATTCTGTCTCCCTCCATTTTTGAATAAAGGAGTTACATTCGCTATTTTTCAACCTAATGGAACCTACTCCGAATCTAGGGAATTTTGGAAAATTGAAATCAAAGCATCAACTATCTCACCACCCACTTCTTTTAAGAACCTAGGACATGGTCGATCAGGACCCGGGGGCTTGTCAGCCCGCAGCGCCAACAACTTCATCAGCACCACTTCCCTGGTGATTTTAATTTTATGAGCTCCTCCGTCCCTTCAATTTCCTGATTTATAGCTGTTTCTGGGATGTTACGTGTATCCTCTATTGTGAGGACTGAGACAAAATACCTGTTCATTTTAACTGCCATCTCCTTATTTTCCATTATTAATTCCCCAGACTCACAATTTATAGGACCAACGCTCACTTTGTTCTCCCATCCGCAGTATTATGCTTTGGCTTCTTTGTCTGGGTCTGTTTTTCTGCTCCCTGTCTCTGAGGTGGAGCTGAGTGGGTCAGTGTTAGACCTGTCTGGGTCTGTGTTGCAGCTTCCTGTCTCAGGGGTGGAGCTGAGTGGGTCAGTGTCGGATCTGTCTGCGTCTGTGTTACGGCTCCCTGTCTCAGGGGTGGAGCTGAGTGGGTCTGTGTCAGACATGTCTGGGTCTGTGCTGTTACTCCCTGTCTCAGGGGAGGAGCTGAGTGGGTCAGTGATGGAGCTGTCTGGGTCTGTGTTGTTGCTCCCTGTCTCAGGGGTGGTGCTGAGTGGGTCTGTGTTGGAGCTGTCTGGGTCTGTGTTTCTGCTCCCTGTCTCAAGGTTGGAGCTGAGTGGGTCTGTGTCAGACCTGTCTTGGTCTGTGTTGCAGCTTCCTGTCTCAGGGCTGGAGCTCAGTGGGTCAGTGTCGGAGCTGTCTGGGTCTGTGTTGTTGCTCCCTGTCTCTGGTGTGGACCTGAGTGGGTCAGTGTCGGAGCTGTCTGGGTCGGTGTTTTTGCTCCCTGTCTCAGGGGTGGAGCTGAGTGGGTCAGTGACAGGCCTGTCTGGGTCTGTGTTACAGCTCCCTGTCTCAGGGCTGGAGCTGAGTGGGTCAGTGTCGGATCTGTCTGCGTCTGTGTTGCAGCTCCCTGTCTCAGGGGTGGAGCTGAGTGGGTCTGTGTCAGGCATGTCTGGGTCTGTGTTGTTGCTCCCTCTCACAGAGTTGGAGCTGAGTGGATCAGTGTCGGAGCTGTCTGGGTCGGTGTTGCTGCTCCCTGTCTCAGGAGTGGAGCTAAGAGAGTCTGTGCCAGACCTGTCTGGGCCTGTGTTGCTGCTCCCTTTCTCAGGAGTGGAGCTAAGAGAGTCTGTGTCAGACCTGTCTGGGTCTGTGTTGTTGCTCCCTCTCTCAGGCGTGGAGCTGAGTGGGTCAGTGTCTGGGGTGTCTGGGTCTGCGTTGCAGCTCCCTATCTCATGGGTGGAACTGAGTGTGTCTGTGCTGGAGCTGTCTGGGTCTGTGTTGCTGCTCCCTGTTTCAGGAGTGGTGCTGAGTGGGTCTGTGTTGGAGCTGTCTGGGTCTGTGTTTCTGCTCCCTGTCTCAAGGATGGAGCTGAGTGGGTCTGTGTCAGACCTGTCTTGGTCTGTGTTGCAGCTTCCTGTCTCAGGGCTGGAGCTCAGTGGGTCAGTGTCGGAGCTGTCTGGGTCTGTGTTGTTGCACCCTGTCTCTGGTGTGGACCTGAGTGGGTCAGTGTCGGTGCTGTCTGGGTCGGTGTTTTTGCTCCCTGTCTCAGGGGTGGAGCTGAGTGGGTCAGTGTCAGGCCTGTCTGGGTCTGTGTTACAGCTCCCTGTCTCAGTGCTGGAGCTGAGTGGGTCAGTGTCGGATCTGTCTGCGTCTGTGTTGCAGCTCCCTGTCTCAGGGGTGGAGCTGAGTGGGTCTGTGTCAGGCATGTCTGGGTCTGTGTTGTTGCACCCTCTCACAGAGTTGGAGCTGAGTGGATCAGTGTCGGAGCTGTCTGGGTCGGTGTTGCTGCTCCCTGTCTCAGGAGTGGAGCTAAGAGAGTCTGTGCCAGACCTGTCTGGGCCTGTGTTGTTGCTCCCTTTCTCAGGAGTGGAGCTAGGAGAGTCTGTGTCAGACCTGTCTGGGTCTGTGTTGTTGCTCCCTCTCTCAGGCGTGGAGCTGAGTGGGTCAGTGTCTGGGGTGTCTGGGTCTGTGTTGCAGCTCCCTATCTCATGGGTGGAACTGAGTGTGTCTGTGCTGGAGCTGTCTGGGTCTGTGTTGCTGCTCCCTGTTTCAGGAGTGGAGCTGAGAGAGTCTGTGTCAGACATGTCTGGGCCTGTGTTGCAGCTTCTTGTCTCAGGAGTGGGGCTAAGAGAGTCTGTGCCAGACCTGTCTGGGCCTGTGTTGTTGCTCCCTGTCTCAGGGGTGGAGCTGAGAGAGCCTGTGTCGGCGCTGTCTGGGTCTGTGTTGCAGCTTCCTATCTCAGGAGTGGAGCTGAGAGAATCTGTGTCAGACCTGTCTGGGTGTGTGTTGTTGCTCCCTGTCTCAGGGGTGGAGCTGAGAGAGTCTGTGTCGGAGCTGTCTGGGTCTGTGTTTCTCCCTGTCTCAGGGGAGGTTCTGAGTGGGTTAGTTTTGGAGCTGTCTGGGTCTGTGTTGTTGCTCCCTATCTTAGGGGTGGAGCTGAGTGGGTCAGTTTCAGAGCTGTCTGGGTCTGTGTTGCTGCTCCCTGTTTCAGGGGTGGAGCTGAGCGGGTCAGTGCTGGAGCTGTCTGTGTCTGTGTTGTTGCTCCCTGTCTCAGGGGTGGAGCTGAGTGGGTCAGTGTCAGAGCTGTCTGGGTCTGTGATGTTGCTCCCTGTCTCAGGGGTAGAGCTGACTGGGTCAGTGTCGGAGCTGTCTGGGTCTGTGTTTTTGCCCACCTATCTCAGGGGTGGAGCTGAGTGAATCAGTGTCGGAGCTGTCTGGGTCTGTGTTGAATTTCCTGTCTCAGGGGTGGAGCTGAGTGGATCAGTGTCGGAGCCTCTGCGTCTGTGTTGCAGCTCCCTGTCTCAGAGGTGGAGCTGAGTGGGTCAGTGTCGGAGGTGTTTTGGTCTGTGTTTTTGACCCCCTATCTCATGGGTGGAGCTGAGTGAATCAGTGTCGGAGCTGTCTGGGTCTGTGTTGAAGTTCCTGACTCAGGGGTGGAGCTGAGTGGGTCAGTGCCGGAGCCTCTGCGTCTGTGTTGGAGCTCGCTGTCTCAGAGGTGGAGCTGAGTGGGTCAATGTCGGAGCTGTCTGGGTCTGTGTTGCTGTTGCCTGCATCAGGGGAGGAGCTGGGTGGGTCAGTGTCGGAGCTGTCTGGGTCGGTGTTGCTGCTCCCTGTCTCAGGAGTGGAGCTAAGAGAGTCTGTGTCAGACATGTCTGGGTCTGTGTTGTTGCTCCCTCTCTCATGGGTGGAACTGAGTGTGTCTGTGCTGGAGCTGTCTGGGTCTGTGTTGCTGCTCCCTGTTTCAGGAGTGGAGCTGAGAAAGTCTGTGTCAGACCTGTCTGGGCCTGTGTTGCAGCTTCTTGTCTCAGGAGTGGGGCTAAGAGATTCTGTGCCAGACCTGTCTGGGCCTGTGTTGTTGCTCCCTGTCTCAGGGGTGTAGCTGAGAGAGTCTGTGTCGGCACTGTCTGGGTCTGTGTTGCAGCTTCCTATCTCAGGAGTGGAGCTGAGAGAATCTGTGTCAGACCTGTCTGGGTCTGTGTTGTTGCTCCCTGTCTCAGGGGTGGAGCTGAGAGAGTCTGTGTCGGAGCTGTCTGGGTCTGTGTTTCTCCCTGTCTCTGGGGAGGTTCTGAGTGGGTTAGTTTTGGAGCTGTCTGTGTCTGTGTTGTTCCTCCCTATCTTAGGGGTGGAGCTGAGTGGGTCAGTTTCAGAGCTGTCTGGGTCTGTGTTGCTGCTCCCTGTTTCAGGGGTGGAGCTGAGTGGGTCAGTGCTGGAGCTGTCTGTGTCTGTGTTGTTGCTCCCTGTCTCAGGGGTGGAGCTGAGTGGGTCAGTGTCAGAGCTGTCTGGGTCTGTGATGTTGCTCCCTGTCTCAGGGGTGGAGCTGACTGGGTCAGTGTCGGAGCTGTCTGGGTCTGTGTTTTTGCCCCCCTATCTCAGGGGTGGAGCTGAGTGAATCAGTGTCGGAGCTGTCTGGGTCTGTGTTGAATTTCCTGTCTCAGGGGTGGAGCTGAGTGGATCAGTGTCGGTGCCTCTGCGTCTGTGTTGCAGCTCCCTGTCTCAGAGGTGGAGCTGAGTGGGTCAGTGTCGGAGCTGTCTGGGTCTGTGTTTTTGCCCCCCTATCTCATGGGTGGAGATGAGTGAATCAGTGTCGGAGCTGTCTGGGTCTGTGTTGAAGTTCCTGTCTCAGGGGTGGAGCTGAGTGTGTCAGTGCCGGAGCCTCTGCGTCTGTGTTCGAGCTCGCTGTCTCAGAGGTGGAGCTGAGTGGGTCAATGTCGGAGCTGTCTGGGTCTGTGTTGCTGTTGCCTGTATCAGGGGTGGAGCTGAGTGGGTCGGTGTCAGATCTGCGTGGGTCAGTGTTACTGCTCCATTTCTGAGGGGTGGAGCTGAGTGGGACAATGTCGGAGCTGTCTGAGTCTGTGTTGTTGTACTGTCTCAGGGGTGGAGCTGAGTGGGTCAGTGTTGGAGCTGTCTGGGTCTGTGTTACTGCTCCCTGTCTCAGGGGTGGAGCTGAGTTTGTCTGTGTTGGAGCTGTCTGGGTCTGTGTTGTTGCTCCCTCTCTCAGGGTTGGAGCTGAGTGGGTCAGTGCCGGAGCTGTCTGGGTCTGTGTTACAGCTCCCTGTCTCAGGGGTGGAGATGAGTGTGTCAGTGTTGCAGCTGTCTCGGTCAGTGTTACTGCTCCTTGTCTCAGGGGTGGAGCTGAGTGGGTCTGTGTTGGAGCTGTCTGGGTCTGTGTTTCTGCTCCCTGTCTCAAGGTTGGAGCTGAGTGGGTCTGTGTCAGACCTGTCTTGGTCTGTGTTGCAGCTTCCTGTCTCAGGGCTGGAGCTCAGTGGGTCAGTGTCGGAGCTGTCTGGGTCTGTGTTGTTGCACCCTGTCTCTGGTGTGGACCTGAGTGGGTCAGTGTCGGAGCTGTCTGGGTCGGTGTTTTTGCTCCCTGTCTCAGGGGTGGAGCTGAGTGGGTCAGTGTCAGGCCTGTCTGGGTCTGTGTTACAGCTCCCTGTCTCAGGGCTGGAGCTGAGTGGGTCAGTGTCGGATCTGTCTGCGTCTGTGTTGCAGCTCCCTGTCTCAGGGGTGGAGCTGAGTGGGTCTGTGTCAGGCATGTCTGGGTCTGTGTTGTTGCTCCCTCTCACAGAATTGGATCTGAGTGGATCAGTGTCGGAGCTGTCTGGGTCGGTGTTGCTGCTCCCTGTCTCAGGAGTGGAGCTAAGAGAGTCTGTGCCAGACCTGTCTGGGCCTGTGTTGTTGCTCCCTTTCTCAGGAGTGGAGCTAAGAGAGTCTGTGTCAGACCTGTCTGGGTCTGTGTTGTTGCTCCCTCTCTCAGGCGTGGAGCTGAGTGGGTCAGTGTCTGGGGTGTCTGGGTCTGTGTTGCAGCTCCCTATCTCATGGGTGCAACTGAGTGTGTCTGTGCTGGAGCTGTCTGGGTCTGTGTTGCTGCTCCCTGTTTCAGGAGTGGAGCTGAGAGAGTCTGTGTCAGACATGTCTGGGCCTGTGTTGCAGCTTCTTGTCTCAGGAGTGGGGCTAAGAGAGTCTGTGCCAGACCTGTCTGGGCCTGTGTTGTTGCTCCCTGTCTCAGGGGTGGAGCTGAGAGAGCCTGTGTCGGCGCTGTCTGGGTCTGTGTTGCAGCTTCCTATCTCAGGAGTGGAGCTGAGAGAATCTGTGTCAGACCTGTCTGGGTCTGTGTTGTTGCTCCCTGTCTCAGGGGTGGAGCTGAGAGAGTCTGTGTCGGAGCTGTCTGGGTCTGTGTTTCTCCCTGTCTCAGGGGAGGTTCTGAGTGGGTTAGTTTTGGAGCTGTCTGGGTCTGTGTTGTTGCTCCCTATCTTAGGGGTGGAGCTGAGTGGGTCAGTTTCAGAGCTGTCTGGGTCTGTGTTGCTGCTCCCTGTTTCAGGGGTGGAGCTGAGCGGGTCAGTGCTGGAGCTGTCTGTGTCTGTGTTGTTGCTCCCTGTCTCAGGGGTGGAGCTGAGTGGGTCAGTGTCAGAGCTGTCTGGGTCTGTGATGTTGCTCCCTGTCTCAGGGGTAGAGCTGACTGGGTCAGTGTCGGAGCTGTCTGGGTCTGTGTTTTTGCCCCCCTATCTCAGGGGTGGAGCTGAGTGAATCAGTGTCGGAGCTGTCTGGGTCTGTGTTGAATTTCCTGTCTCAGGGGTGGAGCTGAGTGGATCAGTGTCGGAGCCTCTGCGTCTGTGTTGCAGCTCCCTGTCTCAGAGGTGGAGCTGAGTGGGTCAGTGTCGGAGCTGTCTTGGTCTGTGTTTTTGCCCCCCTATCTCATGGGTGGAGCTGAGTGAATCAGTGTCGGAGCTGTCTGGGTCTGTGTTGAAGTTCCTGACTCAGGGGTGGAGCTGAGTGGGTCAGTGCCGGAGCCTCTGCGTCTGTGTTGGAGCTCGCTGTCTCAGAGTGGAGCTGAGTGGGTCAATGTCGGAGCTGTCTGGGTCTGTGTTGCTTTTGCCTGCATCAGGGGAGGAGCTGGGTGGGTCAGTGTCGGAGCTGTCTGGGTCGGTGTTGCTGCTCCCTGTCTCAGGAGTGGAGCTAAGAGAGTCTGTGCCAGACCTGTCTGGGCCTGTGTTGTTGCTCCCTTTCTCAGGAGTGGAGCTAAGAGAGTCTGTGTCAGACATGTCTGGGTCTGTGTTGTTGCTCCCTCTCTCATGGGCGGAACTGAGTGTGTCTGTGCTGGAGCTGTCTGGGTCTGTGTTGCTGCTCCCTGTTTCAGGAGTGGAGCTGAGAAAGTCTGTGTCAGTACTGTCTGGGCCTGTGTTGCAGCTTCTTGTCTCAGGAGTGGGGCTAAGAGAGTCTGTGCCAGACCTGTCTGGGCCTGTGTTGTTGCTCCCTGTCTCAGGGGTGTAGCTGAGAGAGTCTGTGTCGGCGCTGTCTGGGTCTGTGTTGCAGCTTCCTATCTCAGGAGTGGAGCTGAGAGAATCTGTGTCAGACCTGTCTGGGTCTGTGTTGTTGCTCCCTGTCTCAGGGGTGGAGCTGAGAGAGTCTGTGTCGGAGCTGTCTGGGTCTGTGTTTCTCCCTGTCTCAGGGGAGGTTCTGAGTGGGTTAGTTTTGGAGCTGTCTGTGTCTGTGTTGTTCCTCCCTATCTTAGGGGTGGAGCTGAGTGGGTCAGTTTCAGAGCTGTCTGGGTCTGTGTTGCTGCTCCCTGTTTCAGGGGTGGAGCTGAGTGGGTCAGTGCTGGAGCTGTCTGTGTCTGTGTTGTTGCTCCCTGTCTCAGGGGTGGAGCTGAGTGGGTCAGTGTCAGAGCTGTCTGGGTCTGTGATGTTGCTCCCTGTCTCAGGGGTGGAGCTGACTGGGTCAGTGTCGGAGCTGTCTGGGTCTGTGTTTTTGCCCCCCTATCTCAGGGGTGGAGCTGAGTGAATCAGTGTCGGAGCTGTCTGGGTCTGTGTTGAATTTCCTGTCTCAGGGGTGGAGCTGAGTGGATCAGTGTCGGTGCCTCTGCGTCTGTGTTGCAGCTCCCTGTCTCAGAGGTGGAGCTGAGTGGGTCAATGTCGGAGCTGTCTGGGTCTGTGTTGCTGTTGCCTGTATCAGGGGTGGAGCTGAGTGGGTCGGTGTCAGATCTGCGTGGGTCAGTGTTACTGCTCCATTTCTGAGGGGTGGAGCTGAGTGGGACAATGTCGGAGCTGTCTGGGTCTGTGTTGTTGTACTGTCTCAGGGGTGGAGCTGAGTGGGTCAGTGTTGGAGCTGTCTGGGTCTGTGTTACTGCTCCCTGTCTCAGGGGTGGAGCTGAGTTTGTCTGTGTTGGAGCTGTCTGGGTCTGTGTTGTTGCTCCCTCTCTCAGGGTTGGAGCTGAGTGGGTCAGTGCCGGAGCTGTCTGGGTCTGTGTTACAGCTCCCTGTCTCAGGGGTGGAGATGAGTGTGTCAGTGTTGCAGCTGTCTCGGTCAGTGTTACTGCTCCTTGTCTCAGGGGTGGAGCTGAGTGGGTCAGTGTCGGAGCTTTCTGGGTCTGTGTTGCTGCTCCCTGTCTCAGGGGTGGAGCTGAGTGCGTCTGTGTCGGAGCTGTCTGGGAATATGTAGGACTTGTCCCTGTCTGTGTATGAGCATTTGTGTCTGTGTAGGGGAGTTTCCGCCCTTGTTGGAGCTCCGTGGGTCAGTGTGGGAGTCGTCCAGATTTGTGTTGGAGCTTTTGATTAAGTGTCGTTGGTGTCTTGGTCTGTGAAATCAGCTGTCTGGATCCCCTAAAGGAACTGTCTGGGTCCGTCTAGGACGAATATGTTCCTTTCTCGGAACTACCTGCGCCAATGTAGGAACAATTTCTGTCTGTGTCGGTGCCTTTAGTCTGTGGGTCAGGGTAGGAGCTGTCTTGGTCTACATAGCACCGAAATAATCTGTGTATGAGCTCTTAGGTCTGTCTCAGTGCTCCCTGGGTCAGCGGAGGAGCTGTCTGGGTCATTGCAGGAAAGTCTGTGTCTGTGGTGGTTCTCCCTGTGTCAGGGTAGGTTCTGCCTAGTTCTGTGAAGGAGCTGTCTGAATCAGTGTAGGAGTGCCTGGTTCCGCATAGGAGCTGTCTGGGTCTACTTAGATACTCTTTTGATTTTTATTGACATACAAACCTCATTTATTGGCCTGAGATTTGGTCAGAGGTCACAGAATCCCACACCTCCGTCCGTTCCTGCCCTTTGCAAGGGAGTGTTTCATGTTTCAATTTACAGATTGGATGAATTGTTGATCGAGTCTCGGCGACCCCGGGTGAGACAGGAGTGAATCTGCCCGGGCCCGGTCCATCATGTGCGGATGTTGCTGAAAACATGATGGGGGATTTTCTGGAACTATAAATTGACAGTAAACCCCCTGCACAACTAAAACTGGCCACAATCACAGAATCGAATGAGCACTTCGGAAGCAATTGTTTCACCAGTTGTTGCCTCCATGTTTTCTCACTGCCTTTGCTGATACGTTGTCCAAATATGAGGCCTCAGACCAATCTAATGCAGAAACTCTGCTGCTGCGCATGGAATTGGCACCTCCTGCCTCGACACATTTCCGTCGTTACAGCACAGGGGTATGCGAATTTGTTGGCTGCAATATGCGAGAGTGCCTGGTATCAAATCCCAGGCGAGCCCTCCTTTTGCCCTCGACTTTTCACCTTGAACGTACAGCAGAGCATAAGAAATAAGAGCAGGAGTAGGCCTTCCGGTCACCCTCGAACCTGCTATGCCAAACAATAAGATCACTGCTGATCATCGACCTCAACTCCACTTTCCCGCCCGATCTCCATATCCCTTGGTTCCCCTAGAGTCCAAAAATCTATCTATTTCAGCCTTCAATATACTCAAAGACTCAGCATGCACAGCCCTCTGAGGCAGAGAGTTCGAAAGGTTCACAACCCTCTGACTGCCATAGAAAATGTTGTAAAAATAAGAGGGAAGTTTCCAAATCAATCCACGTGAAACTCAAGCACTTTGAGCAGAGAATGAGTGCAAATATTCCGGATTAAAGGCGCCTGAACAACCTATAATTACTGTGAACGAGTTTTGCTGGAATTTGAATTCGATCTTCAACCCGCTCTGGACTTTCATCTCACCGAAGCAGATAAAAGAAAGCCTTGCATTTATATAGCTCCTTTCACCACCACTGGATATCGTAAAGCGCTTTACAGTCAATGAAGTACTTTTGTACATTAAGTAGGAAACGCTGCAGTCAATATGTGCACAGCAAGCTCCCACAAACAGCAAGGTGGTAATGACCAGGTAATTTGTTTTTTGTTATTTTGATTGAGGGATACATATTGTCCAGGATGATTGATGTCCCAGTCTTATTAAGTTTGAAAACAGTCATTAAGCTAAATAATAATGGAGACTTGCGGGGGACATTTTTCACACCTACCCGCAATGATCACAAGATCCTTACCCATGCGGAACGCCATTCAGCCCATTCTAATTCAGCCCTCCAGAAAAACCCTAGTCTTCACCCCATTGCTTAATCCAGTTGTTTCCTGCACCATTCCCGGGCTTCCACCACCATCACTCCGCCTGGAGTCCATTCTAAGTGTTGATCCTTCTCCTGATATCAGTCCGAAGCTGATAACGTTCACTTCTGAGCCTTTTCCACCTTGTTCTTTCTCCAACAATGTAATTTAAACTAGTATTCCGCACAAGTGAGGAACTTAATCTAATTAATATAAGCAGAGAGCAGTACTAGATAAACTAATGGGACTAAAAGCCGACAAATCCCGTGCAGCTGACGGCCTACAAACTAGGGTTCTAAAAGAGGTGGCTGAAGAGATGGTTAATGTCTTGGTTTTGATATTCCAAAATTCAATAGATTCCGGAATGGTCCCAGCGGATGGGAAGGTCGCAAATGTAACATCGCTATTCAAGAAAGGAGGGAGAGAAAAAACCTGGAACTACAGGCCAATTAGCCTGACACCAGTCGTCAGGAAAATGCTGGAATCCATTGTTAAGGAAGTGGTATCACGTCACTTAGAAATTCATAACATTATTAGGCAGAGTTAGCATGTTGTTATGAAAGGGAAATCGTGTTTGATAAATGTATTCATTTTTTGTGGATGTAACTAGCTCGGTAGATAAGGGGAACCAGTGGATAAAGTGGCACATAAAAGGTTATTACACAAAATTAGGGCTCATGTGGTTGGTGGAATATAGTAGCATGGATAGAGGATTAGTTAACGGACAGATCACAGAGATTAGGCATAAACGGATCTTTTTTCAATTTGGCAGGCTGTAACTAGTGGGGTGCCGCAATGATCGGTGTTGGGCCCTCAGCTATTTACAATCTATATTAATGACCTAGATGAAGGGACCGAGTGTACTCTAACTAAGTTTGCTGATGATACAAAGCCAGGTTCGACAGTCAGCTGGGAGGAGTACACAAAGAGTCTGCAAAGAGATATAGATGGATTAAGTGAGTGGGCAGTATGCTGGCAGGTGAAGTATAAAGTTGGGAAATGTGAGGTTATTTACTTTGGTAGGTAGAATAGCAAAATAGAATATTTTTCAATGGTGAGAAAAATTTCAAATTTTGGTGTTCAGAGAGATTAGGGTGTCATCGTGCAAGAATCACAGAAATGTAGCATGCAGGTACAGGAAACAATACGAAAAGCAAATGGTATGTTGGCCTTTATTGCAAGGGGTTGGAGTATAATAATAAGGAAATCTTGCTGCAGTTGTACAGGGCCTTGTTGAGACCATACCTGCAGTACTGTGCACAGTTTTGTTCTCCTTATCTTATGAAGGATATACTTGCCTTGGAGGCGGTGCTACGAAGGATCACTAGATTGATTCCTGGGATGAGAGGGCTGCCCTATGATGGGAGATTGCGTACATTGTGCCTATACTCACTAGAGTTTAGAAGAATGAGAGGTGATCTCATTGAACCATACACGATTTTGAAGGGGATTGACAGGGTAGATGCTGAGAGATTATTTCCCCTTGCTGGAGTGTCTAGAACTAGCGGGTATAGTCTCAGGATAAGCGGTCGACCACTTAAGGCATTTATGAGGTGGACTTTCTTCACTCAGAGGGTTGTGAATTTTTGGAATTCTCTGCCCCAGAGAGCTGTGAATGCTGAGCCTCTGAGTATATTCAAGGCTGAGATAGATAGATTATTGGACACTGGGGGATTCAAAGGATATGGAGATTGGGCGTGAAAGTGGAGTTGAGGTCGATGATCATCCATGATCTTCTTGAATTGTTGAGCAGGCTCGAGGGGCCATATGGCCTGCTCCTGCTCTTATTTCTTATATACTTATATTACTTTTGTTATCTTTGTATTACCATATCACAGAGGGCTCCGTTCTAGGCTGAAATGTACAAGGTGTCGAATTGAACTCCCAGCGGGTTGGAGTAAATTCCCTCCCGCCGTGTATGCTTGTTCTACAGGATCAGCATGTGTCTCGTACTGCTGCTCACTACTCTGGCCGCTGTGCATAATTCCACCACCTGGTGGAGCAGCTCCCTCCTCTGGCCGCTGGGCATAATTCCACCACATGGTAGACCAGCTCCCTCCTCTGGCTGCTGTGCATAATTCCACCACCTGTTAGAGCAGCTCCCTCCTTTGGCCGCTGTGCATAATTCCACCACCTGGTGGAGCAGCTCCCTCCTCTGGCCGCTGGGCATAATTCCACCACATGGTAGAGCAGCTCCCTCCTCTGGCCGCTGTGCATAATTCCACCACCTGGTGGAGCAGCTCCCTCCTCTGGCCGCTGTGCATAATTCCACCACCTGGTGGAGCAGCTCACTCCTCTGGCCGCTGTGCATAATTCCACCACCTGGTAGAGCAGCTCCCTCCTCTGGCCGCTGTGCAGTATTTCATCACCTGCTCCCTCTGCTGGCTGCTGCGCAGTACTGCAGCCTATGGTTGAACCTGGTACAATTCCGACCTCCTCTGCTTCTAGCTGTGTCACAACTGGAAGAGGAGAAGGAACGTTGGAGTTGCTTCATGAGGAACATTCTTCCCAGAATAGGAGTGACAGGACGAATTCTTGATCCAGTCTGCTGACATCTAATTTAGGATAAAGGTAAATGCGAAGAAAGGAAACAAAATAGAGGAACATTGGACCGGGACTTGTCCTTTCAGCCCTCGACCTGCTCCGACCTTCAAGTTTATCATGGCTGATCAGCACCTCCCCTACATTGTGTGCCTTTGCTCCATAAGACTTGATACACTTACCGAACAACAATGTGTCGATCTCGTTCTTGAAAGCAACAATTGAACCCCAGCATCCACGGACTTATCAAGGAGAGAATTTGAGAATCCTACAAACCATTACGTGAAAAAATGCTTTCGGATTTCACTCTTAATTTAATTTTTTTCCCCTTGTACTTGATTCCCCAAGCAAAGGAAATAGTTTATCTCTATTTACCCTATTAAGCGTTTTAACACTTTGAACAACACGATCAAATCTTCCAGCAATCAACTAAACTCAAGGGAAGAGAACATAAGAACATAATAACATAAGAAATAGGAGCTGGAGTAGGCCAATCGGCCCCTCGAGCCTGCTCTGCCATTCAATAAGATCATGGCTGATCTGATCCTAACCGCCAATCCACTATCACAGAACCATCTCCTGCATCTAACAGAATTAGAAACACGAAATAGGAGCAGGATCAGGCTACACGGCCCCTGGGCCCGCTCCGCTACCCACAGGGCCATGACCGATCCGAACCTAGACTCCTGTCCAAATTCCTGCCCGCTCCCCGTAGCCCTTAATTCCCTTTACTTCTAGGAAACTGTCTATTTCTGTTTTAAATTTATGTAATGATGTAGCTTCTACAGCTTTTTGGGGCAGCATATTCCATGGACCTACCACCCTCTGAGTGAAGTAGTTCCTCCTCATCTCAGTTTTGAAAGAGCAGCCCCTTATTCTAAGACTATGCCCCCTAGTTCTAGTTTCACCCATCATCGGGAACATCTTCCCTGCATCCACCCGATCCAACCCCTTCACAATCTTATATGTTTCAATAAGATCGCCTCTCATTCTTCTGAACTCCAATGAGTAGAGTCCCAAACTACTCAACCTCTCCTCATATGTTCATCCCCTCATCCACGGGATTAACCGAGTGAACCTTCTTTGTACTGACTCGAGAGCAAGTATGTCCTTTCTTAAGTATGGACACCAAAACTGTATGCAGTATTCCAGGTGCGGTCTCACCAATACCTTGTACAACTGAAGCAATACCTCCCTATTTTTATATTCTATCCCCCTAGCAATGAAAGCCAACATTCCATTGGCCTTCTTAGTCACTTGCTGCGTCTGCATACTAACCTTTTGAGTTTCGTGCACCAGGACCCCCAGATCCCTTTGTACTTCAGTACTTTCCAGTCTCTTGCCAGTAAGATAATAACTTGCTCTACGATTTTTCCTGCCAAAGTGCATAACCTCACACTTCCCAGTATTGTATTCCATCTGCCAAATCTCTGCCCACTTACTTAGCCTGTCTATGTCCCCTTGAATATTTTTTATGTCCTCCTCACTCACTACTTTCCCCCCCCCCATCTTAGTATCATCTGCAAACTTTGATATGCTACACTCGGTCCCCTCCTCCAAATCGTTAATATAGATTGTAAAGAGTTGGGGACCCAGCACTGACCCCTGCGGAACACCACTAGTTACTGATTGCCAGTCTGAGAATGAACCATTTATCCCAACTCTCTGCCTTCTGTTAGATAGCCAATCCTCTAACCATGCCAGAATATTACCCCCAATCACGTGATTTTTTATCTTAAGCAATAATCTTTTGTGTGGCACCTTGTCAAATGCCTTTTGGAAGTATAAATACACTACGTCCACTGGTTCCCCTTTATCCACCCTATATGTTACTTCCTCAAAGAACTCCAGCAAATTTGTCAAACATGACTTACCCTTCAAAAAACCATGCTGACTTTTTCCTATTAAATTATGATTATCCAAATGTCCTGTTGCTGTCTCCTTAATAATGGACTCCAAAATTTTACCTACCACAGATGTTAGGCTAACCGGTCTATAGGTTCCAGCCTTCTGTCTACTGCCCTTTATAAATAAGGGTGTTACATTAGCAGTTTTCCAGTCTGCCGGGACCATTGCCGAGTCCATGGAGTTTTGGAAAATTATTACCAATGCATCCACAATCCCTTCCGCCACTTCCCGCAAGACCCTAGCATGTAAGCCATGAGGTCCAGGTGATTTATCCGCCTTGAGTCCCATTATTTTCCCGAGTACCACTTCCTTAGTGATTTTGATCGTGTTTAGCTCCTCCCCCCCCTTTTTCCCCCTGTTTGTCCAATGTTGGGATATTCTTAGTGTCTTCTACTGTAAAGACTGATATAAAATATTCATTCAGCGTTTTTGCCATCTCCATATTTCCCACCATTAATTTCCCAGTCCCATCATCTAAGGGACCAACATTTACTTTAGCCACCCTTTTGCTTTTTATGTAACTATAAAAACTCTTACTATCTGTTTTTATATTTTTTGCTAATTTACTTTCATAATCTATCTTCCCTTTCTTAGAAGCTACGTTTATACAACAATCCTCATAATTTAACCCTGTAAACCTCGGTATTAATCTGGTAAATCTGCACTGCACCGCTCCAAGGCCAATATATCCTCCCTGCATGCAGTGCCCAGAACAGAAAACAATACTCCAGGTGTGGTCTAACTAGAACTTTATAACTGCAGAATATCTTCATCCCCTTTTCTATTTCACCCCCTTGAGATAAAGGACAACCTGCTTTGGAAAGGGTGCAGAGGAGTGCCACTAGACTAATTCCCAGTATAAAGCATCTTAACTCTCAAGATAGGCTGAACGAGTTGTGATTTTACACTTTAGAGGCTGAGGGTTGATCTGATCGATGTTTATAATATGATGAAGGGAGTAGATTTTATTCCAGCTGACAATTTGATCGAATTAAATAGTTGAGGGAGGACCTGCGGTGACGATCTTAAGTTGTATAAGGCCAGATCTCCGTCAGATGTCAGGAGGTGGTCCTTTCCCAGATAAAAGTGGAGCTCTGGAACAATCTGCCGGCTCGGGCAGTGGACTCCGACTCACTGAATTCATTCAAGCGAGAGCTGGATATATTTCTGGCTGGGGTAGAGACATCTTCTTACTAAAGGAAGGTACTACAAGGAATTAAGGGCTAGGGTGAATTCCTGGACTAGTTCGGTTCACCTAGATGGGTCGGAGAGGAATTTCCAGGAATAGAAAGCAAGACTGGATTGACAGAAGTGGTCTGAAAGGATGCTTTGTGTGGCAGCTAAATTTTAACCTGCTGAACGACTACATCGCCAGCAGCTCGTTGTTCTAGTGTTGAGATTCTCGCTAAGGGGCTTTTACTGATTAATATGTGCAGAGGTCCCAGGTTCACATCCCGGCTGAGCGCCGTTATTCTCCCATTTGTAGTGAAAACCCATCTGTTTATGGCGCAACGCAATGCATCTCGTGTCTCAATGCTGCAACATTCACCTATTAATAATGGTGCATGCCGTTAATGCGGCATTCTTGTTGCTCGAGTTCCCGATAGTTGTCCGATAGCCAATCCTCAATCCATGCTGGTATACAACCCCCAGTCCCATGAGCCCTAAACCCCTCCAACCTTCCAACCTCCTCTAACCTTCCTATATCCCTTGTAGTCCTTTCAATAAATCTCTCGACCATTATTCACATCTGACCAATCCTAAATTGCATAAAACCTGTGGTTTTCGTACGGCAGTCTGTGCTTGCAATTTCTAATATTTCGGTATTGGGATCTAAACATTCCATGCGTCTGTCATCTCCTCTTTAAAGTTTTTGTCCTTTTACAATCCATCATTACACCATTTGTAGTGTTTTATTTTTCCATTTGACAAATAACTGCATGGCACAGTGCAGTGGGAGCTTTACTCTGCATCTAACCCGTGCTGTACCTGGCCTGGGAGTGTTTGATGGGACAGTGTAGAGGGAGCTTTACTCTGTATCTAACCCGTACTGTACCTGCTCTGACAGTGTTTGATGGAGCAGTGTAGAGGGAGCTTTACTCTGTATCTAACCCGTGCTGTACCTGCCCTGAGACTGTTTGAGCCGACAGTGTAGAGGGAGCGTTGCTCTGTATCTGACCTGTGCTGAACCTGCCCTGGGAGTGTTTGATGGAACAGTGTAGAGGGAGCTTTACTCTGTATCTAACCCGTGCTGTACCTGCCCTGAGACTGTTTGAGCTGACAGTGTAGAGGGAGCGTTACTCTGTATCTAACCTGTGCTGAACTTGCCCTGGGACTGTTTGAGTGTCTCACTCCCTCTCTCTCTCCTGCTCGCTTCCTCTCTCTCTCCATCTCGCTCCCTCTGTCTTTTCCTCTCTCAATGTCTATCCATATGTCTCTCTCTTTTGCTATTGCCTCTCCCTGATGCCATCCACCTCTCTATCTCTCTTCTTCTCTTCTGCCAACACGCTATCTCTATCCTTACTTCTCTCCATCTCCGTGTTCACCTCTCTTTGTTACTCTTTCACTCTCTCTCTGTTTTCTGCCTGATTTTCTTCTTGATTGAAAATTACCCTGACATATTGCAGCCTGACTGTTTAAAATAACAACAATAAATCACATTTCTGTGACATTTTTTATCCCTTTAACATAGGGGTTGGAATCTGTTGGCTATATCTAATTTCTCTATCTGAAAAAATTGAGTGCTAAAATTGACTAGGATATGGGTACAGAGACTGTCTCAGATATGCCTGCATTGTGGAACGGTGTGAGGCCTTTGGAGAAGCAGGAAATGGGATTGTTGAAAGGAGATGGGGATTTTGTTTGGTTTAATAGGGTGGGAATTAGATCGTGTCTGACTAAATTCAAACTCTTCAAACACATGAACGAACATGAGATGGGGGCAGCATACACACATGAGACCCCAGACAAGGGCTGAAGATTTGTTGTTTCACAGATCAGCCATTCTCCAGTCTGATAGTTTTGCGGTGATGTCATTCTTGAGGCCTGGGCAAACAATACAGAAAGCAGGAGTTCAAATCCCACCCTGGGCTGTTGTGAATTTGAATTATTTTCTTGCTAAATAAAATAAATCTGGAATAATAAAAATTTCCAAAACAGAATGACTCACTCCCATCTGGTACTGTACAGCTGAGTGTGCCATACAATATGAGGCGGGACTGAATTGTTGCCTTTTAACTGCTGTGTGCACTGTAAAAAGATACAGATTAAAGTGTGTATATTTTTATGTTTGTGTGTGTGTGTATATTTTGGAGATGGATTTTGCATATATTTTAATATGGATGTCTAAAGATAAAAATACGGAGCGATTAAAATCGAAGATGTTCAAGGAGCCAGAATTTGAGGAGCGCAGATATCTAAAAGGATTGTTGGGATGGAGGAGGTTACAGAGATATCATGGGGCAAAGCTATGGAGGGATTTGAAAACAAGGATGAGAATATTAAAAGTGAGGCATTGCTGGACTGGGAGCAAGTGTAGGTCAGCAATCACAGGGGTGATGGGTGAAGGGGACTTGGTGCGAGTTAGGATACGGGCAGCAGAGTTGTGAATGAGCTTAAATTAACCGAGAGTGGATAATGGCAGGTCGGCGAGGAGTGAATTGGAATAGTCAAGAAGTAACAAAGGCATGGATGAGGGTTTCATCAGCTCGCTCTGCAATTTCACCACAAGCACTGACTGGCAGGTACAGCATGGGTTAGATACAGATTAAAGCTGTCTCTACACTGACCTATCAAACAATCACTGGGTTGGTGCAGCATTGTGAGATACAGATTATGCTTGAACTGTGTAAAACACGAGTTAGGCCTCAGCTAGATCACTGCTTTCAGTTCTGGTCACCGCATTACAGGAATTACGTAATTGCACAAGTGAGGGTACAGAGGAGATTTACGAGGATGTTGCTGGGATGGCAGAATTTTAGCTATGAGGAAAGATTGGATCGGCTGGGGCTGTTTTCTTTGGAATGGGGGAGGCTGAGGGGAGACCTAATTGAGTTGTATAAAATTATGAGGGGCCTAGATAGAGTGGATAGCAAGGAACTCTTTCCCTTGGCAGAGAGGTCATCAACCAGGGGGCATAGATTTAAAGTGAAAGGTAAGAGATTTAGTGGGGATTTTGAGGGGAAATTTATTCACCAAGAGTGTGCTGGCTTCTGGAACTCACTGCCTGAAAAGGTTGTAGAGGCAGACACTCTTACCACATTCAAAAAGAACTTGGATGTGCACTTGAAGTGCTAGAACCTACAAGGCTACGGAGCAAACGCTGGCAAGTGGGATTAGGCTGGATAGCTCTTTGTCGACTGGCGCAGACACGATGGGCTGAATGGCCTCCTTCCGTGCTGTAACTTCCTATGATTCTATGAAAGTACCATTCTCATTCACAGGTCGGCTCTTGAGAGCGTCGAATAGTTCTGGAGGTTCCACCAATGACTAATGCCAGAGGCACCAAGCATAAATACACTGGACCAGAATGATAGACCATTCTGTAACAGTCATTCGCTGGAAATTCGCAAAGAGGCATATTTTAATTTGAAGTTTTAATTCGGTGGAATTTGTTTTGGAGGATGGGGACTATATATGTTTAAGGTTTTCTGAATATGAAGTTGAGTTACAAGACATTCGCAAAGCCGTAACAAGGAACCCGTTATCATCTGTGCACCTTTACCTGGCGGATTGATCCAGTTCCGTTTAATTGGGTCATAGGTTTAAATCTGCTTTTATTCTATTTAAAAAATAAGGCTTCATCCGTCTTAAAAAATAAAAATTAAATTAACCATGTGCATTGCAGAACACGTGCTGAGTGAGCAGTGAAATATTTCCTGGTCCCAGACATCAAACATTGAAATATTGGCTATATTGTTGGTAGTTGTAGAGAAAAAGATCAAAATGGGATCAAATTAAAGCCGTTTATTTTGATGCTGAACAAAATAATTAACCTGTTGCGGGGTTTGGGGAGGGGGCGAAAAGACCTGGCCTTCTTCCCCTGGCCATGCTTCGCCTCCCCACCCACAGCTCCCCCACACCAAACATCAGGGTTTAAAACTCACCACTAACGCTGGACATTGGGCCCGAGACACAGGCAGAGATAAAGAATTCCAGTAGGCAGGGCCTCGGGGGTGAGGGGGGGAAATGGAGGCCCTGGAGCCCTAGATCAAGAAGAAGGCACACAGGGGCCGGCTCACCCACAAACTCGCCGGGGCCCGGTGTCTGAGGAAGTTTTTTTTTTAAATCCAAAATGGAGGAGATCAACATAAAGGATTGTGTGGAAATAGCAGATCTAAAACGGAAGAGATCAACATAAAGGACTGTGTGGAAATAGCATTAATCTGTTTCTAAACCGATGATGTGTGTGCCCTCTGAGTGTTTGATGAGGTGGTGTAGAGGGATCTCTATTTTGATCTAACCGGTGCTGTAGCTACCCTGGGAGCTTTTACTCGGGCAGTGTAGAGGGAAATGTATGCTGTATGTAAGCCGTGCTGTACCTGACCTTGCAGGTTTTGATGGAACAGTGCAAAGGAAACTTTAATCTGCATCTATCCCGTGCTCTACCTTCCAGTGATTGTTTGACGGGGCAGCGTAGAGACAGCTTCAATCTGTACCTCACCCATGCTGTACCTCTCCTGGGAGTGGTTGCCGGAACAGTGTAGAGGGCGCTTTAGTCTTGGAGCAACTACTTCTGTCAAAGCTGCAATGAGACTTGAAAGAATTTAAAGATTTTTAATTATCATTTCAAAATAAATGCGTGTTAAAACTAAATGGGTATGATATAATTGCCATTGCAGAGACATGGTTGCAGTGTAACCAATGCTGGTAACTGAGTGTTCCAGTATACTTAAAATTTAGGAAGGACAGACAAAAAGGAAAAGGAGGTGGCAAAGCTCTGTTAATAAGGGATGAGATCGGTACGGTAGAGATAAAAGATATAGGCTAGTCAGATCGTGATGTAGAACTGGAATCAGTTTGGGTTAAATTAAGAAACAGCAAAGGGCAGAAAACATTGATGGGAGTTGTGTAGAGGCCACCAAACAGTAGTGGAGATGTAGGTCACAGTATCAATCAAAAGATTAGAAGTGCATGTAACAAGAGCCATACGGTAATCATGAGGGACTTTAAACTAAATATTGATAGGGCATCTCAAATTACCACTAATGGCGTGCAGGACGAATTCTTGGAATGCATGCAGGATGGTTTCCTGGATCAGTATGATGAAAGACCAAGCAGGGAACAGGCTATTATGGATCTGGTACTGTGTAATAAGGAAGGGCTAATCAATAATCTTGCGGTAAAGGGGCTTTTAGGCACAAGTGACCTTAATATGACTGAATTTTATTTTACGTTTGAGAGTGATGTAGTCTAATCTGAAACTAAGGTCTTCAATCAAAACAGAGGAAACTACAAGGGTATGAGGGACAAGTAGGTCAAGGTAGATTGGGAGACTACACTAAAAGGTATGAAGGCGGACATTCAATGGCTAACATTCAAGGAAATAATGCATAGTTTGCAACAAACATATATTCCTTTAGGGCATAAAATCCCTAAATGAAAAGTGATCCAACCGTGGCGAACAAAAGGAATTAAAGCTAGTATTAATTCAAAGGAGGAAGGTTATAAAGTTGCCAGAAAAACCGGTCAGCCTCAGAATTGGGATGTTTTTAGGAATCAGCAAATGTGGACCAAGACATTGATAAATAAATGGAAAACGGAATATGAGCACAAACGAGCGAAAAATATAAAAACGGATTGTAAAATGTATTTGAAAAGGGAAAGACTGGCGTAGGTAAATGTAGGTCCTTTACAGTCAGAGGCGGGATAATTTATAAAGGGGAATGAGAAAATTGCAGAGAAATTAAATAAATGCTTTGTTTCTGTCTTCATGGAGGAAGACACAAAAGACCTCCCAGAAATACGCGAAAACCAAGGGAGTGGCGAGAATGAGGAAATTAAAGTAATTATTATTAGTAAAAAAGAACAGTACTAGTCAAGGACCAGATGACATACATCTTAGGGTTTTGAAAGATGTGGCCATTGGGATTATGGACGCATTGTTTGTCATGTTCCAACATTCTATCGACTCTGGAAAGGTGCCTGCAGATTGGAGGATAGCAAATGTATACCCGCTATTTAAGAATGGAGGGAGGCAGAAAACGGGGATCTACAGGCCTGTTAGCCTCACATCACCAGTCGGGAAAAAGCTAGAAGCTATTTTAAAGGCTACAAAATCTTGGCACTTAGAAACTAATAGCAAGATTGTGCAGAGTCAACAGGGATTTAGAAAAGGAAAGTCCTGTTTGACAAACCTATTGGAGTTCTTTGAGGTTGTATCTACTGGAGTAGTCAAAGCGGAACTGGTAGATGTGGTGTATTTGGATTTCCAGAAGGCCTTCGATATGGTCCCACACAAGAGATTGGTGAACAAAATTAGGGCACATGGAATTGGGGAAATATACTATGGATTGAGAATTGTTTAACAGACAGAAAACAAAGAGTAGGGATAAATCGGTCTTTTTCAGGATGGCAAGTCGTGACTAGTGGGGTACCGCAAGGATCGATGCTTGGGCCCTAGGTATTCACAATCTATGTCAATGATTTGGATGAAGGGACTAAATGTAACATTTCCAAATTTGCTAATGACACAATGCTAGATGACAGTGTCAATTGCGAAGAGGATATGAAGAGGCTTCAAGGGGAACTCGACAGGCTCAGTGAGTGGGTGGGAACATGGCAGGTTGATTATAATGTGGATCCATGTGCATTTACCCACATTGGTAGAAAAAAACAGAAAGTCAGATTATTTCCTAAATGCTGAAGGATTGGGGAATGCAGATTCTCAAAGGGACCTGGGTTTCCTGGTACATGAGTCACTGAAAGTGAATGTGCAGGTGCAGCATGCCATTAGGAAGGCAAATGCTATGCTGGCCTCCATTACAAGAGGATTTGAGTACAGGAGTAAAGAAGTATACTCACATTATATAGGGCCTTGCTGAGAGCACACCTGGAGTACTGTGAACAATTTTGGTCTCTTTACCTAAGGAAGGATACACTTGCCATATAGGGAGGGCAACGAAGGTTCACGAGATTGATTACTGGGATGGTGGGACTGCCGTATGAGTAAACAAGGTCTGTATTATCTGAATTCAGAAGAATGACAGGGGATCGCATCGAAGTATAAAGCATTATTACAGGGTTTGATAGGTTGGATGCTGGGAGATTGTTTCCCTTGGCTGGGGAGTCTAGAACCAGGGGCCACAGTCTCAGAATTAAGGGTAGGCAATTCAGGATTGAGATGAATAGGTGTTTCTTCACACAGAGAGTGATGAATCTTTGGAATCATCTCCCCCAGAGGGCTGTGGAGGCTCAGTCATTGGGTATATTCAAAACAGAAGTCGATAGATTTCTGAGTAGTAAGGGCATCGAGGGATATGGCGATAAGGCCAGTGAATGGAACTGAGGCAGATGATTAGACATGATTGCATTGAATGGCGGAGCAGGCTCGAAGGGCCGAATGGCCTACTCCTGCTCCTATTTCTTCTGTTATCATGTCATTACTTTCTTCAAAATAATTTCCCCCCTAAGTTTCTAAAATGATTCTGGAAGGAACTGAAGCGAAAATCAATTTTCCCCTCATCTAAACAAGTTTCAACCAGGTCTTGAAGTCCAAACGCATTTAAAAAGGCACTGAAGTGCTTAAAATGTTTTAAAATTTAAATTTCCCAACATCTGATTTTAAGTGATCGAATGAAGTGAGTAGCCTTACACAGACATGCCTCCATGGTGTTGACGAGGGGGATTCTAGCGGAGGATTTATAGGAGTTACATATTAATTTTAAATGAAATTTTAAAAATATACCATTAAGACATTTAGGAAGAGAACCAAAAAAGGGGAAATAACAAATCTTTTTATTTTGTCTGTCGTTCTATAGTCCTAAAAAAATCGTAGGAATAATGCAATCATAGATTTACTCTAAAACATTCAGTGGAGTGTAAATAGAAACTAGAGTTATACAATGATGTATAAGAATTGCAGGAAGCTACTTCAGAAGAAACCACTCTTTGTTTATTGAGAGAGATGCAGAAAATACTTTGATTAAACTAATAACGTACAATTCGTTTTGGTTTGAACGTTTCAAATAGGAGATTTAAAATTGTGAGTAAAATGAAATTTGTTTCCCGCTTTTAATTGTGAAGTACCTAAAATAATTCAACACTCCTCGTGATAAGAGCAGGGATTAAAATTGTGGAGAATGTTTGGGAGAAAAACATTAGAAGCGAAATAGGTCAATTTAAATCTTTACATCAACATATGAGTAAACATTTCCAAGACAGTCTGACTGGTTCTGCTGTCCAGGAAGAAACACAAATGTTTATTTTTGTTAATTGATAGCTTTTCCTGCTTTTTCTTTTCAATTAAGTGAACCAAATTCTGTGTATATTTGTACACTGTAAATTAACAACAATAAATCATATTTATCTGATATTTTTTACATTTTAAAAGATTTCATTTGTGCCTCGGAATCTGGCTGGTAAATCTAGTTTCTTCATCTGAAAGATTTGGGTTTTTGAAGTTGACCTAGGATATGAGATCAAAGAATGTTTCTGACATTCCTAAATTGTGGAACTGTATGATATCTTTGCAGAGGCAGGAAATGGCATTGTTGAATGAAGGTGCAGTTTTTAACCAGGGCAACACCCTGACCAGGGACATTTCTTTCATGATCTGTTGCATCCTGTGCAAATCAGAAACAGATTAAAGTGTTCATAGTAATCACCCCAAGAAAATGAAATGGTTAAACATGTCTGGCCAATGCCAGAGACTTCAGGCACAGGAGATGGTGGAATATACAAAACCCAAGGTTCCCAGACCAGATGAGACAGCAGGTGTTGGCACACGTTCTAATTCATCATCTCTTGTGTCTATGGAGCAGCTTCTGTTTCACTTTAAAATGTCTCTCTCAAATAATGGGCCTGAGAGAGATCCTGCGAGAAATTAAGAACAGACATTCTGACAGTTTCAAAAGGAGAGGTGTAGAGATATCAAGAAATATAAAATTATCAAGTAATAAAGGAAAGGTACAGAGAGATACAGAAATATAAAGCAAGATTGATATACAGAGAGGCACATAGAGAGAGTGGTAAAGAGATATAAAGAAAACTGCAGAGATACAGAGATATAATGAAAATCATTAGTGATACAGGATATGAGTCTTTGTCCAGCCTGCATTTGTGTGCCACTGGCCCCAGATTGTAAAGCAAGGACCCTCACTGGCTGTCTCTCCAAATCTATGTAAAACATCTTTCATTATCTTACTTCATCACTCCCAAATTCCCAAAGAACCAGTGAGAGAAATGAAGGATCAGAAAGCAGATAGTGAGAAATACAACGACAGAGATCAAGAAAAGAAGTAGAACGATATTTGGAGAGATTAAGGTGCAGAAAGAGATTAAAGGAGAGATGGAGCGAGAGGGGCACAGAGAAAGGTGGAGCACTAAAGATAAAAATACGGAGCGATTAAAATCGGGGATGTGCAAGAGGCCAGAAATGGAAGAACGCATAATCTCAAAGGGTTGTAGGGATGGAATTGTTTACAGCAATAGGGAGATGCAAGGCGAATATTAGCATTAAAGCTTTGCCAGGCCTGAAGCCAATGTAGGTCAGCGAGCACAGAGGTGATGGGTGAAAGTTACTTTTTGCGAGTTTGGAGTAACAAAGGCATGGATGAGGGTTGCAACTGCTCAATCTGCAATTTCACATCAAACACTAGCTGGCAGATACAGCACGGGTTATATGCAGATGAAGGCTGTCTCTACACTGACACATCAAAGACTCACTGGGCTGGAACAGCATTGTGAAATACAGGTTAATGCTCTCACAATGCTACACATAAAACACCCGCTGGGCAAGTACAGCACAGGTTAGATACAGATTAATACTCCCACTACAATGTCCAATCAAACATTCCCAGGGCAGATACAAAACGGGTTAGATAGAGAGTAAACCTCCCTCTTCAATGCCCCATCAAAAACTCCCAGGGCAGGTACAGCATGGGTTAGATACAGATTAAAGCTGTCTCTACACTGTCCCATCAAACACACACTGGGTCGGTACAACATTGTGGCATAAAAGTTAATTTGTCTCTGCTGATGTGGAGTTAGACTCTGTAACAAGTGATCCTGTGTACAATCTGTGTCTCTCCCAGTGTGGAGTCGGACTCTGTAACAAGTGTGCCTGTGTTCAGAGTGTGTCTCTCTGAATGTGGAGTCCGTCTCTTTGGCAAGTGTGCCTGTGTTCAAAGTGTGTCTCTCCCAGTGTGGAGTCGGACTCTGTAAGAAATGTCCCTGTGTACAGAATGTGACTCTGCTGGTGTGGAGTCAGATGCTGTAACACGTTTAGCTGTGCTCAGTCTATTACTCTGCTGGTGTGGATTCGGACCCTGTAACAAGTGTACCTCTAATCAGTGTGTGTCTCTCCCAGTGTGCAGTCGGACGCTGTAACAAATGTCCCTGTGCACAGACTGTGTCTCTGCTGGCGTGGAGTCGGACTTTGTAACAACTATGCCTGTGTTCAGTGTCTGTCTCTCATAGTGTGGAGTCGGACTCTGTAACAGGTGACCCTGTGTACAGTCTGTGTCTCTGCTGGTGGGGAGTCGGACTCTTTAACAACTGTCCCTGTGATCAGTGTATGTCTCTCCCAGTGTGGAGTCGGACACTGTAAAAAGTGTGCCTGTGTACACTCTGTGTCTCTGCAGGGGTGGCGTTGTTCACTGTAACAAATGTGCCTGTGTAAAGTCTGTGCACTTCTGGTGTGGCGGCGGACATGGTAATAAGTGTGCCTTTGAACATATTGTGTCTCTGCTGGTGTCGAGTCGGACTCTGTAACAAGTGTCCCTGTGCACAGTCTGAGTCGCTGCTGGTGTGGAGGCGAACACTGTAACAGCACGGTGGCATAGTGGTTAGCACTGTTGCCTCACAGCGCCAGGGACCCGGGTTCGAATCCGGCCTCGGGCGACTGTCTGTGTGGAGTTTGCACATTCTCCCCGTGTTTGCGTGGGTTTCCTCCGGGTGCTCCGGTTTCCTCCCACAGTCCAAAGATGTGCGAGTTAGGTTGATTGGCTATGATAAATTGACCCTTAGTGTTAGGGGGATTAAATACGTGGGGTTACGGGGATAGGGTGGGATATGTGTTGGTGTTGGTGTAGGGGTTACGGGGATCGGGTGGGATATGTGTTGGTGCAGGCTCGATGGGCCGAAATGGCCTCCATCTGCACTGTGGAGTTTTTGTGATTCTGTGATTCTGTGAAGTGTGCCTGTGTACATAATGTGTCTCTGCTGGTGTGGAGATGGACTCTGTAACAAGTGCCCCGGTGTGCAGACTGTGACTCTGCTGTTGTGGAGTCGGACTCTGTAACAATTAGCAACAAAAGATGTGAACGGATATGATATGATTCGGATTATGGAAACATGGCTCCAGGGTGACCAAGGCTGGGAACTCAACATCCAGGGGTATTCAATATTCAGGAAAGACAGGCAAAACGGAAAAGGAGGAGGGGTAGCATTGCTGGTTTAAAGAGGAGTTTAACACAATTGTAAGGAAGGATATTAGCTCTTATGATGTGGAATCTGTATGGGTAGAACTGAGAAATACAAAGGGGCTGAAAAAGTTAGTGGGAGTTGTATACAGACCGCCAAACAGTAATGTGGAGGTTGGGGATGACATTACCTGGTAAATTAGAGCAGTTATCATGGGTGACTTTAATCTACATATAGATTGGGCTAACTAAATTAGTAACAATACCATGGAGGAGGAATTCCTAGAGTGTATACGGGATGGTTTCCTGGACCAAAACTTCCAGGAACCAACTAGAGATCAGGCCATTTTAGACTGGGTATTATGTAATGAGAAAGGAATAATTAGCAATCCAGTTGTGCGAGGCCCCTTGGGGTGGAGCGATCATAATATGATAGAATTCTTCATTAAGGTGGAGAGTGAAGTAGTTGACTCAGAGACTAGGATGCTGAAGTTAATTCAAGGAAACTACGATGCTATGAGGCGCGAGTTGAGTAGGATTGATTGGGGAATGTTACTCAAAGGGTTGACGTGGATAGGCAATGGCAAACATTTAAAGATCGCATGGATGAACTACAGAATTTGTTGCTCCCTATTTGGCATAAAAATAAAAGAAAAAAGGTGACTCAACCGTGGCTAACAAGGGAAATTAGGTAAACCTGAGGATTGGGAGCAGTTTAGTAGGAAAAAGGGATTAATTAAGAGGGGGAAAATAGAGTATGAGAGTAAGCCTGCAGGGAGGGAACATAAAAACTGACTGTAAAAGCTTCTATAGATATGTAAAGAGAAAAAGATTGGTGAAGTGAAGCGTAGGTCCCTTGCAGTCAGAATCAGGGGAATTTATAATGGGGAACAAAGTATTGGCAGACCAACTAAATACATACTTCGGTTCTGTCTTCACAAAGGAAGAGACAAATAAACTCCCAAAGATGTCGGGGAACATAGGGTCTAATGAGAGGGAGGAACTGAATGAAATCAGTATTTGTAGGGAAATGATGTTAGGGAAATTGATGGAATTGAAGGCCGATAAATCCCCGGGCCTTATAATCCACATCCTAGGGTACTTAAGGAAGTGTCCCTAGAAATAGTAGATGCATTGCTGGTCATCTTCCAAACATCTATAGGTTCTGATACAGTTCCCATGGATTGGAGGGTAGCTTATGTTACCCCACTATTCAGGAAATGTAGTTGAGAGAAAATGGGGAAGTATAGACCGGTAAGCCTGACATCAGTAGTGGGGAAAATGCTGGAGTCCATTCTAAAAAATGTAATAGCAGAGCACTTGGAAAACAGTGACAGGATCGGACAAAGTTAACATGGATTTACAAAAGGTAAATCGTGCTTGACTAATCTACTGGAAATTTTTGAGGATGTAACTCGTAGAATAGATCAGGGCGAATCAGTGGATGTGGTGTGTTTGGACTTTCAGAAGGCTTTCGATAAGATCCTGCATAAGAGATTAGCGTGTAAAGTTAAGGCACATTGGATTGGGGGCAAGGTAGTGACTTGGATGGAGAACTGGTTGGCAGACAGGAAGGAAAGAGTTGGAATAAATGGGTATTTTTCCGAGTGGCAGGCAGTGACTAGTGGCTTACCGCGGGGATCTGTCCTAGGACCCCAGCTATTCACAATATATATTAATGATCTAGACGATGGAACTAGATGTAATATCTCCAAGTTTGCAGACAACACAAAGCTGGGTGGGGGTGTGTGCTGTGAGGAGGGTGCTAAGAAACTCCATTATGATATGGACAGGTTGGGTGATTGGGCAGATGCATGGCAGGTGCAGTATAATGTGGATAAATGCGAGTTTATCCACTTTGTTGCAAAAACAGGAAGGCAGATTATTATCTGAAAGGCAATAGATTGGGAGAAGGGGAAGTGCAATGTGAACTGGGTGTCCTTGTGCACCAGTCGCTGAAGGTAAGCATGCAGGTGCAGCAGGCGGTTAGGAAGGCAAATGGTATGTTGGCATTCGTAGTGAGAGAACTCAAGTACTGGAACAAGGATGTCTTGCTGCAGATGTACAGGGTCTTGGTTAGACCACACCTTGAGTATTGTGTGCAGTTTTGGTCGACTTATCTAAGGAAGGAGGTTCTTGCCGTGGAGGGAGTGCAGCGAATATTCACCAGACTGATAGCTGGGATAGCAAGAATGAGGTATGAGAAGAGATTGGGATAATACTCGCTGGAGTTTAGAAGAAGGAGAGGGGTGCTCATTGCAACTTATAACAGTCTAACAGACTAGATCCAGGAAGGAAGTTACCGATGGCCAGGGAGTTTAGAAACAGGGGTCGCAGTCTAAGGTTAAGAGGTAAGCCATTTAGGACAGAGATGAGGAGGAATTTTGCACCCAGAGACTGGTGAAACTATGGAATTCTCTACCGTAGAAGGCAGTTGAGGCCAGCTCATTAAATATATTCAAGAAGGCGTTAGATATATTTCTTAAGGCTAAAGGCATCAATGGATATGGGGAGAAGGCAGGGACAGGGTAATGAGTTTGTATGATCAGCCATGATCTCATTGAATGGTGGAGCAGGCTCGAGGGGCCGAATGGCCTACTCCTGCTCCTACCTGCTATGTTTCTATGTCAATACCATATTCCCACTTTCTCCCCATACACCTTGATGCCTTTTGTATCTAGAAATCCATCTATCTCCTCCTTAAATATATTCAGTGGCTGGGCCTCCAAAGCATTCTGTGGTAGTGAATTCCACAGGTTTGCCACCGTCTGAGTGAAGAAATTTCTCCTCCTCTCAGTCCTAATGTCCTACCGCTTACCCTGGGACTGTGGCCCCTCGTTCTAGACCCCCTAGCTAGGGGAAACATCCTCCCTGCATCCAGTGTGTCTAGCCTTTTAAGAATTATACAAGTTTTAATGAGATCCCCTCATTCTTCTAAACTCTAGTGAATACAGGCCTAATCGACCCAGTCTCTCCTCATACGACAGTCGTGCCGTCCCAGGAATCAGTCTGGGGAACCTTCGCTGCGCTCCCTCTATGGCAAGTATATCATTTCTTAGGTAAGGATACCGAAACTGCACTCAATACTCCCGGTGTGGTCTCGCCAAAGCTCTGTATAAACGTAGTATGACATCATGCTCCTGTTACAAATCCTGTTTCAATGAAGGCCAACATACCATTTGCCTTTCTAACTGTTTGCTGCACTTGCATTTTTGCATTCAGTGGCTATTGTACAAAGACACCCAGGTCCCTTTGTACATCAACATTTCCCAATCTATCACCATTTCAATAATACTGTACTGGCCACGCTAGACGTGCTCCTATCTAGTTATCCAGCAAGTTAAACACTTATTCAAAATTATTCCTCATGAAGCCATTTGCTGTTTGAAGCTTTACTTGAACAAATTAGTGAAACTGTAAAGAAAAAGTATGTTTTGTACATAAACTGAGTACTATACATTCGATATTACATAAGATATAAACATATTTACAACAGTAGAATAGACTAATTGTATAACTAACTAACATTTGGACTAACTTCTATAACTATCATATATTAACCCTTTATAAACATAGTGTTATCAAAATACTACTCTGACAACGTTGCTATTATGCTAACAAACAAAGATACTCACAGATATTGCGCTTGGCCTAACATAGAAGATCAAATTACATTGGATTGTGAATCCCGCATGGAATTCTCCATTACTCAAGCCAGGTTCTTCCTGGAATTCTACTTTCTGGGGTTTTACTTCCTGGATCACACAGGAAGAAAGGTAGAAAGGTCAAATGACCTCTCTCACAGGAAGAAAGGTAGAAAGGTCAAATGACCACTGATGCACACACACTGCTAACACATAACCCCCACCAGAGGGTGCTATCTGCATATAAAATGGTCCATCAGTCCAGAACAAATACGCTGCCTTTCTGTTTTTCCAACCGAACTGGATAACTTCACATTTATCCACATTATACTGCATCTTTCATGTATTTGCCCACTCACTCAACTTGCCTAAATCGCCTTGTAACCTCTTTGCATACTCGTCACAACTTACAATCCCATCAAGTTTCGTGCCGTCAGCAAACTTGTGTCCCTGTGTACAGCGTGTGTCTCTGCTGGTCTGGAGTCGAACTCTGTAACAATTGTCCCTGTGTGAGGGAACTTGAACACAATCCGTGCTGGAACAGCCCTGGGAGTGTTTGAGGGGACAGTGTAGCTTGAGAATTGTGCTGTATCTAAATGGTGCTGTACCTGCGGTAGGAGTATTTGACGGGACAGTTTAGAGGGAGATTTAGTCTGTATCTAACCCAAGCTGTGCTTGTGCTGGGAGTGTACCTCCATGCTAACATTTTGTGATTCATGTACAAGCAACCTCAGATATATCTGTAACTGAGCATTCACTAATCTCTTACTTTGCAGCACCTGTTCGGTTTAGGGTAAATCTCCCTCTTCAGTGTATCGTCAAATTCTCCCAAGGCAAGTATAGCATGACTTATACACCCACTACCAAATCCCAAACAACACACCCAGGGCAGGTACAGCAGAGACCTTCCCTTTTGTTCTTTCTTCCCATTCCCCACTTTCCCAAGCCTCTGTACATGCTTAAAATCTGTTACATGTGTAAAATTTTCCAATTCTGATGAAAGGTCATCGACATGTAGCATTAATTGGCCCAGAAATTCGTTCCGATCTTTCCGCGGGTGCAAGCTTCCACTTTCCAGCAAGTCCTGTCAAATCTATGAATAGAGATCGGCCCCAAAACCTAAGTAAAACTTCAGATAAATTTGAAGAAACATCACATTTTTAAAATAACTATAAATTACATAAATTAACTATTTAAAAAAGGAATTTAAATTTTTGAAAAAATTAATTAAACTTTTAACGGGGCTAAAAATAAACTCATCTTTCTTTAAATTATTTTAAAATGATAAACCTGTGGAAAAAAAGTTTCAATTTCATTTAATTCAGACGCAGTTGCAAGGGAATTACCTGCACGGAGAAACCTATAAAGAAAGCGGAAGTTCCAATTCCCCCCTCACCTAAACAATTTTAATCAGGTCTTTAAGTCCAAACGCTTTTAAAGAGGCTCTGAAATGCTTAAAATGTTTTAAATTTGAAATTTCTCAATATTTGATTTTGAGCGATCAATTGAAATGAGTAGCCTTACACAAACATGCAATCATGGCGTTGAGTAGATGCAGGGCAGTGGAGGATTTGTAGGAGTTACATATTACTTTTAATTTTTTTTTAAACATACCATTCAGACATATAGGAAGAGAACCAAAAAAGGGAAAGAAACACAAACCATTTTATTTTTACTTTCTTGCTATAGTCCTAACAAGTCACAGGAATAATGTGAATATCGATTTCCTCTTAAACATTTAGTGGAGTATTAATGGAAACAAGAGTTATGTAATGATGTATAAAAATTGCCAGAAGCTACTTTAGAAGAAACTACTCTTTCTTTATTGAGAAAGACACTGAAAATGTTTTGATTAAACTGATAACATACAATTCGATTTGGTTTGAATGTTTGAAATGGAAGATTAAAAATTTAGACTACATTGAAGTTTGTTTCCCGCTTTTATTTGCGAAGCACCTAAAATAATTCAACACTTTTCCTGATAAGAGCAGGGATTAGTATTGTGGAGAATGTTTGAGAGAAAAATATTTGAAGTGAAATTGGTAAATTATAATTCTTTACGTCAACATATGAGTAAACATTTCCAAGTCAGTCTGACTGGTTCTCCTGTCCAGGAAGAAAGACAAATGTTTATTTCTGTTAAATCACAGCTTTTCCTGCTTTTTGTTTTTTATTCAATGATGCAAAGTGTGTATGTAGTTTTCTATATTTGTGAATAGGTGCTGCCTTTCTGACATGCTACATGGGCGGTGTGCTGGTTCAAGAATTCAACGTTTATTAATGGAAGTGATTGAAGTTGAAAATACGGATACCGTTTTGTTCAGTTATTTTTAATACTGCGAATTAAAGAACAACAGCACTTTATATTTGTTGATTGTTTAGTTGCATTGTGATTAATATTCCAATAACTTACATAGACGTAATATGTGGTTGTAATATGAAGTCATCCACTTTGATAGGAAGAATAGGAAAGCAAATTATTTTTAAATGGTGAGTGATTGGGAAATGTTGGTGTTACGAGGGACCTGAGTGTCCTTCTACACGAATCACTAAACGTTAACCCGCAGGTACAGCAAGCAATTAGGAAAGCAAATGGTATGTTGGACTTTATTACAAGAGCATTTGTTTATAAAAGTAAATACATCTTACTGCAATTATATAGGGCCCCGGTAAGACCACACCTGGAGTATTGTGTACAGTTTTGATCTACTTACCGAAGGAAGGGTATACTTGTCAAAGACGGAGTGCAACGAAGGTACACCAGACTGTTTCCAGGGATGTAGGGATTGTCCTATGAGGAGAGATTGAGTAGACGAGGCCTAAATTCCCTGGAGTTTAGAAGAATGAGAGGTGATCCTATTAAAACAAATACAATTCTTACAGGGCTTGACAGGGTAGATATAGGAAGGCTGCTTCCTTGGCTGGGGAGTCCAGAACCAGGGGGCACAGTCTCTGAATAAGGGGTCGACCATTTATGACTGAGATGAGGAGAAATGTCTTCACTCAGAGGGTGGTGAATCTTTGGAATTCCCTAGGCCAGAGGGCTTTGGAGACTCAGTCGGATCGTGTATTCAAGAAAGAAATTGATAGATTTTTGAATATTGAGGGATCAATGGATATGGGGATAGTGCAAGAAAGTGGAGATGAGGTAGACATCAGCCATTATCATATTGAATGTTGTAGCAGGCTCGGAGGGCCAAATGGTCTGCTCCTGCTGCTACTCCGTAAGTTCTTATGGTCATAAAGCTCCCTCAATACTGTCCCATCAAACTATTCCAGTCAGGTGCAAAAAGCAAAATACTGCGGATGCTAGAAATCTGAAGTAAAAACAGAAAATGCTGGAAATACTCAGCAGGTCAGGCAGCATCTGTGGAGAGAGAAACAGAGTTAACGTTTCAGGTCAATGACCCTTCATTGGAACCGGCAGGTACACATGGGTTAGATACAGAGTAAAGCTCCACTCACCTTGCTTTAACACTCTGATTTACCCCACAACATTCACTTTATTTCTCTGATATATCGCTCGCTTTAATCCTCTCTTACATATCCCAAACCTCTCACTGTAACAGATCGATATACTTCACTCACCTCACTTTAACACTCTGATATACCCGACAACCCTCAAAGTAGCACACTGATGAACCCGACACCCCTCAAAGTAACACTCTGATGTAACTCACACAACTCACTGTAATACACTGATATACGCCACACCCCTCAATCTAACACTCTGGTATAACTCACTACAGTCTGATATACCCACACCGCTCACTGCAGAACTCAGATACACCCCACTCTCTTTCATACCCCAAATCTCTCACTGTAACACTCTGTTTTACACCCACACCCCTGATGTCACACTCTGTTATACACCACACCACTCACTGTAACACTGTGATATACCCCACACTTCTCATTGTATTAATCTGATGCACCCCACACACTTCACTGTAGCACTCTGATGTAAACCCATTCCCTGACTATAACACTCTGATATACCGCACATAACCCTCAATGTTAACACCGATATACCCCACAATGCTGATTGTAACCCTCTCTTACATACCTCAAACCTCTCACTGTAATACCCCGTTAAACCCCACCGTTCACTTTAACATTCCCTGATATAGTCCATAGCCCTCGCTGTAACACTCTGACATACCAAACACCCCTGACTGTAAAACGGATATACCCCACACCCATCACTGTAACTATCTGATATACACCACACCCCTCGCTGTAGCACTCAGATATACACGACACCTCTCCGTATAACATTCAGAAACAACCCACATCCATCACTATAATAATCTGACATACCCCAGATCCCTCAATGTAACACTCTGATATAAAACACACTCCTCACTGTAACTCGCTGATATACACCACACCCTCACTGTAACACACTGATATACACCACACCCTCACTGTAACACACTGATATACACCACACCCTCACTGTAACACTATGATATACACCACACCCTCAATGTAACACTCTGATATAAAACACACGCCTCACTGTAACACTCTGCTATACACCACACCCTCATTGTAACACTCTGATATGCACCACAACCTCACTGTAACACTCTGATATACCCCACACCCCACACTGTAACACTCTGATATACACCACACCCTCACTGTAACACACTGATATACCCCACACTCCTGGCTGTAACACTATGATATACACCACACCCTCAATGTAACACTCTGATATAAAACACACGCCTTACTGTAACACTCTGCTATACACCACACCCTCACTGTAACACACTGATATACACCACACCCTCACTGTAACACTGATATACACCACACCCTCACTATAACACTCTGATATACACCACACCCTCACTGTAACACTTTGATATACACCACACCCTCATTGTAACACTCTGATATGCACCACAACCTCACTGTAACACTCTGATATACCCCACACCCCACACTGTAACACTCTGATATTCCCCACACCCCACACTGTAACACACTGATATACACCACACCCTCACTGTAACACACTGATATACACCACACTCTTCACTGTAACACTCTGATATAAACCACACCCTCACTGTAACACACTGATATACCCCACACTCCTCACTGTAACACACTGATATAAAACACACTCCTCACTGTAACACACTGATATACCCCACACTCCTCACTGTAACACTCTGATATACACCACACTCCTCACTGTAACACTCTGATATACCACACACCCTCACTGTAACACACGGATATTCCCCACACTCCTCACTGTCACACTCTGATATACACCACACCCTCACTGTAACACTCTGATATACACCACACCCTCACTGTAACACACTGATATACCCCACACCCTCACTGTAACACACTGATATACCCCACACCCTCACTGTAACACTCTGATATACCCCACACCCTCACTGTAACACACTGATATACCCCACACCCTCACTGTAACACACTGATATACCCCACACCCCGCACTGTAACACTGATATACCCCACACCACTCACTGTAACACTCTGATATACCCCACACGCCTCACTGTAACACTCTGATATACCCCACACCACTCACTGTAACACTCTGATGTACCCCACACGCCTCACTGTAACACACTGATATACCCCACACCCTCACTGTAACACTCTGATATACCCCACACGCCTCACTGTAACACACTGATATACCCCACACCCTCACTGTAACACTCTGATATACCCCACACCCTCACTGTAAAACACTGATATACCCCCGCACTCCTGACTGTAAGACTCTGAATAAAACACGCTCCTCACTGTAACACTCTGATATACCCCACACGCCTCACTGTAACACTCTGATATACACCACATCCTCACTGTAACACTCTGATATACACCACACCCTCACTGTAACACACTGATATACCCCACACCCTCACTGTAACATTCTGATACACCCCACACCCTCACTGTAACACACTGATATACCCCACACTCCTGGCTGTAACACTCTGATATAAAACACACTCCTCACTGTAACACTCTGATATACCCCACACCCTCACTGTAACATACTGATATACCCCACACTCCTGACTGTAACACACTGATATACCCCACACTCCTGACTGTCACTCTCTCTTACATACCCGAACCTTCTCACTGTAACACACCGTTGTACCTCACGACACACACTGTAACACTCCCTGATATATTCCATACCCATCGCTGTAACACTCTGATATACTAAACACCCCTGACTGTAACACTGATATACCCCACACACCTTGCTGTAACCCTCTGATTTACTACATACCCCTCACTGTAACACACTGATATGCCAGACACGCCTCAATGTAACACTCTGATATAAAACCACACCCCTGACTGTAACACGGTGTTATACAGCACACACCTAACTGTAACAGTCTGACGTAAACCCACTCCCATGACTATAGCACTATGATATACCCCACAGACCCCTTACTATAAACACCAAAATAACCCACACCCCTCACTTTAACACCCTGATATAGCCCACACCGCTCACGGTAAAACTATGGTATATGCCACCCCCCTCATGGTAATACCCTGATACAACTCACACACCTCACTGTAACACTCTAATATACCCCTCACTTTAATCCCTTCTTACATATTCCAATCTCTCATTGTAACAGACTGATATACCTCACACAGCTCACTGTAACAGTCTGATGCACCGTTCACTTTAAACCGCTCTTACATATTCTAAATCTCTCATTGTAACAGCCCGATATACCCCACTCACATCCCTTTAACAATCTGATATACCCATCTCCATTCACTTAAATCCTCTTACATATACCAATCCTCTCACTGTAACAGACCGATATACCCCACTCACCTCACTTTAACAATCTGATGTACACCACACCCCTCAGTGTAACACTGTGATATACATAACAACCATCAGTCTAACACTCTGATATACGCCACACACTTCACTGTAACATAGAAACATAGAGATAGGAACAGGAGTAGGCCATTCAGCCCTTCGAGCCTGCTCCGCCATTCAATGAGATCATGGCTGATCTTCGTCTGAGATCATAGCTGATCTTACCAGTTCAGTACCCTGTCCCCGCCTTTTCTCCGTAACCCTTAATCCCCTTAGCCTTCAGAAATATATCCAATTCTCTCTTGAAAATATTTATTGAATTAGCCTTCACAGCCCTCTGTGGCAGGGAATTCCACAGGCTCACCACTCTTTGAGTGAAGAAATTCTTCCTCATCTCTGTTTTAAATGATTTGCCCGCTATTTTTAGACTGTGGCCCCTGGTTCTGTGCTCCCCGGCCATTGGAAACATTCTCTCTGAATTCAGCCTGTCCAGGCCTGCCATAATTTTATATGTTTCGATGAGATCCCCTCTCAATCTTCTAAACTCCAGTGAGTACAAGCCCAAACTATTTAATCTCTCTTCGTAGGTCATTCCCGCCATTCCAGGTATCAGCCTGGTGAATCGCCGTTGCACTCTTTCCATGGCAAGAACATCCTTCCGCAGATGGGGCGACCAAAACTGTACACAATACTCCAGATGCGGTCTCACCAGCACCTTGTACAGCTGTAGTAAGGTATCCCTATTCCTATACTCGAACCCCCTTGATATGAAGGCCAACATACCATTTGCCTTCTTAATCGCCTGTTGCACCTGCATGCTCTCCTTCAGTGACTGGTGCACAAGAACACCCAGGTCCCTCTGCACTTCCCCATCTCCCAATCTATTGCCATTTAGATAATAATCCACCCTCCTGTTTTTACCCCCAAAGTGGATAACCTCGCATTTATCCACATTATAGTGCATCTGCCACGTATCCGCCCATTCCCCCAACCTGTCCAAATCGCACTGTAGCCTCCTGACATCCTCATCAGAGCCCACCCCTCCTCCTAGTTTAGTGTCGTCATCGAATTTGGAAATATTGCATCCAATTCCCTGATCCAGATCATTTATATATATTGTGAACAGCTGGGGTCCCAGGACAGATCCTTGCGGCACCCCGCTGGTCACTGCCTGCCACTCCGAAAACGAGCCGTTTATTCCAACTCTCTGTTTTCTATCCGCCAGCCAGTTCTCTATCCACGTTAATACTTTGCCCCCAATCCCATGAGCCTTAATTTTGCATGATAATCTTTTGTGTGGAACCTTATCGAAGGCTTTCTGGAAGTCAAGGTACACCACATCCACTGGCTCTCCCCCATCTATTTTACCAGTTACTTCCTCAAAAAATTCCAGCAGATTAGTCAAACACGATTTACCCTTTGTAAATCCATGTTGACTCTGTCCGATCCTTTCCCCATTTGTCAAGTGCTCCGCTATTTTATCCTTAATAATGGACTCTAGCATTTTGCCCACAACCGATGTAAGGCTTACTGGTCTATAATTCCCTGCTTTCTCTCTACCCCCCTTTTTAAATATTGGGGTAACATTAGCTACCCTCCAATCCACGGGTACTGTTCCCGAGTCAATGGAGTTCTGGAAGATGATCCTTAGAGCATCTGCTATCTCCAGGGCCACCTCCTTAAGTACCCTAGGATGTAGTTTATCAGGCCCCGGGGATTTGTCGGCCTTCAGTCCCCTCAACTTACCCAACACCATATCCCTAGAGATACTAATTTCTGTCAGCTCCTCCCTCTCATTAGTCCCTATGTTTGCCGATATTCCTGGGAGGTTATTTGTGTCCTCCTTTGTGAATACAGAACCAAAGTATGAGTTTAATTGGTCAGCCATTTCCTTATTCTCCATTATATATTCTCCCGAATCGGACTGCAAGGGACTGACTTGGAATTTTACCAGTCTTTTCCTCCTGATATACCGATAAAAGCTTTTGCAGTCTGTCTTTATGTTTGCTGCAAGTTTACTTTCGTATTCTATTTTCCCCTTCCTGATTAATCCCTTTGTCCTCTTTTGCTGTATCCTGTACTGCCCCCAATCTTCCGGTCTGGTGCTTTTTTTTGCCAGTTGATATGCCCTTTTTTTTGATTTTAAGCTGTCCCTAATTTCCCTCGTTATCCACGGTTGAGTCACCTTTTTAGGTTTATTTTTATGCCAAACCGGTATAAACATGTTCTGGAATTCTTCCATTCTATCTTTGAATGCTTGCCATTGTCTATCCACTGTCAATCCCCCCAGAAACACCACCCAATCAATCTTACCCAATTCCCGTCTCATACCCTCGTAATTCCCTTTATTTAAGTTCTGGACCTTAGTCTCTGATTCAATTTTCTCACTCTCCATCTCGACTGAGAGCTCGATCATATTATGATCGCTCTGACCCAAGGGGCCTCGTACAAGAAGATTGCTGATAAGTCCCTTCTCATTGCACAATACCCAGTCTAAAATGGCCTGATCTCGAGTCGGCTCCTCGACATATTGGTCCAGATAACCGTCCCGAAAACATTCCAGGAATTCCTCCTCCTCAGAATTTTTACTAATTTGGGTAGTCCAATCAATATGTAAATTAAAGTCACCCATGATGACAGCTGTGCTCTTATCGCACGCTTCTCTAATTTCCCTTTTTATGCCTTCCCTCACCTCCATATTACTATTTGGAGGCCTATATATCACACCCACTAACGTTTTCCTCCCCTTGCTATTTCTCATTTCTACCCATACAGATTCCGTTTCATCCGAGTTAATATCCTTCCTTTCCATTGCATTAATCCCCTCCTTTACCAGCAATGCTACCCCGCCTCCCCTACCTTTTTGCCGATCCTTCCTAAATATTGTATATCCCTGGATGTTAAGTTCCCAGCCTTGCCCACCCTGCAGCCACGTTTCTGTAATCCCAATCAAATCATTCTTGTTTACCTCTATTTCCACAACTAATTCATCCACCTTGTTCCTAATGCTTCTAGCATTAAGATACAAAGCCTTCAGGCTTGCTTTTTTCACACTCTCATTATGAATTAGTTTGGCCCTTTGTGTTTCTCTCCTTTGCTTATTGCTTCTCACCTTTCTACCATCTATTTCTGACTTCATATGACTTCCCTCTTTTCCACTACCTAGGTTCCCATCCCTCTGCCAAATTAGTTTAAATCCTCCCGAACCGCCCTAGAAAATATTACCCCGAGGACATCGGCTCCCTCACAGTTCAGGTGTAGACCGTCCCCTTGGTACAGGTCACTCCTGCCCAAGAACTGGTTCCAATGCCTCAAGAATTTAAATCCCTCTCCCTTGCACCACTGCTCAAGCCACGTATTTAGCTTATCTATCTTACTCTCTCTAAACTTATTAGCTCGTGGCACTGGTAGCAATCCAGAGATTACTACCTTTGAGGTCCTACTTTTCAATTTAGCTCCTAACTCCCTAATTTCAGCTTGTAGGACCTCCTCCCTCTTTTTACCTACATCGTTGGTACCTACATGTACCACGACAACTGGCTGATCCCCCTCCCCCTTCAGAATGCTCTGCACCCGCTCCGAGACATCCTTGACCCTTGCACCAGGGAGGCAACATACCATCTTGGAGTCTCGGTCTCGGCCACAGAAACTCCTATCTATCCCCCTTCCAATTGAATCCCCTATCACTATCGCCCTATCCCTCTTTTTCCCGCCCTTCTGTGCAGCAGAGCCAGTCATGGTGCCCTGAACCTGGCTGCTGGTGCCTTCCCCTGATAAGTCATCTCCCCCAACAGTACCCAAAACGGTAAACCTGTTTTGGAGGGAGATGACCGCAGGTGACTCCTGCACTACCTTCCTGCCTTTACCCTGCCTTTTGGTCACCCATTTACTGTCTGAGCTAGCCTTTACCTGCGGTGTGACCAACTCACTGAATGTGCTATCCACAACATCCTCAGCATCGCGTATGCTCCAGAGTGAGTCCATTCGCAGCTCCAGCGCCGCCATGCGGTCCGCTAGGAGCTGCAGCTGGACACACTTCCTGCACACATAGTTGTCAGGGACAGTGTCCCTGATTTCCCACATGGCACAGGAGGAGCATGACACGGGTCTGAGCTGCCCTTCCATGACTTAACCCTTACAATACCTTTTTATTTACTACGATTTAGCTTAATTATTGAATTCTACTTAGAATAAGTTTGTGAAAGTACTCACCAACCAGTCACCTACCTGTTTTCTGGTGTTGTATTTTCACTGCCGCCTCCTGTCCTGGAACCTTTTCCACCTAGGTTAGGCTCCTGAAATAAAATAAATTGAACCTACCTTTTCAACTTCCCCTAACCCCTAAAAGGTTAGAGGAGGTGGAAGGGTGGGAGACACTACACTGTAGTGTTTCGGGTTTAGCAACAGCTCCACCTATATAAGAGTTACTGGCCTCCTGCTCTCCCGACTGCACCAGCTGCTCCCTGGTGACGTCACACACTGATTACTATTTACCCCTCTCCTCTGCTGTTGATTTGGTACGCCTCGCAACTGCCGCCGGTTTTTAAGCCGGGCTCCTCCTCGCTGCTCTCTGCTGCTCCGAGTGGTCGGGCCTCGCAACTGCCGCCGGTTTTTAAGCCGGGCTCCTCCTCGCTGCTCTCTGCTGCTCCGAGTGGTCGGGCCTCGCAACTGCCGCCGGTTTTTAAGCCGGGCTCCTCCTCGCTGCTCTCTGCTGCTCCGAGTGGTCGGGCCTCGCAACTGCCGCCGGTTTTTAAGGGGCTCCTCCTCGCTGCTCTCTGCTGCTCCGAGTGGTCGGGCCTCGCAACTGCCGCCGGTTTTTAAGCCGGGCTCCTCCTCGCTGCTCTCTGCTGCTCCGAGTGGTCGGGCCTCGCAACTGCCGCCGGTTTTTAAGCCGGGCTCCTCCTCGCTGCTCTCTGCTGCTCCGAGTGGTCGGGCCTCGCAACTGCCGCCGGTTTTTAAGCCGGGCTCCTCCTCGCTGCTCTCTGCTGCTCCGAGTGGTCGGGCCTCGCAACTGCCGCCGGTTTTTAAGCCGGGCTCCTCCTCGCTGTAACTGTAACACTCTGATATATCCACATGGCTCAATTTAACTCTCTGATATACCCCATACCTCATTGCAACACGCTGATAAACCCCACACCCCTCACTGTAGCACTGTGATAAACTGCACACGACTCACTGTAACTCTCTGATATACCTCACACACCTCACTGGAACACACTGGTAAACCCTATACCACTCACTGCAACACTCTGCTATATTCCATATACCTCAAAGTCACACTGATATACCCCTCACTATATTCCTCTCTAATATAATCATATACCCCATACCACTCACTGTTGTCACTGCCACTTTAGTCCCATTGGTTGCAATTTTGGTAACATGAGATAGTTTTTCAAACACCTTTTGTAAGGATAGGTAAATTAGGAATATGTGAATAGTAGCAATCATGCAATCTTAGAATTTGTGATCCAAGCGGTGCTGACAATTTGTTTAGCGTACTTGACGCCCCGCCCCTCATGTGGTTTCAATTAATGAATTGTAAATTCATTGATTATAATCCTATTTTATTAGTTCTATCTATTTGTTCTATTTGACGCTGTCAAGGCTGGTATAACTTACCCATCCCTAGTGACCCATGTGAAAATGTCGGGCCTTCACCTTGAGCCGCTGCAGTCCGACTGGTGAAGGTGCTCCCACAATACAGTTACTGAAGGAATTTCAGGCTTTTGACCGAGTGACGATGAAGGAATGGCGAGATATTTGAAGGGGATAGTAGCATCGTGGTTATGTTGCTGGACTGGAAAACCAGATGACTGGACCAAATGAGCCACAGACATGTGTTCAAATCCCACCAATTGGGGATTCTAAATGAAATTAATTAAACAAATCTGGAATAAAAAGCTTGCATCAATATAGGCGACCATGAAAGTATGGGATATTCATAAAAACACAGCTGGTTCACTAATGACCATTACAAAAGGAAATTCTGCCGTCGTTACCTGGCCTGGCTGAAATGTGATTCCAGACCCACTGCAAAGTGATTGCCTCTGAAATGGACTCTGAAATGGCCCATCAAGACACTCGCTTGTTTCAGGTGGCTCATCACCACCTTCTCAAGGGCAATTAGGGATGGCAATAAATGCTGGCCTTGAGAGCGATGCCCACAGCCCAATAATAAAATGATTTATTAAGTGGCATAATGATTTAAAATGCGTCATAATGTTTTATTAATAGTCATAATGTTTTATAAAGGTTTCTAAAAGATTTGTAAAGTGGTGTCATGAATTTAAAGTATTTTAAAGGGTAATAATGATTTAAAAAGTACTGGTGCCGGGCCTCCTCATGCCTGGGCTGGGCTGCTCGGGCTCCTGTGCGCCGGGCTGGCCCTGGCCGCTGGGCTGGCCCTGGCCGCACTGCTCCTCCTCGCCACCCACTCTCACAGTAACCGGGCCTTCAGCTGCTGCGATCCTCCAGACACTCGCCTCCTGCCGCCAGGGAAAGGGCGCGAGTGACAGCCGCCATCTGTGTATGGATCCCCAGAGCCGCCATCATAATGCGGGGCCCCAGAGCCTCTGCCTTTGGCGGGGCCTCAGCCCCGCCATCAATGTGCGGGGCCCCACAGCCACCATCTTAATCCAGGGAACCCAGAGCCGCAATTTTTGTTTGGGGCCCCAGAGCCGCCATCTTTGTGTGGGGCACCGAAGCGGCCATTTTTGTGCGGTGTGCCGGAGCCACCATCTTTGTGCTCTTTGGGGAGTGGCACTGTCGCCACATTTGTGCGCTTGTCGAGTGGCGTCATCTTTGTGCAGGGTGCGGGTGCCGCCATGTTTTTGTGGGGTACCAGAGCCGCCATCTTTGAACCTTGTCCCAGGCTGCCATCCTTGTGCGTGGCACCAGAGCTGCCATAATGGTGCGGATGCTCCAGAGCCGTCATCTTTGTGTGGGGCGCAGGTGCCGCCATCTTTGTACGAGTGCGCAGAGGTGCAATCCTTTTGCGGAGCCCCAGACCCACCATTTTTATTAGGGGCCACAGAGCCGCTATCTTTTTGCAGGACCCCAGAGCCACCATGTTTGTGCTGGGCGCCAGAGCTGCCATATTTGTGCGGGGTGCCGGAGCCGCCATCTTTGTGTGGGGCATGGTTGTCACCACCTTTGTGCTGCACAAAAGAGCCACCAGCTATGTGCTGGGCGCGGGTGCCATCATCATGTTTGGGCTGTACCCCAGAGCTGCCATCTTAGTGCGGGTACCCAGAGCCATCACGTTTGTGCTGGGCACGGGTGCCAACATCTTTGTGCGGGGCCCCAGGTCAACATCTTTGTGCTGGGAGGGCGTGTCTGAGCCGGCTTCTTTGTGCGGGACCCCAGAGCCTTCATTTGTGCGTGAGGCATTTGTGCTGCCAGCTTTGGAATGGGTGAGGGTGCCGCCATTGTTGTCCTGGGCCCCAGGGCCGCCATTATTTTGCGGGCGCCGCAACCGCCATCTTTGTGTGGGATCCCAGTGCTGCCATCCTTCTGTGGAGCCCCAGAGCCGCAATCTTTGTGCCTGGCTTTGCTGCCGTGATCTTTGTGCGGGGTACAGTTGCCACCATCTTTGTGTGGGGCGCTAGAGCTGCTACCTTTATGCAGAGCACCAGAGCTGCCATTTTTGTCTACCACCCAAGCAGCCATATTTGCGCAAGGACCCAGAGCCGCAATCATTGTGCTGGGCGCAGGAGCCGCCAGCTTTTGGCTTGGCATGGGTGCCGCCATCGTTGTGCTGGGCGCTGGTGCCACCATCTTCACGCAGAGCCCCAGAGTCGCCAGCTTGATGCGGGGTCTCAGAGTCGCCATTTTTGTGTGGGGCCATGGAGGCACCATCTTTGTGCAGTGCACCAGAACCGCCATCTTTGTGCTGGGTGTCAGAGCTGCCATCTTTGTGTTTGGCGATGGTGGTGCCAACTTTGTGCATTGCAGTGTGCCGCAATCTTTCTGCGGTCCAGAGCAGCCAACTTTCTGCGGGGCCCCGGAGCCGCCATCTTTTTTCTTGGGCCCCAGAGCTGCCAGCTATGTGCTTTGCCCCCAGACCAGCCATTATTAAGCGCGGCCCCAGAGCCGCCATCTTATTGCTTGGCGCGTGTGCAGCCATATTTGTGCAGGTCAGCAGCGCTGCCATCTTTGTGACGGGCCCCAGAGCCTCGATCTTTGTGAGGGTACCCAGAGACGCTATTTTTGTGCCGTGCGCGAAAGCTGCCTTCTTTTTGCGGGGCGCTGGAGATGACATCTATGTGCAGGGCCCCAGTGCTGCCATCTTTGTGCTGGGCGGTGTGGGAGGCAGAATCACCAAATTTGTGCCAGGCACGGGTGCCGCCATTTTGTTTGGGGCCCGGGTGTCACCATTTTAATGAGGGTCCATGCAGCCGCCATCATAGTGCCTTTTTGCCAGAGCCTCCATCTTCATCCGAGTCCTGAGAACAGCCATTCTTGTGCGGGACCCCAGAGCCTCCGTCGTTGTGCGGGGACCCAGAGCTGCCATCATTGTGCTGGGCCCCATAGCTTTGATATTTGTGTGGGGTCCCAGAGGCTCCATATTTTGCACTGCATCAGAGCTGCCATCTTTGTGCAGGGTGCAGCAGATGCCACCTTTGTGCCGGGTGTAGTGTATGTGCCTTTAAGAGCCCCATGTGTGCTGTAATGCCGGTAATGGCCACTCGGGCTATATAAGCCTGTATATTGCCCAACATCAGAAGGGACGTGGAGAACCGGCAGTTTCAAGGCATGAATGAAAGGGCAACTAGAACCTTCCAGATAGGTCAACAAGTTTTGGCCCGGGCATACCGTACCGAGAAATGGCAGCCTGGAACTATCTGCACTTGACTAGGACCACTGATGTATACCGTGGACATCGGAGAATGCATAATAAGGCGCCATGCTGACCAAATCATAGAGTCATCCGAAAAGGGACAACCTACACCACAACTCTATATGCCTAACGATGAAGTAGAGATAGCCATATCTACCACCGATCCAGTGATACTGGAACCCGATGAACCCGACACTGGCATTCAAGCTGAATCAGCCTTGCCAAAAGAAGCTACTACACCACCAGAAACTACTACACCACCGAGGCGTTATCGGGACCATGTCAGGAAGCCTCCAGAGAGACTGACTTATAATTAATTAACTACAGCAATGTGTATATTATTTTTCGTTTAACATGTAATTAATAATTACTTAAAATATGATGTACTGGTTAGCAAAAAGGGGAGGAATTGTACTGTATGTGCCTTTAAGAGCCCCATGTGTGCTGTAATGCCGGCAATAGCCACTCGGGCTATATAAGCCTGTATATTGTGTTATATCTGTTAGTACCCCTCCAGGGTTTGTTAGTAAACACCTATGAGCCAACTCTTGTCTTCAGTGTCTCTATCAACATACGGACACTACACCGGGCGTGGGTGCCACCATCTTTGTACGGTACGTGTGTGCCGCCATCTTTTTGCATTGCAGTGTGCTGCAAATTTAGTTCGGGGCCCGGAGTGGCCAGATTAGTGCAGGGCCCTGGAGCTGCCATCTTTGTGGTGGGCCGCAGAGCTGCCATCTTTATACTGGTTTGCAGAGCCACCATCTTTGTGCTTGGCACTGGTGCTGCACTCTTTGTGCATGGCCACAGAGCCGCCATCTTGGTGGTGGACCCAGAGCCACCATCTTCTTGCGTGGGGTGGGTGCTGCCATATTTATTCGGGTCACTAGTGCTGCCATCATTGAGCCTGGGCCACAGAGCCGCCATCTTTGTGTGTGGCCCCAGAGCCACCATCATTGTGCGGGGCCCCAGTGCCGCCATCTTTCTGTCGGTCCCCAGAGCCGCCATCTTTGGGCGGGACCCTAAAGCTGCCAGCTTTGTTCGGGGTGCAACAAAAGCAGTAACTGGGAACTCTCAACTCTCAGAATGCAAAGTCTCCACTTCTTCAACCTTTAATTAATTTTACAATCATGGTAAAGGGATATTTCCCCACATTCTTTATCTGCTCTTAGTCTGGGTCATGGCGCAAATCCCAGTGTTTGTGCAGCAACTCAGCTGCTGCAGCATGAATCCCAATTCCATTACATAATATGGTAGATATACAGACTGATACCCCAAGTAGCACAGCCGGCTCCATATAGAATACACCATAATCACTGCCCATATCAGGATAAAATTGCCGGAGATAACAAGCAGTAAAATGATGGATTTCCTGTGGCTCTCCATCTCTGGGTCTCTGGGACTCCCCCCACTGCTGATGCCCCGGAGCCTCCTGCGGGCTCTGCTGGCCACTAATATGTGTCTGACGGTGACAGCATTGAGCAGCAGAATCACCACGAATGGGATACACGGGGTGAAAATATAATGAAGGAACTCGATTGTTCCCCAGACCGGTGAAGAATCAATATCCTCTGTGACATAACAAAATAAGGGGTCGTTCCCAAGCCGATAAAGATCACTGAACATAAAATACCAGTGGATGTTCTTTAATCCGCTCAGCACAGTCACTGTTCCCAGAAGCACAGCCGCCATTTTCTCGGTGCAATATTTCGTTTTCAGCTTCTGGCAATAAATGGCCACAAATCGATCAAAGGTGAAAGTGATGGTGAACCAGACAGAACAGTCTGTGGCTGTGAACAGCAGAACGTCGCGGATATTACACACGCGGATGGACCACAGGAAATCACGCTTATCCATATAAACAATTGGAATGTGCCTCAATAACAGTTCGAGGATAACGACCAGTAGATCCGCCGCTGCCATGGCCACCAGGTAGTGAGTGACACATTTGGAGAGCCCGCACTTTCCCCGAGACAGGATCACAATCGTCACTAAGTTCACTGTGAGGAAGGGAATTAAACAGAGAAGTTATACATCAGGCTGGGAGCAAAAGCAGCAATTTGATGGAATCCGGAGAGAAATTTGCAACTCATTCGTGACATCCAATGATATAATCTAATTCTATTACCTGTGGACTGAATACAGGGTTTACAGTAAGAATAATCGAGTAAATATTGTAGCATCAATAACTGAAATGGGAATAAAAACAAAATGAAAGTAACAGATGTTTGATCAAGTAGAGATTAAATGGTCGATCAACTTTTAGCCGAGCAGAAAAAAGCACCGCCCGAGGTACCAGGGACACAAAGGACCAGGACCCCTCAGGAAGATTGCGTGTGCCAGGATCAGTCACTTTCTACAGCAGTGCAATTCGCTTCTGTGTCTCTGTGTTGGGGAGTGCGAAATGCCGCTTGGATTTCTGCTCCTGCTTAGAATATCCATTATATTTAGAATTGAAAATTAATGCAACTGCAAAATTCCGAAAATGCAACCTTGGCAAGCAATAATTACAGGCAATTGTATTTAAAATGTACACTTCTAAAATGACATTGCTAAGATAATAAATACACATGCACTGCTGTTATAAAGATGACGGGGCTCTCAGGTATATTTTGAAGATTGAAATTTTGCAAATTTGTTGAATTGCACAAATTTTAGCTCATTGACAAGAAGATTTTCCAAATAACATTAATAAGAATGGACTCTGAATTAAAATAGTCATCACTGACCAGGTAATGTCCCACTAAATGTATTTATCAGTGGCGGCATCAGACGATGTATTCCACAGGCAAAGTGCACCGAATGCTGTTGTCAATTATCTGAACACAAATGGAAGCAATTTATCCTTGTACTTTTTCAACTGTTGGTTTCCAACTTGTGCAGACAATATTAGATGAGAAGATATCAAACGATTTTCTTATCCTCAGTACTTCAGTGACAATCAGCTGGGATTGTAATCCTGAAGTACCGCAGGAGGCAGTAAAGAATCACTCTGGGTCTCGCTGACAGATCCACTGAACCGTGACAGATGGGCATGGGATCCAATTGTAAATTCAAAACATTATAAATTTAGAAATAAATTTATTGACATCTGGCTGAATAAACATTTTGCGAGCATGTAAATTATCCTTTTAATCCTCTTCTAAACATCAGAAGCAGTGCCACTAATGCAGAACTGGAGATGGCGTGGAAGTAGACACTGACTGGTACAGAATGATTTACGGATAATTCAGGCATTTTAGAATGTGGGCCTAGAAATTAATTGACGCCACTTTTGGGGCGCTAAAGTGGGGCGTCCGCTAAAGTTTGCGACCGCCGCCAAATCTAGGCCACTTCTCCGATATTCATTAGCTTCGCCCTACTAGTTCGGGCGAGCGCTAAAACTGCTGTTGGACGCCTCTCTTTGGGTGCTAATCCGGAGGTGGTGATCGATAGCGCCGAGGCCAGACGCAGCGCAGGTGCGGCCATCTCGTGACTGACAGCAGACACCCTGGCGCCGGCCAGCTCTTAAGGGGGAAGGGTCGACTGTGTCTGCTGCCACGCCCTGGATAGTGGAGCCCTCCAGCTAGGCCTGAACACTGCTGCTGGACCCAAATAGCGCCTGAAGACATGGAGAAGGCCCGTGAACGTGCGCAGCGCTTCTCAGAGCGTGATCTGAGTGTGCTGCTTGCTGCTGTGGAGAAGAGGCGCCATGTTTTGTACCCGGACAATGGCAAGAAGGCGACGGTCCGCGTCTACAGGAGAGCCTGGAGGCATGTCGCCAGCAAGCTGTCAGCCAACAGCGACGTCCCCAGGACCGGTGCCCAATGCCGCAAAAATTTAAATGACCTCACACGCATTGTCAGGGTGAGTACCCTTTCCAATGACCTCCTCATCCTTGCATGTGCACCTCACATTATGGGCAAAGGGACCTGAAAGCTCTAATGGCCAGCCTTCTTCCAGCAGCTATGGCACAGGCATGAGCATCAATTGCACATTCTGCACTGAACACACTGGCCAAGCTATTCCACCATGGGAGGCAGTGCACAGCAGATCATGGCGACACACTGGCCAGGCTATTCCACCATGGAAGACAGTGCACACGAGATCATGGCGACACACTGGCCAGGCTATTCCACCATGGGAGGCATTGCACACCAGATCATGACGACAAACTGGCCAGGCTATTCCACCATGGGATGCAGTGCACAGCAGATCATGGCATCACACTCGCCAGGCTGTTCCACCATGGGAGGCAGTGCACAGCAGATCATGGCGACACACTGACCAGGCTATTCCACCATGGGAGGCAGTGCACAGCAGATCATGGCGACACACTGGCCATGCTTTTCCACCATGGGAGGCAGTGCACACAAGATCACGGCGACACACTGTACTTAGAGGCCGTCCATTCTCTTGCAGGCCAAGCTGGTGAATAATCGCAAGAGCCGGACTGCGACCGGGGGAGGACGACCCCAAATCCAGCCACTCACCGACCTGCAACATCGCATGGAGCGCCTCATGGGTGGCCGGGTGATTGGGCCCGTTGCATGTGGAGATGCCGACCCTGTTCTGGGAAGCAATGGTAAGGACATCACCTTTTGCACCTCTCTCATCCCACTTGCGCATCAGATCAACATCCTTTGCCACTGTCCGACCAATGCACTGAATGCCAGCACTCATGCATCCCGCACTGACGCCCTCTCCTCACTCTAAAGCTACTCTTGTGCCTTCCTGCTTTCAGAAGGTCAAGAGGAGGTCCCTCAACTTGCCAGTGACAGACCCTCCGAGGAGGAGCAGGAGGAGGAGCAAGAGGAAGGCGGCCCATCAGGGGAACCCTCAGCCACGGCCACCCAGGCCAATGTAGGGGACACGTCTTCCCTGGAGGGCAGCGTGGCGGAAGTGTCGAAGGGGAGGGGAGCTCCTGGGACCTGCGTGCTGCAGAAAGGCGGGAGGGGGGTGGAAGCTCGGCTGCCTTCTCCCCAGAGGGGGGATGCGTCGGAGGGGAGTCCAATTGCTGGGCCCAGCGGCCTCCAGCAATGCAGGAATGGTCGGCCAGCTCGGCGGCCTTCTCCCCAGAGGGAGAGTCCAGCCTCCAGTCAGGAGATGCTCTTCGCCGAGGAGATGGAATGCCTCGAAGACTTGTCCGTGGACTCGGAGCGCCGGCACACGGAGCTCATGGCGGCAGTGGCACGGTTGCCTGAGTCCATCGATTCCCTCTCTCGGAGTGTGGCTGAGTTCGGGCCCTTTGAGGCCACCAGTCGGGCGGAATACTGGGCAGATCTTTCAGCGACTGGCCAGGTGATTAGTGGTGCCGCCCAGTCACTGGCTGCTCTGCTGCGGTCACTGAACAGGTCAACACAGGCACTCACTGCTGCCACACTCGCTGTGTCAGCCAGGCATCGCCAGGGCACCTGGCGCGCTGCAGCAGCACATCGGTCTGTCCCTCGGCAGATTGGTGCACATGCTGCAGTGCTCGCCCGGGCGAGTGCCAGTGTCTCAGGCGACCAGCGAGCGCCTGCCATCCGCCAGCTTGCCACCATTCCTCCAGCCGCCACTGCCACTCCCCCAGTGGAGCTGCCAGGAGCTGCTGCAGCGACTGATGCTGGCCAGCCACAGCTGCAGCAATCAACAGCCGGCCGCTCGACGCCCAGACCTCGACTAGGCCAACCCCCAAGGGCATCTGCCGTCACGACATGTGCCCCTCAGGAGCCTGCCCCCAGCCTTGCAGCAGCCAATGGCCTTACTTTGAGGCGGAGCAGCAGGGCGGGCAGGAGCCACCCAAAGATGGCCAAAGCATCGCCCTAGCGGGCCAAATAGTCGAATGTGTGGCCATTTGTGTTTGTTTCTTGAGGCCGAGAATTGGATGTTTGTTTTTTGAAGGCCGATGATGTGATGTTTGTTTTGGACGAAGGCCGAGAATGACGGCCATTTTAGTTGCCCTATTTTGTTAATCCTCCCCAGGTTGTGGGTGCGAGTAATGTGTTTGAGTGTTTTTTGGGGGTTTCCTCTGCTTTTGGTTTTCATGTGGGAAGGGCCCAGAGTTTGTACAATAAAGCATTTTATTTATTCACATTGTCCATGTTTGAACTTTGAAGTGTTTGTTGCCTTAACCGGCTGAGGGCTTGCGGAGCGGCTGCAATCATGTTCTATCATTGGCACAAGCCAATTCCTGACAGGGGGCCTAGGAGTGACGTTCAATAAGCCGACGACGGACGGCCCTTGGACATTGTGCGTCCCTCCTGGGCTGGTACTCCTCGTCCTCGTCGTCCTCATGCTCCTCCTGCTCCTCCTCCTGAGGTGGTGGTCCAACGTGAGGTGGCAGTGCCAGAGTCCTGCAGATAGCCAGGTTGTGCAGCATGCAGCAAACGACGACGAATTGGGAGACTCGATCCTGCGAGTACTGGAGTGCTCCCCCGGAGTGGTCGAGACAGTGGAACCGTTGCTTCAGCACGCCGATTGTTTGTTCTATGAGGCTCCTCATCGCTTGATGGCTCTCGTTGTATGCCTCTTCAGCAGGGGTCGTGGGTGAGCGGAGCGGGGTCATGAGCCAGGTACACAAAGGATAGCCTTTGTCCCCGATAAGCCATCCTCTTGGGGGAGGCTGTGCCTGGAACATGTCAGCCACAGTTGTCTGTCACAGGATAAAGGCATCGTGGCTGCTGCCTGGAAAGCGAGCATTGACAGCTAGGATGCGCTGCCTGTGGTCACACACCAGCTGTACATTGAGGGAATGGTAGCCCTTCCGGTTGCGGTAATCCTCGGCATGCTCAAGAGGTGCCCGCAATGCCACATGCGTGCAGTCAATGGCGCCCTGCACCATGGGGATGCCCGCTATTCTTGCAAACCCCACTGCACGCTGCTGCTGCTTGTCCAGGGTCATGGGGAAGGAGATGAATTGATGTCTCCTTCTGAAAAGGGCTTCGGTCACCTGGCGGATGCAGCAATGCACGGCGAACTGGGAGATGTTAGCGATGTCCCCAGTAGCGGATTAGAAGGAGCCGGAGGCATAGAAGTTGAGAGCCACCGTCACCTTCACTGCCACCGACAGAGACGTCCTGCGCATCAGCTGTGGCTGCAGATCTCTCTGAAGCAGCCGGCAGATGTCTGTAAACACCTCCCTTTGGAATCGCAGCCTCCTAACACACATCGCGGCAGATATGGTCAGATAGGAGGTCTGCTGGTGGTATACCCTGCGTGGGTAAGGCCTTAGTTGGCGACGCCTGTTGCCCCCTCTGCATCTAGCCAGGGCTGCCACTCTCTCACGGCATCTGTAAGCCCTTCTGGCATAAGGCTGAAATTCAGTGTTGCCACCCAATGCAGCCCCCATTATATGCTGGCAAACACTGAGCTCTGAATGAAGGCTAAGATAATTGGTAAGCTCTGGCCTGAGCCAAAAATACCTGTCCAAGTGTTGGTCCAAACCAGTAAACTCTCCTCCTTGGTCTCTGTCCAAAAAACCGTTGCACAAGAGTGAATGCTGCAAAATGGCTGGCCTTAATACTGCTGCGTAAGTGCCCTTTAATTAGCGCTCCCCCCGGCCCGGCTGGCCTGTGTACCGTTTCACTTCACAGTCGCTCGGGGCGCCCGGCGCACAATGGGCTGGCGTGAGTGAAGTTCCGGTTTGGGGCGCACAAAGGGCGTTGCACTATTAAATGACGTCATGATCTGCGCGCGCAGCAGGGCACGCGCTAAGACTTTGCGCCGGCGCTAAATGTGTCCTGAAGTTGGGGAGAGGCACAGATCATGCTGCGCCCGGGCGATAAGCGCCTAGCGCTCGAGATCTACTCCCCCTAAGGCGCTAACGGCAGGCGCGCCCAACTGAATTTCTAGGCCGTGGATTTGAATGCCAGGATCTGTTCCTGTGACACTGTGTAAGTAACCATTGCGAGTATAAGGTGAAAACCAAAGCAAAATACTGCGGATACTGGAAAACTGAAGTGAAAACAGAAAATGGTGGAAATACTCAGCGGGTCAGGCAGCATCTGTGGAGAGAGAGAGAGAAAAAGAATTAAAGCTTCAGGTCAATAACCTTTGGCCATTAGGTGAAAAGTCTCCTAACCCAAAACAACATTCTTCTGATCTGATACTAACGTTCAGTGTAGGTAGCAGACTGAAATTCGTTAAATAAAGAGTCTCGTCCATTAAATTTGCTGGAGCTGAATACAGAACATTTGAAATAACAACAGAAAATGCTGGAAAAACTCAGCAGGCCAGGCAACATCACTTCACGATGTTGCCTGGCCTGCTGAGTTTTTCCAGCATTTTCTGTTGTTATTTCGGATTTCCAGCATCTGCAGTATTTTGCTACAGAACATTTGGATCTTGGTAACATGATATCACCTTCAGAATCAATAGCTGACAGCAGCGCGGATGGGATGGGGAATGATAAACAGAAATCATGGGGGAAAAAATCGGTTGGTTAGCATCTCCACTTAGCGCCCGTGACTATTTTAGCTCCGCTCGTGAAATTGATCAGTGCTTTTGCGCTGGTGCTAAACACTACCACCACGATCTCTTGTACCCGCAGATCATGATGTCATTGCAGCGTGCAATGCAATGTTAGTGCCCCGGATTGGGTACTGAGTCACGCCTCCTGCCTTAGTGCCTGCCTCTAGGAATGACATGTAGCGGGAAACGTTTTCAAGTCGTGACGGGGCTGGGGGAGCAATATTTACAGGCGGGCGCTTCCAGCCTTTTCGTGTCGATAAAATTTTTGGCACATGCAGGTTGAGAGTGAGAAAGACGTCTGGAGAGATTCAATGCTGACCAAAGGAGTTTGGTGTCCTGAGTACCACTTTTGAGGCTAATATTTATTTGACATTTATAGATACCATGTTTAGAAACTTGCACTAACTTGGGGCGTCGTCGTCCAGCTTCAGTTTTGGAGGCAGCAGAGGCACAGAGAGAGAGAGTGTCAAACGTGGCCAGAAGAAGGAGGGCCAACAGGCCTCTGCACAGGAGACATTACCCTCCCAGGGTACTCAGCGAGCCATTCAGCCAAGAGGTGGTCACTGAGCCGTGCCACATCCTGCAACCAGATCTGCAGCCTCAGCTCAGGACCAGGACGTCTGTGTTGGTGGCAGTGAAGGTGACAGTGGTTCTGTGTCTGAATGCCAGCAGTTCCTTTCAGGCTTCTACTGGGGACATAGCGAATATCTCTCATTTGGCTGTTCATTATGGCATCCGGGAGGTGACAAAGGCTTTTTGGAAGAGGAGGCGCCAGTACATCTCTCCCCATGACCCGGGACAAACAGCGCAAACACGCATGTGGCTTTGCGAGGATAGTGGGCTTCCCCAAGTTTCAGGGTGCCATTGACAGCACGCATGTGGCACTGCAGGCACCTCATGAGAATGCAAATGTCTTCTGAAACCACAAGGGCTTCCCCTCTCGGAATATCCAGTTGGTGTGTGAACACAGACAGCTCATACTCGCCGTCAATGCCCGCTATCCTGGCAGCAGCCCTGATTCTTTTATCCTGCGCCAGACTGGGGTCGCAGATCTTTTCCAAACACTGCGTCCACCTAATGGATGTTTCCACGTGGACAAGGGTTATCCGCTCTGAACCTGACTGATGAAACCGCTCATTTACCGCAACACCCCTGCCAAGCTGCAATACAATGAGAGCCATAGCATCACCAGGAACATCATAGAGCAAACTATCGATGTCTTGAAACAACGGTTCCCATATCTGGACTACACAGGATGCTTCATAACATTGCAATCATGAGGACCCAGCCATTGTCACCAGGGATTGGTGCACCACCTGAGGAGGAGGAAGAGGGCGAGGAGAAGCAGGAGGAGGAGGAGCAGGATGAGGAGGAGGTCCACCAGCAACAACCTCGTCGGGAGGTTGACAATGTAGCCACTGCAAGGGCCGTCCATGAATGGCTGCTAAGACACCGATTCTAACCCCTTATGAGAAGATTGCTTCTGGGGTGAAGAAGCACATCATTGAAACATCCCGCACCCCCTATTGCTGGGTAAAGCTGCAATGAGTTGAATCAGGAAAGATGTAAATTAACAATAATATCAAATATTTATGTTATAAACACTGTGTCATTTATTAAAGAAAAACAATTAGAAACAAACCCAACAAATCATGAACTAACAAATCTCGTTCTCACAACATGTAGATAAATGGCAAAACAGTAAACCAATTTAATAACAACAACCTCGAAATTTCCCAGAAACACTCCACCGATTAACTTACAGCTTGTACTGTAGGGCCTTCGAGAGTGACCTCCATCACTTGCGCACTGCCCCCCTACCCACACTACTGCTCCACCTAATGTGGTCCCAGTTGCTACAGGAAGGCTGGCAGAAGGCTGCTGAATGCTGGATTCAGAGACTGGAGATAGATTTGAAGAACGCCCTCGACCAGCTCTGGGCCTGGAAGGCCCGGCTGCAGACTGCATCAACTCAGCATGGGCGGCAGCACTCTGGGCTGGCTGTGTTGCAGGACGTGCCAAGTGCAATGGGGAAGTGGCAATGGTGGGTGCAGGAATGATGTCATCCAGAGAGAGGACAGCACCTTCCTGCTGGACTGACACACTGCCACTCCCCTGGGGCAGAACCTCCGCATCAGGAGTAATCTGCTCAAGCACAGATTGCTGACCTGCTGCGGTACTGTGATATTCCCGGGGGACTGTGGGTGACCCAGCGAGGATGGCATCAGTCAGTGCTTGCGTGACATCTATCTGGGACTGCATCAGAGCATTTTGAGACGGGAAGGGACCAGCTGATGACTCAGTTGCAGCACTAAGGCATTGCATTGCATCGGGCTGTGCTGCAATGGAGAGTGCAACCTCATCCATTACCTGCCTCTCTGGGTCCCCAAGGTCTTCCTTCAATTCCACCATCCTCTGCAACGAGGCAAGGATGGGTTCAAGGGTTTGTGCACAGATGACATCTGTATCAGCGGTGGACTCCTCCACAATCCTAGCCAGTCCACCAATGCTGTCTGACACCCTTGACGTTGCACACATCAGCTCAGTGTGCATGCTCAAGGACTGGCTATTCATGGCCGTAATGTCGATGCCCTCATTTAAGTCCTGTGCAGCAGAACTCGCATGCATACTTCCCCTATGTACATGGCATTGCTACAGCCCACTGGGTTCAGGAGCTACGCCCTCATCAGACACTAACCCCTGCTCAACTCCAAGGAAGGCATGGCCCCAGTGTCTGATATGTCACAGTCGGGAGACGCAGGCGGTGAGGCTCCGGCTTCCTCTTCCATCTGGTCTGGCACGGCACTGCCACTGGCAGGCTGAGGGATAGGTTGGTTAGCTGGTGATTCACTATCTGAAACCAGGAAGGTACAAGAATGGCTTTAGCGTGAGGGCAGGGGGATAGGAAGGGAGCAAAGACAGGATACTGTTAGTTGGATTGAAAGTGTAAAAGGCTGGTGTTGTGAGGGGGAAGTGGTATGAGAGAGGAAAGAAAGCTGATGAACATACCATTGCTGTCCCAAGGGGTCGACCTCTCCAGTGGCCTCAACACCTATGACCTGGCTGGCAAAGATTCTTTACAATCTGTCCTCCAACTCAGTCAGTAGGTCAGCTGGTCCTCCTCCCTTGTGCTGCTGCTCCCATCTATTTTGAAAGAGCTTGGCCTGCAAGAAAAAAGCCAGGTGTGTTTGTAAGTGTGCAGCCATGAGTTTGGCTGATGTGCCTACCATAGTTGAAAAGGCAGTATTGTGTGCAGACATGTGTTGGGCAGATGTGCCTACCATAGTTGAATAGCCTTTATTGTGAGCAGCCATGTGTTTAACACAGGTGCCTACCACAGTTGAATAACCGTTATTGTGTGAACGAATTTGTTTGGCAGATGTGCCTATTCTAGGTGAATAGACGTTATTTTGTGCAGGCATGTGTTTGGCAGGTGTACCTACCATAGTTGAATAGCCGTTACAGTGTGCAGGCATGTGTTTGGCAGATTTGCCTGCCATAGTAGAATAGACGTTATTGTGTGCAGCTATGTGTTTGGCAGATGTGCCTACACAGTTGAATATCCGTTATAGTGTGCAGCTACGTGTTTAGCAGATGTGCCTACCATAGTTGAAAAGCCGTTGCTGTGTGCAGCCATGTAAATGGCAGAAGTGACTCCCGTAGTTGAAGAGCCATTAATGCCTGCAAGGTGTGGGATGTGCATCTGTGTTTTATGAGACGGCCATAGGTCTTGGATGAGTGTTGGGCATTTGGATTTATAAACCCTCTGGGCACAGAGTGAAGTTGAGATGGAGGAATGTAGAGGTATTGAAAAGCAGGTACAAACCCTGACCACCCGAGTAAGGTCGTTGAACTTCTTCCGACATTCGGTGTGGGCCCTCGGCACCAGGCTCCTCGAGGAGTGTTGCTGAGCTAACTCCCTCCACACCCTTCTAAACTCCCGGGGCAATGGCCTCCTGCCACTCTCAGGGAACAGCACTGCCCATCGCCGTTCCACTGTGCCAACCAGAGCCACCAAAGCCTCGTCGCTGAAGCCCCTAGCTCCTTCTCTGGGCCTCTCCATTACTTAGTATTAATAACTCGACATAGATCCTTTCTATGAACACCAACAGCAGTGAGGAAGTGATAGTACATATTTCGTATATCATAACATATTCCTAATATCCTAAACACGTCACCCCAATCCATGCCTTCCCTTCTGGGAGTGTCTGATGGTCTTTGTGCTGGAGGCAGCGCGCTGACTGTGTGAGGTGACACAGTGAAGGGAGCTCCTTATTTAGAGCAGAGGGAAATCCCCGAATGACATCATTAGGCATCACTGTAACTTGAATTAATTACAATCATTGAAAAAACAGACACATTGAACCACTGTCACCACAACAGTTTACTGCAACACAATCTAGCTCACCTTATTGTAAACAGTTTTTAATTAACAGTGAACAAATACCTACTATTTCATCCACCATAAACATAAGAGTATAAGAATTAGGAGCATGAATAGGAAAATGGCCCTTCGAGCCCTCCATTGAATAAGATCATGGATGACCTTCGACCTAAAATCCACGTTCCCCCCACAACCACCCCATCCTCATATCCTTTGATTCCTGTAGAGTCCAAGAATACCGAGGATAGAATAGAGAAAAGGAAGTTTCTCGTCATGTATTGATCTAAAGCTGAGAACAAAAGACTAGTAAGTGACAGAAAAAGGAAGGAATAATGTGTCAGCTGTGGCACAGTGGGTAGCAGACTCGATTCCTACTCAGAAGGTTGTGGGTTCAAGTGCCCACTCCATGGACTTGTAGCATATTAATCTAGGCTGACGCTCCAGTGCAGTGCTGAGGGAGTGCTGCACTGACAGATGCCGTCTTTCAGATGAGACGTTAAACCAAGGCCCTGTCTGCACTCTCAGGTACACGTAAAAGATCACATGGTACTATTTCGAAGAAGAGTGGCGGAGTTATCCCCGGCGTCATGGCCAATATTTACCCCACAATCAACATAACAGAAACAGGTTGTCTGGTCATTATCACATTGCTGTTTATGAGAGCTTGCTGTGCGCATATTCGCTGCCGTGTTTCCCACACTGCAACAGTGACTACACTTCCGAAAGTACTTCATTCACTGTAAAGCGTTTTGAGATGTCCGGTGGTCGTGAAAGGTGCTATATAAATGCAAGTCTTTCTTTCTTAAAAGGCAGAATCATAGAATGGTTACAACGGAGCAGGAGGCCATTCGGCCCGTCGAGCCCATGCCGGCTCTCGGCAAGAGCACTTCAGCAAGTCTCACTCCGACGTCCTTTCCCCGTAGCCATGCAAATTATTTTCCTTCAGGTACTTATTCAATTCCCTTTTGAAAGCCACGATTGAATCTTCCTCCTCCACCCTTTAAGGTAGAGCATTCCAGATCCTAACAACTTGATGCCTAAAAAGTTTTTTCTTATGTCGCCTTTGTTTATTCTGCCAATCACCATAAATCTGTGCCCTCTGACTCGTGAATGTTCCACCAATGGGAACATTTTATCTCTATATACTCTGTCCAGACCCCTCATGATTTTGAATACTTCTATCACATCTCCTCTCAACGTTCTCTGCTCTAAGAATACCAACCCCCGCTTCTCCCATCTATCCACGTAACTGAAGTCACTAATCCCTGGAATCATTCTTGTAAATCCTATCTGCACCCGCTCTAAGGCATTCAAAGGCTTCCTAAAGGGCAGTGCCCAGAATTGGGCACAATACTCCAGTTGAGGCTGAACCAGTGTTTTGTACAGATTCATCATAACTTCCTTGTTTCTGTACTCTATGCCTCTATTTATGAAGCCCAGGATCCCATATACTTTTTTAACCGATTTCTCAACCTGCCTTGGAATCTTCAATGAATTGTGCACATATACCTCCAGGTCTCTGTGTACATGCACCCCTTTTAGAATTGTACCCTTTAATTTATATTGTCTCTCCTCATTCTTCCTACCAAATTGCATAATTTCACACGTTTCTGAATCAAATTTCACATGCCACTTGTCCGCCCATTCCATAGGCATAGACTCTTTTTCAAGTCTATGCCTATATGTCTCACTGTTCATTATACTTCGAAGTTTTGTGTCATCTTCGAATTTCGAAATTGTGCCCTGTAAACCCAAGTCCAAGTCATTAAAATATATCAAGAAAAGCAGTGGTGCTAGTACCGACCCCTGGGGAACACCACTCTATACCTTCCTCCAGTCTGGAAAACAACCGTTCACCACTACTCTCTGCTTCCTGTCACGAAGCAAATTTCGCATCCATGCTGCCATTTTCCATTTTATTCCACGGGTTTCAACATTGCAGTAAAAAGTCACACAACACCAGGTTATAGTCCAACAGTTTTATTTGAAATCACAAGCTTTCGGAGAGCTGCTCCTTCGTCAGGTGAAATGGAGAGATGCATAAAGACACAGCTTATATAGTCAGAGAATAATGCCAGATGATGACAGGTAATCTTTCTAACTGCCATTTATCACACCTCGGCAGAGAGATAATCACAGCAATCAAAGGTGTGGATGGTGTCCAAATAGGTCAGTCAAGAGAACATTACATCAAAGAACAATGAGGTGGGGTCACAAGGGGTCAAATGTTGCAGATGCTGGGGTCTGTATGAAAAACAAAAAACATTTTTTTTCCTGGAAATCACAGCAGGTCCGGCTGCATTTGTGTAGAGACAACCAGCCAATGACGTCTCGAGTCTGGATGACCTACGTCAGGTGGGGTTACATGTAGCGTGACATGAACCCAAGAACCCGGTTGTGGCCGTCCTCATGAGTGCGGAACTTGGCTATGAGTTTCTGCTCTATGATTTTGCGTTGTCGTGTGTCTCGAAGGCCGCCTTGGAGAATGCTTACAGGAAGATTGGAGGCTGAATGTCCTTGACTGCTGAAGTGTTCCCCAACTGGGAGGGAACACTCCTGCCTGGCGATTGTTGTGCGGTATCCATTCATCCATTGTCGCAGTGTCCGCATGTTCTCGCCAATGTACCATGCTCTGGGGCATCCTTTCCTGCAACGTATGAGGTAGACAACGTTGGCCGAGTCACATGAGTATGTAGCATGTACCTGGTGGGTGGTGTCCTCATGTTTGAGGATGGTATCTGTGTTGATGATCTGCCATGTCTTGCAGAGGTTGCCGTGGCAGGGTTGCATGGTGTCGTGGTCGCTGTTCTCCTGAAAGCTGGGTAATTTGCTGCGAACGATGGTCTGTTTGAGGTTAGGTGGCTGATTGAAGGCGAGTAGTGGAGGCGTGTGGATGGCGTTAGCGAGGTGTTCATCATCATCGATGACGTGTTGAAGGCTGCGAAGAACATGGTGTAGTTTCTCCGCTCTGGGGAAGTACTGGACGACGAAGGGTACTCTGTTGGTTGTGTCCCGTGTTTGTCTTCTGAGGAGGTCTATGTGATTTTTTGCTGTGGCCCGTCGGAACTGTCGATCGACGAGTCGAGCATCATATCCCGTTCTTACGAGGGCGTCTTTCAGCGTCTGTAGGTGTCCATCGCGTTCCTCCTCGTCTGAGCAGGTCCTGTGTATTCGCAGGGCTTGCCCATAGGGGATGGCTTCTTAAATGTGGTTAGGGTGGAAGCTGGAGAAGTGGAGCATCCTGAGGTTGTCCGTGGGCTTGCGGTAGAGTGAAGTGCTGAGGTGTCCGTCTTAGATGGAGATTCGTGTGTCCAAGAATGATACCAAATCTGAGGAGTAGTCCATGGTGAGTTTGATGGTGGGATGGAACTCGTTGATGTTATCGTGTAGTCTTTTCAGTGATTCTTCGCCGTGGGTCCATAGGAAGAAAATTTCGTCGATGTATCTGGTGTATAGCGTTGGTTGGAGGTCCTATGCAGCGAAGAAGTCTTGCTCGAACTTGTGCATGAAGATGTTGCCGTATTGGGGTGCGAATTTGGTCCCCATGGCTGTTCCGTGTGTTTGGGTAAAGAACTGGTTGTCGAAGGCGAAGACATTGTGGTCAAGGCTGAAGCGGATGAGTTGCTGGCAAGCCTATTATGTGGCACTTTATCAAACGTCTTTTTGAAGTCCATGTACACCACATCATTGGTCCTAGCTCTGTTGAGGACCCTTGCTTTTATATATATATATATATATATATAAATTATTTACACTTGAATGTAGGGGGTATGATTAAGAAGTTTGCAGATGATACAAACATTGGCTCTGCGGTGGATAATGAAGTAGAAAGCTGCAGACTGCAGGAAGATTTCAATGGATTGGCCAGTTGCGCACAACAGAGGCAAATGGATTTCAATCCAGATAAGTGCAATATAATGCATTTGGGGAGGGCTAACTAGGCAAGGGAATACACAATAAATGGGAGGACACTGATAAATGCAGAGGAGCAGAGGGACCTTGGAGTGCATGTCCACAGGTCGCCTGAAGGTAGCATGACAGGTAGATAAGGTGGTTAAGAAGGCATACAGGATATTTGCTTTATTAGCCAAGTCCAAGAACAGGGAGATTATGCTTGAACTGTGTATAACGCTAGTTAGGCCTCAGCAGTTCAGGTCACCATATTACAGGAACGATGTGATTGCGCTATAGAGTATACAGAGAGATTTACGTGGATGTTCCCAGAACTGGATAATTTTAGCTAGGAGGAAAGAGTAAAGGGGCTGGGGTTGATTTATTCAGAACAGAGAAGGCTGAGGGGAAACCTAATTGAGGTATATAAAATTATGACGGGCTTGGATAAAGTGGATATGTGCGACTATTTCACTTAGCAGAGTAGTCAAAAAAAGGGGTTAGATTTAAGGTAATTGATCGGAACTTTAGAGGAGATTTGAGGAGAAATCCATTCACCTAGAGGGTGGTGGGGGTTTGAAACTCACTGCCTGATAGGATGGTAGTGGCAGAAACCCTATCACATTTAATAGTACTTCGATATGCACTGCAAGTGCTGTAGCCTGCAAGGCTACGGACCAAGTGCTGGAAAGTGGGATTAGGATGGATAGCTCTTTGTCGGCCAGCATGGACGAGATGGGCTAAATGGCCTCCTTCTGTGCTGTAAATTTCTATGATTCTACGCAACACATCCGGCCTGTACAGGTCCCACCTCCCCCAGAACCGAACCCAATGTCCCAGGAATCTAAAGCCCTCTCTCCTGCACCATGTTTTCAGCCATGCTTTCATCTGGTCTATCCTCCTCTTTCTATACTCACTGTCTAGTGGCACTTGGAGTAACACGAAGGTTACTACCTAGGAGGTCTTGCTTTTTAATCTCTTTCTTAGCTCCCTAATATCTACCAGCAGGATCAATCCTTCTTTCTACCGATGTCGTGGGTGCTGATATGGACCGCGACCTCTGGCTATTCACTCTCCCCTCTCAGAATATCCTGCTGCCACTCAGTGACATTCTTGACGCTGGCACCATGGAGGCAACATACCATCCTGGAATCATGGCTGCGGCCGGAGAAAGGCCTGTCTGTTCCCCTAAATATCGAATTTCCTATCACTTTTATGTTCCCGATCTTCCTCCTCCCCCCAGCTGCAGCTGAGCCCCCCGTGGTGCCGTGGACCTGGCCCTGGCTGTATTCCCCACAGGAACCAATGAATACCGGTGATAGAGTGAGATGCAATCAGGGGACCCTGCACTACCTGCTTGGTCCTCCTTGACTCTTTGGAGGTCACCAATTCTCGCTCTGCCTGCACACTCTTATGCTGCGGGGTGACCACCTCCTGAAACGTGATAATGACGGAGCTCTCAGCCTCACGGATGCACCGCAGTGACGCCGGCTGCTGCTGAAGCTCCAAAACTCGTGGGAAGTGTTCTGGAGTTCCTACATTGAACAAGATGGGCATTCCGTGGGACGGAGGTGCCCTGCCAAGCCTCTATTTAATAGACTATTAACTAACTTGACAGAATTAATCTCATCTACTCACCATTTCTTTTCTTTGCAGCGTCTTCCCTTATGCTGCCATCACTTACCTTGCTCCTTGCGCTTGCTCCCGACTCTGGGTTCTCTTCCATACCTTTATCTCCGGCCGCTCCACTCGCTCTCTCCTCCTTCCCCCTCTGCCCCTAATTCCTACACTCTCCAAATTCACAACCTTAACACTCTGTTTAGAACCACTCCTTTTCGGTTCATTCTGTGCAGACCACTGAAAAAATGGATTTCCCCACTCTTGATCACTGAATTATTCCACACCAGGCCACCAGGTTCAAAAATAACAATAAATAAATGGTCCTAAACGGCAGGGTCTTAACGATGATCCCAGTGATGGAACGATGGGACGCGCCTACATGGCATTGGTCCACCTCAATCCAGGAATTTCATTCCCAGGGCTGCCTAGATTAGATTGCTACAACCTCAATCCAGGAATTTAATTCCCTGGGCTGCCTAGATTACACTGTTCCCACCACAATCAAGGAATTTCATTCCCAGGGCTTCCTAGATTACGTGGCTCCCAGCTCAATCCAGGAATTTAATTCCCACGGCGACCTAGATTACATTGCTTCCACCTCAATCCAGGAATTTTATTCCCAGGTGGCCTAGAATAGACTACTCCCACCTAATCCAGGGATTTCATTCCCAGGGCCGCCTAGATCAGTTTGCATCTGCCTCAGTCCAGAAATTTCATTCCCAGGCTGATTGGGTTACACTGCTCCCGTCTCTGTCCAGGAATTTAATTCCCAGGGCCGCCTCGTTTACACTACCCCCGCCTCAGATCAGGAATTTCAATCCCAGGGACGCCTAGATCACACTGATCCTCTCTCAGTCCAGGAAATGCATTCCCAGGGCTGCCAATATTACATTGCTCCTGCCTCAGTACAGGAATTTCAATCCCAGGGCTGCCTAGATTACGCTGCTCCTGCCGCAGTCCAGGCATATCATTCCAAGGGCAGCCTAGTTTCCCACGCTCCCGAAGAAGTCCAGGAATTTAATTCCTATGACTGCCTACATTACACTGTTCCCTCCTCAGTCCAGGAATTTCATTCCCAGGAAAGCCTACATCAGACTGCACCCGCCTCAGTCCAGGAAATATTTCCCAGTGCAGCCTAGATTAAACTGCTCCCACCTCACTCCGGGATATTCATACCCTGGGCTGCCTAGTATAAGCTGCTCCCGCCTCAGTCCAGGAATTTAATTCCATGGGATGCCTAGATTACACTGTTCCCGCCTCAATCCAGGAATTTCATTTGCAGGGCCGTCCAGTTTACACTGCTCCCACTTCAATCCAGAAATGTCATTCCCAGGGTCGCCTAGGTTACACTGCTCCCACCTAAATCCAGTAATTTTATTCCCAGGGCCATCTAATTTAAACTGATCCCACCTCAATCTAGGAATTTAATTCCCAGGTAGCCTAGATTACACTGCTCCCGCCTCAGTCCAGGAATTTCATTCCCAGGGCCGCCTAGTTTACACTGCTCCCAGCTCAGTCCAGGAATTTTATTCCAAGGGTCGTCCACATGGCACTGCTCCAACCTCAATCCAATAATTTCATTCCAAGGGCCAACTAGGTTACACTGCTCCCGCCTCCGTCCAGGAATTCCAATCCCAGGGCTGCCTAGATTACACTGCTCCCACCTCATTCCAGGAATTCCATTCCCAGGGCTGCCTAGATTACACTGCTCCCACCTCAGTCCAGGAATTTCATTCCCAGGTCTGCCTAGATTACACTGTTCCCGACTGAGTCCTGGAATTCAGTACCCAGGTCTTTACCCTATTGCCTGAAACTAGAATTAGAACAATAACAACATGTTTCTGAAGATTGACCACAACCAGACAAATATGTCATCGTGCTTGACAGAGGGGAATAAAAATTAAAAGGAGCAAAGGGTTGATATCAAGGAATCAAAGGAAAATGTTTAAATCATTAACCAATGAGATAAGTAGCCGGGAAGCATCTCAATACTCCATGAAGGACTCTGGAAACGTTGAATTCTCGCATAGTCACACTCAGAGAACCATAACTGTCAGTCAATTTTCCAAAAACTCCATTACCATCCCAGGCTGTGTCCTGTTCCACCGTAAGCAAAGACCCACCAGAGGTGGCGACACAGTGTTACACAGTCGCGTGGGTGAGACCCTTCGAGTCCTCAACATTACCTAATGATGTAATGAAGTCACATGGCTTACAGTCATACATGGGCAAGGTAACCTCCTACTGATTGCTTCCTACCGCCCTCCCTCAGCTGATGAATCGGCACATCGTCATGCTGAGCACCAGTTGATGGGAGCACCGAGAGCAGAAAGGGCACAAATTATACTTTGGGTCAGGAGGGGAAACTGCAATGCCCATTACCAAAAGTGGCTCAGAAATATCATCATTAATCGAGCTCTGAAGAATGCAGCTGCCACACTGGGATTACGGCAGGTGGTGAGTGAAGCAAGATGAGAGAATATCCTGCTTGACCTCGTCCTCACCAACCTACCTATCGCATATGCATCTGTCCATGACGATATAGGTAGGACCGTCCATTGTACAATATGTTGGAGAATAAGTCTCGCCTTCACCCTGAGGCCAACCTCCATTATATCACGTGCCACTACCACGGTGATCATTGGAATGAAATTAGCAAGAGAGAAGCGATCCCACAACCAACAGAGTAAATTATTTCAAAGCTGGCATATCCTGCCGTGAATGGTAATGAACAACTGAGCCGTTTCCGCAGAGCCCTGAAAGTTTCCCCATTTCAAGTATGTATCCAATTACCTTTTGGAAGATACAGTTAAGAAAGAAAGAAACAATTGCATTGATACAGCGCTTTTCACGATCTTGCGATGTCTCAAAACGTTTCCTGACAATGAAGTAATTTTGAAGTGTAGTCACGGTTGTACCGCAGGAAACCTGGCAGCCAATTTGCGCAAAGCAAGCTCCCAAAAACAGAAATGTGATAAAGACCAGATCACCTGCTTTAGTGAGATAAGTATTAGTCAGAACACCGGGGTTAACGCTGCTGCTCTTCTTCAATATAGTTCCATGGGATCTTTTACCTCCACCTTAGAGAACAGACGGGGCCTCAGTCTAAAGTCTAATCTGAAAGACGGCTACTCCGACAGTGCAGTGCTCCCTCAGTACTGCCCCTCTGACGGTGCAGTGTTCCATCAGTGCTGCACTGCAGTGTTAGCCTAGATGTTTGTACTCTAGTCGCTGGAGTGGGACTTGAACCCAAGAACCTTCTGACTCAGAGTCGAGAGTGCTACGACCTGAGCCTACTGAATCTGCTTCCACCAGATTTTCCAAGTTAATTTCAGATCTAAAAACTCACTGCATGACCAATGTTCTTCTCACCTGCTCCCTGTATCTTTTACCAATGATAATATGCCTGCGCCCTTTTGGTAATGACAAGGCAAGAAGCGGAAATAGTTTCTGCATGCTTACTGTATCAAAACCCTTCATCATTTTGAACAATATTCAATCTCCCCCTAACGTTCTCTGCTGTAACGAGAACAGTCCCAGCTTCTTTCGTCTCCCCACACAACTGAAATCCCTCATCCATGTGTGACTTGTCCTGTCTCTTTAAAACGCCTGAGTGATCGGTCCTGTCTCTTTGAAGAGCCTGTGTGACTGGCCCTGTCTCTTTACAAGGCCTGTTTGACTGGTCCTGTCTCTTTAACAAGCCAGTGTGACTGATCATGTCTGTTTATAAAGCCTGTGTGACTGGTCCTGTCCCTTTATAAACCTGTGTGGCTAGTCCTGTCTCTTTATAACGCCTGTTTGACTGGCCCTGTCTCTTTAAAAAGCCTGTGTGACTCGTCTTGTCTATTTAAAAAGCCTGTGTGACTCGCCCTGTCTCTTTAAAACGCCTGCGTGACTGTTTCTGTCTCTTTCAAATGCATGTGTGACTGGTTCGGTCTCGCAGCACGGTGGCATAGTGATTAGCACTGTTGCCTCACAGCGCCAGGGACCCGGGTTCGAATCCGGCCTGGGGTGACTGTGTGGAGTTTGCATATTCTCCCTGTGTTTGCGTGGGTTTTCTCCGGGTGCTCTGGTTTCCTCCCACAGTCCAAAGATGTGCGGGTTAGGTTGAATGGCTATGATAAAATTGACCCTTATTGTTAGGGGGATTAAATACGGGGATAGGGTGGGATATGTGTTGGTGTAGGGGTTACGGGGATCGGGTGGGATATGTGTCGGTGCAGGCTCGATGGGCCGAAATGGCCTCTATCTGCACTGTGGGGTTTCTGTGATTCTGTTATAAAGGCTATGTGACTCGTCCTGTCTATTTTAAAAACTTGTGTGACTGTTTCAGTCTCTGTAAATATCTGGGTGAGTGTTTCTGTCTCTTAGAAAGCCTGTGTGAATGTCTCTATGTCACTGGCTGCGGTTCCGGCCTCTTCTTTAGGTGTTCAATGCATGTTATACAATTAAGAAGAGTTGGAACGGATTTTGTTTTTATTTAAACAGGGGACCACAGGGGTGTTGATAATGTAGGATTTCTGAGTCTTGTTCTTTGACACTGAAGTGGCTTCAAAGAGTTATGGAGAAACCTTTGCTGGAAAAGTAGTATTAAGAATTGAAGCCCTAGGCCTAGAAATCCGTCATTTACTGTAGTGGAACTGAACATCAGGTGCTGCGTGTAACGGGCACCCAATCCGATACCTTCCATTTAACCCACCGCCCGAGATGAATTTCTCGGCCCTTGTCTGCAGACATCGGCAGTTATCAAATGTCACAGCGTGCTGATGAATTGGACTGGACTTGGTTGAGGGATGGGGAGGTATAAGAGTTATATCTAAATTTAATTACAAGCATTTCTGTCTCATCCAAACGTCAGCTGTCAGTGTCCTAACTCGCATCAAGTCCCGTTCACCCATCACCCCTGTGCTCGCTGACCTACATTGGCTCCCAGTCTGGCAATGCCTCGATTTTAAAATTTACATCCTCATGTTCAGCCCCAACTGATTCACAAGTACCAGTAAAGGATTTGAATCCCGAAAATGCCAAACGTTAGTTTGTTTGTGTTTATTATTTTAATGTAAGTACTTTCCACCCCCAGGGCAGCAGTTGGATTCCTACAATTGGCATCAAGGTGATGAGGCATAGGAGAGGGGATAGAATTCGGCTCAGGCTGAAGCGCAAAACGCCATCACCTCTAATTTCCCTCTTCAATTCACACACCATCTGAACCAGGACATTTTTGAAATTCATTCTGGGGATGTGGGCATCGCTGGCAAGGACAGCATTTTTTCCCATCCCTAATTGCCCTTGAGATGGTGGTGGTGAGCTGCCTTATACAACTGAGTGGCTTGCTAGACCATTTCAGAAGGCAGTTAAGTGTCAAGCTCTTTGCTGTGGATTTGTAGTCACATTTCGGCCAGAATGGGTAACAACAGCAGATTTCCTTCCCTAAAGGATAGGTACTGAAAAAGTTGGTTTTTTTATGATCACCATTATTTACACTAGCTTTTTAATCCAGATTTGTTTAATTAATTGAATTTAAACTCCCCAGTGGTGGGATTTAGAACTCTGGCTCATTTGTCCAGTCATCTGGTTTACTAGTCCAGCATCATAACCACTGTGCTGCCGTACCCTTCAAATCTATCCCCGTTCCTTCATCGTCAATTGGTCAAAATCCTGAAATTCCTGCAGTAACAGTGTTGTGGGAGCACTTTCACCACACAGACTGCAGTGGCTCAAGATGAAGACCCACCATTTTCTCATGGGTAACTAGTGATGGGCAAGTAGTACCAGCCTTGACAGCATCACCCATATCCTGGGAACAAATAGGTAGAAATAATATCATAAAAGAATAGTCAATGATTTGGTATTTCATTGAATCATAGCAGGCGAGGCCTGTGATCAGAGCGGGGCGTTATGCACCGCTAAACAAATTGTCAACTCAACGTGGATCACCAATTCAATGATTCTAAGATTGCTGCTGCCCATACTTTCCAAATGTCCCTACTCTTTCAAAATGTGCTTGATAAAGTACCACATAATACCAAATCTGGAGGCAATGGGATTAACGTGGCAGTGGCAACATTGTTCAGAAATTGGCTAAGAGACATAATGCAGAGAGTAGTGGTGAACAGTTGTTTTTCAGACTGGAGGGAAGTATACACTGGTGTTCCCCAGGCGTCGGCATGGGGACCATTGCTCTTTAGATGTAGATCAATGCCGTGGGCTTGGGTATACAGCGTATAATTTCAAACTTTGCAGATATAACGTAATTCGGAAATGTTAATAAACAGTGAGAAGGATAGTAACAGACCTCAGGAGGACATAGACAGACTTTCGAAATGGGCAGACACATGGCAGATACAATTTAACACAGAGAAGTGTGAAGTGATACATGTTGGTAGGAAGTATGAGGAGACGCAATATAAACTAAACGGTACAATTTTAAAGCAGTTGAGACCTGGGGTGTACTTACACAAACCTTTGAAAGTGGCTGGACAAGTTGTGATGGCTGTTAATAAAGCATACGGAGTCATTGGGTTTACAAACAGAAACAAAGAGTAACAAAATCCAGGTAGAAATGCTAACCGTTTCTAAATCACTAGTTAGGGCCCAGCTGGAGTATTGTACCTAATTTTTAGCACCATGCTTTGGCAAGCATGTAAAGGATTAGAGAAGGTATAGAAGAGATTTATGCGAATGGTACCAGGGATCTGGGACTTCAGTTACTTGGAGAGACTGGAGAAGCTGGGATTGTTCTTTGTAGAGCAGCGAAGGTTAAGATACATAGAATTAAAGAATCATAGAAATTTACTGCTCCGAAGGTCGCCATTCGGCCTATTGAGTCTGCGAAGTTCTCAAAAGAGCTATCCCGCCGAATCACGCTTTCCTGCTCTTGGTCCGTAGCCTTGCAAGTTATGACACTTAAAGTGCCAATCCAATTACTATCCAATCATTCCTCATAGCTAAAATTCTCCAGTCCTGGCAACATCCTCATAAATCTCCTCTGTGTCCTCTCTAGTGCAATCACATATTTCCTTTAATGTGATGACCAGAACTGTACACAGTACTCTAGCGGTGGCATAAGTTGTGTTTAATACAATTCTAGAATAACCTCCCTGCTGTTTTATTCTATGCCTCGGCTAATAAAGCAACGTATCCTGTATGCTTTCTTAACCGTCCTCTCTACATATCCTGCTACTTTCAAGGATCTGAGGACATGTGCTCCAAAGTCCCTCTGTTCCTCTACACGTCTCAGTCTCCTACCATTTATTGTATATTCCCTTGCCTTGTTAACCCTCCCCAAATGCATTACATTAAACTTCTGAGGATTGAAGTCAATTTCCCACAGTTTTGCCACCTGACCAGTCCATTGATATCTTCATGCAGTCTGCAGCTTTTTTACTTACTATCAACCACACAGCCAATTTTAGTATCATCTGCAAACTTCTTAATCATGCCCCATACACTGAAGCCTATATCATTGATATATACCACAAAAAGCAGGGGACCTATTACGGAGCTCTGCAGAACCTCACTGGAAACAGCTTCCAGTCACAAAAACAGTCTTCTCTCATTACCATGTATTTCCTCACATTGAGCAATTTTGGATACAACTTGCCACTTTGTATTGGATCCCATGTGCTTTTACTTTCGTGACCAGGTTGCCGTGCGGGACCTTGTCAAAAGCCTTGCTAAAATCCATATAGACCACATCAAATTCACTAACATCATCGACCCTCCTCAAAAAATTCAGCAAGTTAGTCAGACACGACCTTCTCTTAACAAATCCATGCTATCTGTCCTTGAGTAATCTGTGAATTTCTAAATGCCGATCGTTACTGGCCATCAGAATTTTTACAATAATTTTCCAACCGACGAGAATAGGCTGACTGGGCTGTAATCGGTTTATCCCTGTCTCCCTTTTTAAACAATGGTACAATGCTAGCAGTGCTCCAGTCCTCTGGTGCCACGCCAGTAAGGATTGGAAAATTATGGTCAGAGCCTCCGCAATTTTCTCTCTTGCCTGTCCTACAGCCTGGGATATATTTCATCTGGGCCTTATGATTTATTTACTTTCAAAGATGCTAAACAACTTAATATTCCCTCTCTTGCTATGTTTATCTCATCTAATATTTCACAATACTCCTCCTTAACTACCATTTCTGCATCATCACTTCTGCTGTGAAGACAGATGCAAAGCAGTTATTAAGAACCATACCCACGTCTTCCGCCTCCCCACTCAGGTTACCTTTTTTGTCTCTAATAGGCCCTACACTTTCCTTCTTGCTCTTTATGTATTAATAAATGGGTTTTCCTTGATTTTGCTTGCCAATATTTTGATGCCCTCTCTGTGCTTACCTATTTTCTTTTTCAAATTTCACCCCTGCACTTTCTATACTCCTCTAGACTTTCTGTAGTATTGTGCTCTCGGTATCTGACAAAAGTTCCTTTTTGTCCCTTATCCTTCCCTTTATTCCCCTTGACATCCAGGGGGCTCTAGATTTTGACAGGGCTCTGGCTAAAGATTAGGAGTAATTAGGTAGCTCTTTTCAAGAGATGGCACAGACACGATGGGGCGAATGCCCTCGGTCTGTGCTTTACTATTCTATGATTCTATAAGCAAGACAAAGACAGAGAGAAGCGGGAGAGGGAGCCAGGTAGAAAGACTGAAATAAAAATAGAGACTGAAAGACAGGGAGATGTACAGAGGGAAAGAAAGCAGCTTTAAAAGGAGAATTGGATAAATACCTGAAGGGGAACAATTTTCAGAACTATAGGGCAAGATCAGGGAAATGGGACTAATTGTAGGGGTTTGATCTTAAGGATGAGAATATTAAAATCGAGGCGATGCCGGTTCGGGAGCCAATGTAGGTCAGTAATCAAAGGGGTGATGGGTGAATGGGACTGGGTGCGAGTTAGGATGTGTGCAGTAGAGTTTTTGATGAGCTTTCATTTACAGAGGCTTGTTACTGCACTGCTGGCCAGGAGAGCATTGGAATAGTCGCGTCTGGATTTAACAAAGGCAGAGATGAGGGTTCATGCAGCGGAAGGGCTGAGGCGGGGCGGAGGCTGGTGATATTTTGGAGGTGGTATTAGGCAGGACTGGTGATTCAGAGGATCTGAGGTCGCAACTTAGCTTAGGGTCAAAGAGAACGCCGGGGTTGCAAGCAGCCTTGCTCAGCCTCAGGCATGGGATAGGGAGGGGGACTGAGTCAGAAGATAGAGAATTGAGATTGGGACGAGGACTGTATACAATGGCTCTGCATTTCCCAAGATTTAAATTAAAAAAACAGCAATACAGTGAAACGTTGTTTATAGATCTAATTGCTGGATGTAGAGACTTAACAGGGAAACCAACAGCTTCAAAGAGGGGAGAGTAAATTACAAGAGCAGTAATACTGTTAGCAATGGTTTGTAGCTAATAGTTGGATACAAAGACTTACCAGGAGCAACAACAGCAGCAAGGAGGGGTGGGAAAATGACAAGAACATTAATACAATAAAATATGGTTAATCGAGTAGCAAAATACTGTGGATGCCGGAAATCTAAAATAACAACAGAAAATGCTGGAAATACTCAGCAGGCCAGGCAGCATCCGTGGAGAGAGAAACAGAGTTAATGGTTCAGGTCTGGGACCCATCATATCGGATGCTGTCTGGCCTGCTGAGTGATTCCAGCATTTTCTGTTGTTATTACGATTAATAAAATAGCTGGATAGAGAGACTTACCAGGAAGACCGACAGTAGCAAGGAGTGGATATTAAAAATATTGAATAATCTGTAGTAACAGCTGTATCCGCCAGTTTAAATCTATTCCATAATAACTTGCAGAAAGATAATCAAGCTCCGGGAAGAAACTGCCGCCCATTGTTGTAACATTCCAATGTACTGTTCTCAGATTCTGACTCATTGTTGTAACATTCCAATCTACTGTTCTCAGATTCTAATCCACTGTTCTCAGATTCCGACTCCCTCTCCGGAGCAGCGCGCAGATACCTGTTAGTGCCGGAGGTGATGCTCTCACTGATGCTAGGAGATAACACAATGAAAGGAGTCCCTTATTAATAGAAGAGGGAAAGCCTGCACTGATACAATTAGGGTCCATGGAGACTGACATTAATTACAGCCACTAAACAAACAGATTCAGTTAACCCGTGGAGTCTGATATTAATTACAGTCACCGAAGAAACAGCTTCAGTTAAACCATGGAGACTGACATTAATTACAGTCACTGAACAAACAGCTTCAGTTAACCCGTGGAGACTGATATTAATCACAGTCACTGAACAAATGACCTTCCCTACATCATATGGTCAGAAGTGGTGATGTTTGCTTATGATTGCTCAGTGTTCTTTACCATTCGCAACTCCTCAAATAATGAAGCAGTCCATGCCCACATGCATCAAGAACTGCACAACATTCATCCTCGGGTTGATAAGTGGCAAGTAATAATCACACACAACCCAAATGCCAGGCAATGACTATCTCCAACAAGAGCCACATCCCCTTAACATTCAATAGGATTACCATCGCCAAATCCGCCATCATCAATATCCTGAAGGTTACCATTGACCAGAACCTTAACTGGACCAGCCATATAAATACTGTGGTTATAAGAGCAAGTCAAGGCTGGGTATTCTGCGGCAAGTGTGTCACCTCTTGACTCCCCAAAGTCTTTCCACAATCTAAAAGGCACAAGTCAGGAGTGTGATGGAATAATCTCCACTTGTCTGGGTGAGTGCAGATCCAACAACACTTAAGAAGCTCGACATCATCCAGGACAAAGTAGTTCACTTGATTGGTTCCCCATCCAGCACCTTAAACATTCATTCCCTCCACCACTGGCGTACCGTGCCTACAGTGTGTACCATCTACAAGAGATATTGCAGCAACTCGCAACGTTTCTTCGGCAGCACCTCCGAAACCCACGGCCTCTACCACCTAGAAGACAAGGACAACAGGAGCATGGGAACACCAGCACGTTTAAGTTCCCCTCCAAGTCACAAACCAGCATGACTTGGAAGTATATCACCAGGCGTTCATTGGCGCTGGGTCAAAATCCTGCAGCTCCCACTGTAACAGCACTGTGGGAGTACCTTCACCTCACGGACTGCAGCGATTGAAGAAGGTGGCTCACCACCATCCATTCAAGAGCAATTAGGAATGGGCAAAAAATGCTGACCGGATTGGAATATAGTAAATGTAACCCCACTATTTAAGAAGGGAGGGAGAGAGAAAACGGGGAACTACAGACCAGTTATCCTGACATCAGTAGTAGGGAAATTGGTAACATATTATTAAGGACATGGTAACATGGCACTTAGAAAATTATAATAAGATTGGGCATAGTCAGCACGGATTTATGAAAGGGAATCGTGTTTGACAAATCTTTTCGAATTCTTTGAGGATTTAGCTAACAGAATAGATAAAGGGGAGCCAGTGGTTGTGGTGGGTTTTGATTTTCAGAAGGCATTCGATGAGGTGCCACACAAGGGGTTATTTAACAAAATGGGATTGGGGTAATATACTAGCATGGGTTGAGGATTGGTTAACTGACAGGAAACAGAGAGCAGCAATAAACAGGTCATTTTCGGGTTGGCAGGCTGTAACTAGTGGGGTACTGCAAGGATCAGTGCTTGGGCCTCAGCTATTCACAGTCTATATCAATGATTTGGATGAAGGGACCAAATGTAATATATCCAAGTTTGCTGATGATACAACACTGGGTGGGAATGTAAGTTGTGAGGAAGATCCAAGGAGGCTTCAAGGAGATATAGACAGGCTAAGTGAGTGGCCAAGAACTTGGCAAATGGAAGGTAACGTGGAGAAATGTGAAGTTAGGAAAAGAAGAAAAGCAGAATATTTTTTAAATGGTGTGATTGGGAAATGTTGGTGTTCAGATGGTTCTGGCTTTCCTTGTACACGAATCACTGAAAGTTAACATGCAGATGCCGCAAGAAATTAGGAAAGCAAATGGTATGTTGACCTTTATTACAAGAGGATTTGGGTACAAGACTAACGACGCCTTACTGCAATTATATAAGGCACTGGTGAGACTACACCTGGAGTATTATGTACAGTGTTGGGCGGCTTACCTACGGAAGGATATACTTGCCAAAGAGGGAGTGCAACGAAGGTTCACCAGACTGGTTCCTGGTTTGGGGGGATTGTCTTCTAAGGAGAGATTGAGTAGGCTAGACCTATATTCACTAGAGTTTTGAAGAATGAGATGTGATCTCATTGAAACATACAAAGCTCTTCCAGGGATTGACAGGGTAGATGCAGGCAGGACGTTTCCCCTGGCTGGGGAGTTTATAACCAGTGTTCACAGTCTCAGAATAAGGGGTCGGCCAGTTAGGGTTCAGATAAGGAGACATTTCTTCCGTTAGACGGTTGTGAATCTTTGGAATTCTCTTCCTCAGAGGGCTGTGGAGAATCAATCGTTGAGTATATTCAAGACAGAGATCGATAGATGTTTGGCTATTAAGGGAATCAAGGAATATGTGGATAGTGCAGGACAGTGGAGATGAGGTAGAATTTCAGCCATGATGTTATTGAATGGCGGAGCAGACTCGATAGGCCAAATTGCCCACTCCAGCTCCTATGTTCTACCTCTCACTATCTGGCCCTGTCTTTCGCTTGCCTCTGTATCTCTCGGCCTCATTCCGCCTGTCTACCTGTCTCCATCTCTCTCTCTCTCTGACTGTCTATGGCTCTCACCCTGTCTGTATCTCTGTTTCCAGCTCTCAGTCTGCCTTTGTTTCTCTTTCTCTAACTATGTCTCTGACTGTCTCTCTCTTTATCTTTGTCCACCTCTCTATGCTACGCTCTATGTACGCCTCTCAACCTCTCCCTCCCAATCTCCCTCCACATCTCCCCAGCCCGTTTCCGCTCCCCATCACCCCTCCCCATATACCTCCCCACCTCTCCTCCTCATGTCCCTCCCCATGTCCCTCCCCATGTCTCTCCCCATGTCCCTCGCAATATCCCTCTCAATATCCCTCTCAATGTGTGTAGAGCCGGAAGATTTGGGTGAGGTATTAAAATGAATACTTTGCATCTGTGTACACTATGCAGAAGGAAGATGAAGGCATAGAAATCAGGCAGGGGGATTGTGATATTCTTGATCAAATCAGTATTGAGAGGGAGGAGGTTCCAGCGGTGTCAGCGGGCTTAACAGTGGATTAATCCCCAGGCCCAGACGAGATGTATGCCAGGTTGTTGTGGCAAGGGAGGAGATTGCAGGGGTTCTGGCACAAATTTTCAGAACCTTTCTGGCCCCAGGGGGTGTGCAAGAGAACTGGAGGACAACTAACGTAGTACCATTGTTCAAGAAGAGTAGTAGGGATAAACCATGGAGTTAGAGGCCACTGGTAGGGAAATTATTGGAAAAAGTTTTGAGGTCAGAATTAGTCTCCATTTGGAGAGGCAATGATTATTCAAGGATAGTCGGCATGGCTTTGTCAGGGGGAGATCATGCCTAACCAATTAGATTGAATTTTTCGAGGGGGTGACTAGGTGTGTGGATGAGGTTAGTGCAGTTGATGTAGTCTACATGGACTTCAGTAAAGCTTTTGAAAATGTCCCGCATGGGAGACAGGTCAGGAAGGTAAGAACCCATAAGATCCAGGGTAATTTGCCACGTTGGATCCAAAATTGGCTTAGTGGCAGGAGGCAGAGGGTGATGGTTGAAGTTTGTTCTAATTGACTTGATGCCTGTGTCCAGTGGTGTACCGCAGGGATCGGTGCTGGGTCCATTGCTGTTTGTAGTGTACATTAATGATTTAGATATGAATGTAGGAGCTATGATCAGTAAGTTAGCAGATGAAACAAAAATTGGTGGAGTGTTAAACAACGGGGAGGGAAGCCTCAGGCTGCAGTACGATATAGACGGGTTCGTCAGATGGGCAGAACAGTGGCAAATGGAGATATACAGTTGAGTACCCCAGGGTTCAGTACTGGGGGCTGGGATTGTATACAGTGGTGCTCCCCAGGGTTCAGTACTGGTGGCTGGAGAAAGGTATACAGTGGCGCTCCCCAGGGTCCAGTTCTGGTGCCTGGAGGAAGGTGTTAAGTGGAGTTCCCCAGGATTCAGTACGGTGGGCTGGACGGAGGTATACAGTGGAGTTCCACAACTTTCAGTACTGCGGAATAGCGAGAGGTTTACAGTGGACTTCACCAGGTTTCAGTACTGGTGTCTGGAGGGCGGTATACAATCAAGTTCCCAAGGATTCAGTACTGTGGGCTGGAGGGAGGTATACAGTGGAGTTCCCCAGGGTTCAGTACTGGGACGCTGGAGGGAGGTATACATTAGTCTTCCCCAGGGATCAGTGCTGGGGTCTGGAGGGTGGTATACAGTGGAGTTCGCCAGGGTTCAGTACTGGGTGCTGGTATACGGTAAATTCCCAGGGTTCAGAACTGGGGGCTGGAGGGAGGTATACAGTGGATTTCCCCAGGGTTCAGTACTGGTGTCTGGGGGATGTATACAGTGGAGTTTCGCAGTGTTCAGTACTTGGGGCTGGAGGGAGGTATTCAGTGGAGTTTCCCAGGGTTCAGTATTGGGGACTGGATGGAGTTATACAGTGGATTTCCCCAGGTTTCAGTACTGGGAGCTGGAGGGAGTTATACACTGAAGTTACCCAGGGTTCACTGCTGGCGGCTGGAGGGATGTATACACTGAAGATACGCAGGGTTCAGTACTGGTGTCTGGAGGGAGTTATACACTGAAGTTACCTAGGGTTCAGCTCTGGGGTCTGGATGGCGGTATACAGTGAAGTTACCCCGTGTTCAGTACTGGTGTCTGGAGGGAGTTATACAGTGGAGTGCCCCAGGGGTCTGTACTGGTGTCTGGTGGGAACTTTTGAGGGGAGTTCCCCAGGGTTCAGTACTGGGGGCTGGTGGGTTGTATACAGTGGAGTTTCCCCAGGGTGTAGTACTGGGGTCTGGAGGGAGGTATACAGTAGATTTGCCAGGGATCAGTACTGGTGTCTGGGAGTATGTTGTCTGTGGAGTTCCCCAGGGTTCAGCACTTGTGTTTTGGGACAATGTATATAGTACAGTTCCCCAGGGTTCAGTACTGGTGCATTGTGGGAGGTATACAATGGAGCTCTCCAGGGTTCACTACTGGGGTCTGGAGGGTTGTATACGCTGGAGTTCCAAATGGTTCATTACTGGGAGGCTGGAGGGAGGTATACAGGGGAGTTCCCTAGTGTTCAGACATAAGGTCTGGTTGTAGGTATTCAGTGGTGTTCCCCAGGCTTCTGTAATGGGGTCTGCAGTAAGGTATACAGTAGAGTTCCCCAGGGTTCAGTACTGTGGTCTGGAGGGATGTATACAGTGCAGTTCCCCAGGGTTCAGTACTGGGGGCTCGGCCGATGTAACAGTGGAGTTCGGAAGGATTCACTACTTTGGTCTGGAGGGAAGTATACAGTGGAGTTCCCCAGGGTTCATTACTGGGGTCTGGAGGGAGTTATACAGTAGAGTTCCCCAGGGTTCAGTTCAGGCATCCTGAGGGAGGTATATATTAGAGTTCCCCAGGGTTCAGTACTGGTGACTTGGTGGAGGTATACAGTGGAGTTCCCCAGGGTTCAGACTTTGGTCTGCAGGGAGGTATTCAGTGGAGTACCCCAGGGCTGAGTACTTGGGGCTGGAGGGAGGATACTGTGGAGTTCCCGATGGTTCAGTATTGGTGTATTTGGAGGATGTACACAGTAGAGTTCCCCAGGGTTGAGTACTGGTGTCTGGGGGGATATATACAGTGTACTTCCCCAGGGTTCAGTACTGGGGTCTGGAGGGAGGTATACAGTCGAGTTCCCCAGGGTTGAGTACTGCTGTCTGGGGGGATGCATACAGTGTACTTCCCCAGGGTTCAGTGCTGGGGTCTGGAGGGAGCTATACAGTAGATTTCCACAGGGTTCAGTTCTGGTGTCTGGAGGAAGGTATTCAGTGGAGTTCCGCAGGGTTCAGTTCTGGTGTCTGGAGGAAGGTATTCAGTGGAGTTGCACAGGATTCTGTACGGTGAGCTGGATGGAGGTATAAAGTGGAGTTCCCCAGTTTCAGTACTGGGGTATGGCGAGAGGTATACAGTGGACTTCACCAGGGTTCAGTATTGCTGTCTTGGGGGAGGTATGCAGTCGAGGTCCCCAGGTTTCAGTACTGTGGGCTGGAGGGAGGTATACAGTGGAGTTCCCCAGGGTTCAATACTGGGGCGCTGAAGGAAGGTATACATTAGTGTTCCCCAAGAATCAGTGCTGGGTCTGGAGGGAAGTATAAAGTGGAGTTCCCCAGGGTTCACTACTAGGGGCTGGTATACAGTGGAGTTTCCAAGGGTTCAGTATTGGGGACTGGAGGGAGGAATACAGTGGAGTTCCCCAGGTTTCAGTACTGGGGGCTGGAGGGAGTTATACACTGAAGTTACCCAGGGTTCAGTACTGGCGGCTGGAGGGACGTATACACTGAAGATATGCAGGGTTCAGTACTGGTGTCTGGAGGGAGGTAAACAATGAGGTTACCTATGGTTCAGCTCTGGGGTCTGGAGGGCGGCATACAGTGCAGTTACCCAGGGTTCAATACTGGTGGCTGGAGGGAGGTATACAGTGGAGTTCCCCAGGGATCAGTACTGGTGTCTGGTGGGAGCTTTTCAGTGGAGTTCCCCAGGGTTCAGTACTGGTGCATTGGGGAAGGTATACAATGGAGCTCCCCAGGATTCAGTACTGCGGTCAGGAGGGTTGTATACGCTGCAGTTCCCCAGTGTTACTTACTGGGATGCTGAAGGGAGCTATGCAGGGGAGTTCCCCAGTGTTCAGAAATAAGGTCTGGTTGTAGGTATACAGTGGAGTTCCCCAGGTTCTGTAATGGGGTCTGCAGTAAGGTATACAGTAGAGTTCCCCAGGGTTCAGTACTGGGGTCTGGAGGGATGTATACAGTGGAGTTCTCTAGGGTTCAGTACTGGGGGCTCGACCGAGGTAACAGTGGAGTCCGCAAGGGTTCACTACATTGGTCTGGAGGGAAGTATATCGTGGAGTTCCCCAGGATTAATTACTGGGGTCTGGATGGAGTTATATAGTAGAGTTCCCCAGGGTTCAGTACTGGTGTCTGGAGGGAGGTATACAGTGGAGTTCCCCAGGCTTCAGTACTGGGGGCTGGAGGGATGTATACAGTGGAGTTCCCAGGCTTCAGTACTGGGGGCTGGAGGGATGTATACAGTGGAGTTCCCAGGCTTCAGTACTGGGGGCTGGAGGGATGTATACAGTGTAGTTACCCAGGGTTCAGTACTGGTGACTGGGGCCAATATACTGTGCAGGTCCACAGGACTCAGTACTTGGGCTGGAGGGAGGTATACAGTGGAATTTCTAGGGATCTGTATTGGAGGCTGGAGTGAGGTATACAGTGGAGTTCCCCAGCTTTCAGTACTGGGGTCTGGAGGGAGGTATACAGTGGAGTTGCCCAGGGTTCAGTATTGGAGGCTGGAGGGAGGTATACAGTGGGGTTCCCCAAGGTTCTCTACTGGAGCATGGAGCGAGTTATACTGTGGAGTTCCACAGCGTTCAGTATTTGGGTCTGGAGGGAGGGATACACTGAAGTTACCAGGGTTCAGTACTTTTGGCTGGAGGGAGGTATACACTGAAGTTACCCACGGTTCAGTACCGGTGTCTGGAGTGAGATAAATACTGAAGTTACCAAGGGTTCAATACTGGGGTGTGGAGAGATGTATACATTTGAGTTCCCCAGGGTTCAGTACTGGTGTCTAGAGGGTGGTATACAGTGGAGTTCCCCAGGGTTCAGTACTGGTGTCTGGAGGGAGGTATACAGTGGAGTTCCCCAGGATTCAGTGCTGGGGGCGGGAGGGTGGTATATAGTGGAGTTCCCCCAGGATTCAGTACTGTGGTCTGCAGGGATGTTGATTGTGGAGTTCCCCAGGGTTCAGTACTGGGGGCTGGATGGGGGTATACAGTAGAGTTCCCCAGGGTGCAGTACTGGTGTCTGGAGGGAGGGTTACAGTAGAATTCCCCAGGGATCAGTAATGGTGCCTGCGGGGAGATATAAAGTGGAGTACCCCAGGCTGCAGTACTGGGGTCTGATGTGATGTTTACTGGGCGATTCCTCAGGGTTCAGTACTGCGGTCTGGAGGGAGGTATACATTGGAGTTCCCCAGTTTTCAGTAGCACGGGCTGGATGGTGGTATACAGTGCTGTTCAACAGGGTTCAATACTGGGGGGCTGGAGGGAGCTATACATTGGTGTTCACCAAGTTACAGTACTGGTTTCTGGAGGGAGGTATACAGTGGATTTCCCTAGGCTTCAGTACTGGGGTTTGGGGGGATGTATACACTGGAGTTCCCCAGGGTTCAGTACTGGGGCTGGGGGAGGTATACAGTGGAGATCCCCAGGATTCATTACTGTAGGCTGGAGGTTGGTATACAGTGGAGTTCCCCAGGGTGCAGTACCTGAGTCTAGAGGGAGATTTGCAGGGCGAATTCCCAGAGTTCAGTTCTTGGGGCTGGAGGGAGGTTCCCCAGGCTTCATTACTGGGGGCTGGAAGGAGGTATACAGTGGTGTTCCCCAGGGATCGGTACTGGTGTTTGGGGGTGGTATACAGTGGAGTTCCCCAGAGTTCAGTACTGGGGGCTGCAGGGAGGTATACAGTGGAGTTCCCCAGCGGTCAGTACTGGGAGCTGGAGGGAGGCATGCAGTGGAGTTCCCCATGGTTCAGTACTGGGGCATGGAGGAAGGTATACAGTGGAGTTACCCAGTGTTCAGTACTGGTGTCTGGGTCGAGGTATACAGTGGAGTTCCCCAGGATTCAGTACTTGGGTTGGAGGGAGGTATACAGTGGAGTTCCTCAGGGTTCAATACTGGGGGCAGGTATACAGTGGAGTTCCCCATGGTTCAGTACTGGTGCCTGGAGGGAGTTATACCCTGCAATTACCCAGGGTTCAGTAATGGAGGCTGGAGGGATTTATACACTGAAGTTACCCAGGGTTCAATACTGGGGTCTGGAGGGAGGTATACATTGAAGATACCTAGGGTTCACTACTGGTGTCTGGAGGGAAGTATACATTGGTGTTCCCCAAGGTTCAGTAATAGTGTCTGGAGTGAGGAATGCAGTGGAGTTCCCCAGTGTTCAATACCGTTGTCTGGGGGGAGATATACAGTAGAGTTCCCCAGGGTTCAATACTGGGCTCCGGAGGGAGGTATACAATGGAGTTCCCCAGGTTTCAGTACTGGGAGCTCGAACAAGGTAACAGTGGATTTCCCCAGGGTTCAGTACTTTGGTGTGGAAGGAGGTATACAGTAGAGTTCCCCAGTGTTCAGTACTTTTGTCTGCGGGGAGGTATACAGTGGACTCTCACAGGGTTCAGTGCTGGGGTCTGGGGGCAGGTATACAGTGGAGTGCCCCAAGGTTCAGTACTGGGGTATGGTGAGAGGTATACAGTGGAGATCCCCAGGTTTCAGTACTGGTGTCTGGGGGGGAGGCATACAGTGTAGATTCCAGGATACAGTACTTGGGCTGGATGGAGGTAAACAGAGGAGTTCCACAGGGATCAGGACTGGGGTCTGGAGGGAGGTGTACTGTGGAATACTCCAGTGTTTAGTTCTGGGAGCTGGAGAGAGGTATACAGTGGAGTTCCCCAGGGTTCAGTACTGGCGGCTGGAGGGAGTTATACACTGAAGTTACCCAGGGTTCCATACTGGTGTCTGGAGGGAGGTACAGACTGAAGTTCCCCAGGGTTCAGTACTGGTGTCTGGAGGGATGTATAGAGTGGAGTTCCCCAGGATACTGTTCTGTGGGCTGGAGGGGTTTAGAAAGTGGAGTTCCCCAGGTCTCAGTACTGGGGTATGGCGTTAGGTATACGGTTGCGTACCCCAGGGTTCAGTATTGGGGTCCTTGATGAGGTATACAGTGGATGTCCCCAGGATTCAGTACTTAGGCTGGGGGGATGTATACAGTGGAGTTCCCTAGTGTTCAGTACTGGGGGCTGGAGGGATGTATACAGTGGCGTTCCCAGGGTTCAGTACTGGGGTCTGGACGGAGGTATACAGTGGAGCTCCCAAGGGTTCAATAGCAGAGGATGGAGGGAGTTATACAGTGGGGTTCCCCAGGGTTCACTAGTGCGAGATGGAGAGATGAATACATTGGAGTTCCGCAGGACTCAATACTGGGGTCAGGGGGTAGGTATACACTGAAGTTACCTAAGGTTCAGTACTGGCGGCTGGAGGGATGTATAGAGTGGAGTTCCCCAATGTTCAGTACTCGGGTCTGGTGGGATGTATACAGTGGAGTTCCCCAGGGTTCCGCATTGGGGGCTTGAGGAAAGTATACCTTAGAGTTCCCCAGGATTCAGTAATGGTGTGTGGGGGGATATATACAGTAGAGTTCCCCAGAGTTCAATACTGGGCTCTGAGTGTCAGTTACTTCCTTGATATCTGGAACAAAGGACTCATAACGCCCATATACAAAAGTGAAGACAAAGTTGACCCAAATAACTTTCGAGGCATCTGTGTGAACAGTAACCTGGGGAAGATATTCTGTAGGATCATAAACCAAAGACTTATAAATTTCCTTGAGGAGCACGATGACTTGAGTAAAAGCCAAATTGGGTTCTTACCAAATTATAGAACATCGGACCATATTTTCACCCTACACACCCTAATTGCCAAACATGTTAACCAAAACAAAAGCAACATTTTTGCCTGCTTTATAGATTTCCAGAAGGCTTTCGATTCTATTTGGCACGAAGGTCTATTCTTAAAACTTATTGAAAGTGGGGTAGGGGGAAAAACATATGATGTAATTAAATCAATGTAAAGAAACAATAAATGTGCAGTTAAAATTGGAGAAAAACAAACAAAATATTTCTCACAGGGGCGTGGAGTGGTGCAGGGCTCGCCTACCTCACTGACACTCTTTAATATTTACATAAATGAATTGGCAAAACTACTTGAACAATCTACAGTACCTGGCCTCGCCCTATATGACTCCAAGGTTAAATTCCTCCTCTATGCAGATGACCTGGTTCTGCTCTCACCAACTGAGGAGGGTCAACTGCGGAACCTGGATCTGCTAGAGTCGTTCTGTCAGACCTGGGCCCTGACAATATACCCCAAAAAACCCAAAGTTTTTGTGTTCCAGCAAAGATCCAGACTTCAGGGACCCCGAATAAACGTCACTCTCGGAGCAACTACAATCGAACAAACTACAAATTGCACATACCTCGGCCTAAAAATCAGTTCCACGGGAAACTTTCATTTGGCTGTGAATGAACTGAAAGAGAAAGCAAGAAGGGCTTTCTATGCCATTAAGAAGTCAATCCAAATGGAAATTCCAATTGTCATGTGGCGCAAAATGTTTACATCAGTAATTGAACCAATTGCACTCTATGGCAGTGAGGTGTGGGGTCCGCTAACACAAAAAGAATTCTCAAATGGGACAAACACCCAACTGAGATCCTGCATGCAGAATTCTGTAAAAGTATCCTCCGAACTCAGAGGAAAACCACAAACAATGCATGCAGGGCAGAACTAGGCCAATATCCACTACAAATTAATATCCAAAAACGAGCCATCAAATTTTGGAAACACCTAAAAATGAGCAACCCCCACTGCTATCATTACGAAGCCTTGAAATGCCAAGAGATGATCTTAGAGAAGAGTCCCCTCAGTCAACTAGTCCTGGGACTCAGTGAAGTAAGTACCAACACTACTAATAATAACCAGCCCCAGGGCAGGGACATCCTAGCACAGAGAATTCGACCCAACACAATTATCATGAAACAAAAGGAAAAATATTTGACCTATTGGACAGAAATGACAAAAACCCAAAACAAACTCGATTGCTATTGGCCCTAAACAGACAATACACCATGGCTGAATACCTGAGCATGGTAAAGGATAGCAAACTGAGAAAAGCCTTGAAAATGTACAGACTTAGTGAACATAGCCTGGCCATCGAAAAAGGCAGACATAGGCAGACCTGGCTGCCAAGAGAGGACAGGATATGCTCTCACTGCAGTCAGGGATTGGTGGAGACAGAGATGCATTCCTCACAACTTGCAGAAACTATCAGGACATAAGGGAGAATTTCTACCCAAAATTCACAAAAATATGCCCTGAATTAAAAAATTTGAATGACCACCAAAAACTCCCATATCTATTGGGGGAACAGAGAAAATGTGTAACTATAGCGGCAAACTATGTTACAGCTTGCCACAAGCAGAGGGACAACCAGTGACACATTAAATCTAAGAAAAGATTATATGCATATTATATGTGTGTATATTTATGTATACATGGGTATAGTTGTCTATACACTGTATGTCTAGATCGGTGTTTATATGGTCAATCATACACGTATTTCTGTGCTTTGGCAACATAAGATGTACCTTGTCATGCCAAGAAAGCAATTTGATTTGAATTGAATTGAATTGAATTGGGAGGTATATCCGAGGGTTCAGTACTGGCGTCTTGAACGAGGTAACATTCGATTTCCCCAGGGTTTAGTTCTTTGGTCTGGGGGAATTTATACAGAGAACTCCCCCAGGGTTCAGTACTGGGTTCTGGAGGGATTTACACGGTAGAGTTCCCCAGGGATCAGTACTGGTGACTGTGGGGCAGTATATAGTAGAGTACCCCAGGGTTCAGTACTGGGGTCTGAAGGGAGGTATACAGTGGAGTTACCCAGGATTCAGTTCCTTTGTCTGGAGGGTAGTATACAGTGGTATGGCGGGAGGTATAGAGTGGAGATCCCCAGCATTCAGTACTGGTGTCTGGGAAGCGGTATGCAGATCAGATCCCCAGGATTCAGTACTGGGCTGGAGTGAGGTATACAGTGGAGTTCCCGAGGGTTCAGTACTGGGTGCTGGGTGTGTTATACAGTAGAGTTGCCAGGGTTCAGTACTTGTGTCTGGAGGGAGTTATACATTAGAGTTCCCCAGGGTTCATTACTGGTGTCTGGAGGGAGGTAAACAGTGGAGTGCCCCAGGATTCAGTTATGTGGACTAAGGGACGTATACCGTGGAGTTCCCCAGGTTTTAGTACTGGGATATGGTGGGAGGTATACAGTGGAGTTCCCCAGGGTTCAGTACTGGTGTCTGGGGGGAGTTATACCGTGGAGGTGCCAAGGTTCAATACTTGGGCTAGAGGGTGGTATACATTGGAGTACCCAGGGTTCAGTACTGGGGGCTAGGGTGAGGTATACAGTGGATTCCCAGGGTTCAGTTCTGGGGGTTGGAGAGAGTTATACAGTGGAGTTCCACAGGGATCAGTACTGGGGTCTGGGGGGAGTTGTACAGTGGAATTCTCCAGGGTCCAGTACTGGGGCTGTTATACAGTGGAGTTCCCCAGGGTTCAGTACTGGGGGCTGGAGGGAAGTATACAGTGGAGTTCCCCAGTGTTCAGTACTGGGGGATGGAGGGATGTATACTGTGGAGTTCCCCAGGGTTCAGCACTGGGGGATGGTGTGATGTGTACTTTGGAGTTCCGCAGGTTTCAATACTGGGGTCTGCAGGTAGGTATAAAGTGAAGTTATCCCGGGTTCAGTACTGGCGGCTAATCGGGACAAGGCCTTGGATAACGTGGACCACTTTCCATTCTTCGGGAGCCTAATTTCAACAAGGGCAGACGTCGATGACGAAGTCCAACACCGCCTTCAGTGTGCCAGTGCAGCCTTCGGTCGCCTGAGGAAGACAGTGTTTGAAGACCAGTACCTCAAACACAGCACTAAGCTCATGGTCTACAGGGCAGCAGTGATACCTGCCCTGCTGTATGCCTCAGAGACATGGACCATGTACATCAGGCACCTCAAAGCACTGGAGAGGTACCACCAATGCTGCCTCCGCAAGATCCTGCAAATCCATTGGCAGGATAGGTGGACCAACGTCAGTGTTCTTGCTCAGGCCAACATCCCCAGCATCGAAGCTCTGACCACGCTCAAACAGCTCCGATGGACGGGTCACATTGTCCGCATGCCCGATACGAGACTCCCAAAACAAGTGCTCTACTCGGAGATCCAGCATGGCAAGAAAGCCCCAGGTGGGCAGAGGAAACTCTTCAAGGACACCCTCAAATCCTCCTTGGAAAAGTGTAACATCCCCACCGACACCTGGGAATCCCTGGCCCAAGACCGCACAAAGTGGAGGAGAAGCATCTGGGAAGGAGCCAAACACCTCGTTTCTTTTCGCTGGGAGCAGACAGAAGCCAAGCGCAGGCAGCGCAAGGAGCGCATGTCAACCCAAGCACCCCACCCACCCGCCCCTTCAACCACCGTCTGCCCCACCTGTGACAGAGACTGTAGGTCCCGCATTGGACTCATCAGTCACCTGCGAGCTCATTTTTAATGTGGAAGAAAGTCATCCTCGGTTTCGAGGGACTGCCTAAGAAGCAGAAGACGACTGACGGTTCGAGGGAGGTATAGAGTGGAGTTCCCCAAGGTTCAGTACAGTGTTCTGGAGGGATGTACATGTACAGTGGATGTCCCCAGGGTTCCGTACTGGGGAGTTGAGGGAAGTATTCAGTGGAGTTCCTCAGGGTTCTGTACTAGGGAGTGGGGGGATGTATACAGTGGAGATCCCCAGGGTTCAGTAATGGTGCCTGGGGGGAGATGTACATTAGAGTTCCCCTGAGTTCAGTGCTGGGTTCTGGAGGGAGTTATACAGTGGAGTTCCCCAGGGTTCAGTAATGGGGTCTGGAGGGAGGTATACCGTGTAGTTCCCCAGGAATCTGTACGCTGGGCAGGAGGGTGGATTACAGTGGAGTTCCCTAGGCTTCAGTACTCGGATCTGGGGGGAAGTATACAGTGGATTTGCCCAGGGTTGAGTAATGGTGTCTGGGAGTTGGTATACAGTGCTGTTCCCCAGGGTTCAGTAATGGGATCTGGAGGGAGGTATACAGTGGAGTTCCACATGGATAATATTGGGCTGTGTAGGGAGTTGTACAGTGGAGTTCCTCAGGGTTCAGTACTGGGGGCAGGTATACAGTGGATTTCCCCAGGGTGCGGTACTGGTGCCTGGAGGGAGTTATACGCTGCAGTTACCCAGGGTTCAGTAATGGCGGCTGGAGGGAGTTATACACCGAAGTTACTCAGGTTTCAGTACTGGGGTCTGGCGGGAGGTATACATTGAAGATACCTAGGGTTCACTACTGGGGTCTGGAGGGAGGTATACAATGGTGTTCCCAAAGGTTCAGTAATAGTGTCTGGAGTGAGGCATATAGTGGAGTTCCCCAGTGTTCCGTACCGGTGTCTGGGGGGAGATATACTGTAGAGTTCCCCAGGGTTCAATACTGGGCTTTGGAGGGAGGTATACAGTGGAGTTCCCCAGGTTTCAGTACTGGGAGCTCGAACAAGGTAACAGTGGATTTCCCCAGGGTTCAGTACTTTGGTGCGGAGGGAGGTATATAGTGGAGTTCACCAGTGTTCAGTACTTTTGTCTGGGGGGAGATGTACAGTGTCCTCTCCCAGGGATCAGTACTGGGGTCTGGGGACAGGTATAAAGTGAAGTGCCCCAGGGTTCAGTACTGGGGTATGGTGGGAGGTATACAGAGGAGTTCCCCAGGGTTCAGTACTGGTGTCTGGGGGTGAGGTATACAGTGTAGATTCCAGGATTCAGTACTTGGGCTGGGGTCTCGAGGGAGTTATGCAGTAGAGTTCCCCAGGGTTCAGTACTGGTGTCTGAGGGAGGTAAACAGTGGGCTCCCCAGGATTCAGTACTTTGGGCTGGAGCGAGTTATACAGTGGAGTCCCCAGGGTTCAGTGCTTTGGGCTGGAGCGAGTTATACAGTGGAGTCCCCAGGGTTCAGTACGGGGCTATGGCGGCAGGCATACCATTGAGTTCCCTAGGGTTCAGTACTGGTGTCTTGTGGGAGCTTTACAGTGGAGATCCACAGCATTCAGTACTGGTGACTGGAGGGAGGCATACAGTGCAGTTCCCCAGGTTTCAGTACTGGGGGCTGGGGGGGAGGTATACAGTGGAGTTCCAAAGCGTTTAGTACTGGGGCGCTGGAGGGAGATATGAAGTGGATTTCCCCACGGTTCAGAACTGGGGGATGGAGAGAAGTATGCAGTGGAGTTCCCCAGGGTTTAGCACTGTGGGTGCGAAAGTTATACACTGGAGTTCCCCAGTGTTCAGTACCATGGGCTGGGTGGAGGTATACAGTTCTATTCCCAAGGGCTCAGTACAAGGGTCTGGAGGGAGGTTTACAGTGGAGTTACGCAGTGTTCAGCACTGGGGGCTGGAGGGAGCTATACAGTGGAGTTCCCCAGGGATCAGTACTGGTTTCTGGAGGATGGTATACAGTGGAGATCCCCAGGGTTCAGTACTGGGCGCTCGAGAGAGGTAAGAATTAAATTTCCCAGGGTTCAGTACATTCGTCTGGAGGGTGTTATACAGTGGAGTTCCCCAGGTTTCAGTCCTGGGGGCTTGAGGGATGTATACAGTGTAGTTTCCCACGATTTAGTACTGGTGTCTTGGGGGGGATGTATATAGTACATTTCCCCAGGATTCAGTTCTTGGGACTGGAGGGAGGTATATGCTGGAGTTCCCCAGGGTTCAGAAACAAGTTCTGCTTGAAGGTATACAGTTGAGTTCCCCAGGGTTCTGTCATGGGGTCTAGAGTAATGTATACAATAGAGTTCCACAGGGTTCAGTACTGGTGTCTGGGGAATGTATACAGTGGAGTTCCCCAGGCTTCAGTACTAGGGGCTCGAGGGAGGTATTAAGTGTAGTTTCCCAGGGTTCAGTACTGGTGTCTGGAGCGAGGTATACATTGGATTTCCCCAGTGTTCAGTACTCGTGTCTGGAGGGATGTATACAGTCGAGTTCCCCAGGGTTCAGTACTGGTGTCTGGAGGAAGGTATACAATTGAGTTCCCCGGGGTTCATTACTGGTGTCTGAAGGGTTGTATACAGTAGTGTTCCCCCAGGGTTCAGGGCTTGTGTCTGGAGGGATGTTGACTGTGGAGTTCCTCAGGGTTCATTATTTTAGGGCTGGAGTGAGATATACAGTGGAATTCTCCAGTGATCAGTACTGGTGTCTGCGGGGATGTTTACCGTGGAGTTCCCCACGGTGCAGTAGTGGTGTCAGGGGGGAGGTATACAGTGGAGTACCCGAGGCTGCAGTACTGGGGTCTCTATGGAGGTTTACAAGGAGTACCCCAGCTTTCAGTACTGCGATCTGGAGGGAGGTATACAGTGGAGTTCCCCAGTGTTCAGTAGCAGGTGCTGGAGGGAGGCATACTGTGCTGTTCCACAGGGTTCCGTACTGGGGGTCTGGAGGGAACTTTACGGTGGAGATCCCCAAGGTTCAATACTGGGTTCTTGAGGGAGGTATATGGTGGAGTTCCCCAGGGTGCAGTACTGGTGTGTGACGGGAGTTATACAGTGGAGGTCCCCAGGGTTCTGTACTAGGATCTGGAGGGTGGTTCACAGGGCGATTCCCCAGGGGTCAGTACTGGGGACTAGAGGGAGGATTACAGTGGAATTCCACAGGTTTCAGTACTGGGGGCTGGAGGGTGGTATACAGTGGTCCTCCGAAGGGTTCAATACTGGGGCCTGGAGGGATGTATACAGTAGTGTTCCTCAGGGATCAGTTCTGGGGTGTATTGGGATGTATACAGAGGAGTTCCCAAGGGTTCAGTTTTGGGGTCTGGAGGGAGCTTTACAGGGCGATTCCCCAGGGTTCAGCACTGGGGTCTGGAGGGAAGTATACAGGTCAATTCCACTGGGGGCTGGAGGGCGGTATGCAGTAGTGTTCCCCGTAGATCAGTACTGGTGTTTGGAGGGAGGTATACAGAGGAGTTCCCCAGGGCTCAGTACTAAGGTCTGGAGTGAAGTATACAGTGGAGTTACGCAGAGTTCAGAACTGGAGGCTGTAGGGAGGTATACAGTGGAGCTCCCCAGTGTTGAGTACTGAGGGCTGGAGGGAGGTATACAGTGGAGTTCCCCAGGTTTCAGTCCTGGGGGCTTGAGGGATGTATACAGTGTAGTTTCCCACGGTTTAGTACTGGTGTCTTGGGGGGGATGTATATAGTACAGTTCCCCAGGATTCAATTCTTGGGACTGGAGGGAGGTATTTGCTGGAGTTCCCCAGGGTTCAGAAACAAGTTCTGCTTGAAGGTATACAGTTGAGTTCCCCAGGGTTCTGTCATGGTGTCTAGCGTAATGTATACAATAGAGTTCCACAGGGATCAGTACTGGCGTCTGGGGAATGTATACAGTGGAGTTCCCCAGGCTTCAGTACTAGGGGCTCGAGGGAGGTATCAAGTGGAGTTTCCCAGGGTTCAGTACTGGTGTCTGGAGCGAGGTATACATTGGATTTCCCCAGTGTTCAGTACTCGTGTCTGGAGGGATGTATACAGTCGAGTTCCCCAGGGTTCAGTACTGGTGTCTGGAGGAAGGTATACAATTGAGTTCCCCGGGGTTCATTACTGGTGTCTGAAGGGTTGTATACAGTAGTGTTCCCCCAGGGTTCAGGGCTTGTGTCTGGAGGGATGTTGACTGTGGAGTTCCTCAGGGTTCATTATTTTAGGGCTGGAGTGAGATATACAGTGGAATTCTCCAGTGATCAGTACTGGTGTCTGCGGGGATGTTTACCGTGGAGTTCCCCACGGTGCAGTAGTGGTGTCAGGGGGGAGGTATACAGTGGAGTACCCGAGGCTGCAGTACTGGGGTCTCTATGGAGGTTTACAAGGAGTACCCCAGCTTTCAGTACTGCGATCTGGAGGGAGGTATACAGTGGAGTTCCCCAGTGTTCAGTAGCAGGTGCTGGAGGGAGGCATACTGTGCTGTTCCACAGGGTTCCGTACTGGGGGTCTGGAGGGAACTTTACGGTGGAGATCCCCAAGGTTCAATACTGGGTTCTTGAGGGAGGTATATGGTGGAGTTCCCCAGGGTGCAGTACTGGTGTGTGACGGGAGTTATACAGTGGAGGTCCCCAGGGTTCTGTACTAGGATCTGGAGGGTGGTTCACAGGGCGATTCCCCAGGGGTCAGTACTGGGGACTAGAGGGAGGATTACAGTGGAATTCCACAGGTTTCAGTACTGGGGGCTGGAGGGTGGTATACAGTGGTCCTCCGAAGGGTTCAATACTGGGGCCTGGAGGGATGTATACAGTAGTGTTCCTCAGGGATCAGTTCTGGGGTGTATTGGGATGTATACAGAGGAGTTCCCAAGGGTTCAGTTTTGGGGTCTGGAGGGAGCTTTACAGGGCGATTCCCCAGGGTTCAGCACTGGGGTCTGGAGGGAAGTATACAGTTCAATTCCACTGGGGGCTGGAGGGCGGTATGCAGTAGTGTTCCCCGTAGATCAGTACTAGTGTTTGGAGGGAGGTATACAGAGGAGTTCCCCAGGGCTCAGCACTACGGTCTGGAGTGAAGTATACAGTGGAGTTACGCAGAGTTCAGAACTGGAGGCTGTAGGGAGGTATACAGTGGAGCTCCCCAGTGTTGAGTACTGAGGGCTGGAGGGAGGTATACAGTGGAGTTCCCCAGGTTTCAGTCCTGGGGGCTTGAGGGATGTATACAGTGTAGTTTCCCACGGTTTAGTACTGGTGTCTTGGGGGGGATGTATATAGTACAGTTCCCCAGGATTCAATTCTTGGGACTGGAGGGAGGTATTTGCTGGAGTTCCCCAGGGTTCAGAAACAAGTTCTGCTTGAAGGTATACAGTTGAGTTCCCCAGGGTTCTGTCATGGTGTCTAGAGTAATGTATACAATAGAGCTCCACAGGGATCAGTACTGGCGTCTGGGGAATGTATACAGTGGAGTTCCCCAGGCTTCAGTACTAGGGGCTCGAGGGAGGTATCAAGTGGAGTTTCCCAGGGTTCAGTACTGGTGTCTGGAGCGAGGTATACATTGGATTTCCCCAGTGTTCAGTACTCGTGTCTGGAGGGATGTATACAGTCGAGTTCCCCAGGGTTCAGTACTGGTGTCTGGAGGAAGGTATACAATTGAGTTCCCCGGGGTTCATTACTGGTGTCTGAAGGGTTGTATACAGTAGTGTTCCCCCAGGGTTCAGGGCTTGTGTCTGGGGGGATGTTGACTGTGGAGTTCCTCAGGGTTCATTATTTTAGGGCTGGAGTGAGATATACAGTGGAATTCTCCAGTGATCAGTACTGGTGTCTGCGGGGATGTTTACCGTGGAGTTCCCCACGGTGCAGTAGTGGTGTCAGGGGGGAGGTATACAGTGGAGTACCCGAGGCTGCAGTACTGGGGTCTCTATGGAGGTTTACAAGGAGTACCCCAGCTTTCAGTACTGCGATCTGGAGGGAGGTATACAGTGGAGTTCCCCAGTGTTCAGTAGCAGGTGCTGGAGGGAGGCATACTGTGCTGTTCCACAGGGTTCCGTACTGGGGGTCTGGAGGGAACTTTACGGTGGAGATCCCCAAGGTTCAATACTGGGTTCTTGAGGGAGGTATATGGTGGAGTTCCCCAGGGTGCAGTACTGGTGTGTGACGGGAGTTATACAGTGGAGGTCCCCAGGGTTCTGTACTAGGATCTGGAGGGTGGTTCACAGGGCGATTCCCCAGGGGTCAGTACTGGGGACTAGAGGGAGGATTACAGTGGAATTCCACAGGTTTCAGTACTGGGGGCTGGAGGGTGGTATACAGTGGTCCTCCGAAGGGTTCAATACTGGGGCCTGGAGGGATGTATACAGTAGTGTTCCTCAGGGATCAGTTCTGGGGTGTATTGGGATGTATACAGAGGAGTTCCCAAGGGTTCAGTTTTGGGGTCTGGAGGGAGCTTTACAGGGCGATTCCCCAGGGTTCAGCACTGGGGTCTGGAGGGAAGTATACAGTTCAATTCCACTGGGGGCTGGAGGGCGGTATGCAGTAGTGTTCCCCGTAGATCAGTACTGGTGTTTGGAGGGAGGTATACAGAGGAGTTCCCCAGGGCTCAGTACTACGGTCTGGAGTGAAGTATACAGTGGAGTTACGCAGAGTTCAGAACTGGAGGCTGTAGGGAGGTATACAGTGGAGCTCCCCAGTGTTGAGTACTGAGGGCTGGAGGGAGGTATACAGTGGAGTTCCCCAGGTTTCAGTCCTGGGGGCTTGAGGGATGTATACAGTGTAGTTTCCCACGGTTTAGTACTGGTGTCTTGGGGGGGATGTATATAGTACAGTTCCCCAGGATTCAATTCTTGGGACTGGAGGGAGGTATTTGCTGGAGTTCCCCAGGGTTCAGAAACAAGTTCTGCTTGAAGGTATACAGTTGAGTTCCCCAGGGTTCTGTCATGGTGTCTAGAGTAATGTATACAATAGAGTTCCACAGGGATCAGTACTGGCGTCTGGGGAATGTATACAGTGGAGTTCCCCAGGCTTCAGTACTAGGGGCTCGAGGGAGGTATCAAGTGGAGTTTCCCAGGGTTCAGTACTGGTGTCTGGAGCGAGGTATACATTGGATTTCCCCAGTGTTCAGTACTCGTGTCTGGAGGGATGTATACAGTCGAGTTCCCCAGGGTTCAGTACTGGTGTCTGGAGGAAGGTATACAATTGAGTTCCCCGGGGTTCATTACTGGTGTCTGAAGGGTTGTATACAGTAGTGTTCCCCCAGGGTTCAGGGCTTGTGTCTGGAGGGATGTTGACTGTGGAGTTCCTCAGGGTTCATTATTTTAGGGCTGGAGTGAGATATACAGTGGAATTCTCCAGTGATCAGTACTGGTGTCTGCGGGGATGTTTACCGTGGAGTTCCCCACGGTGCAGTAGTGGTGTCAGGGGGGAGGTATACAGTGGAGTACCCGAGGCTGCAGTACTGGGGTCTCTATGGAGGTTTACAAGGAGTACCCCAGCTTTCAGTACTGCGATCTGGAGGGAGGTTCCCCAGTGTCCAGTAGCAGATGCTGGAGGGAGGCATACTGTGCTGTTCCACATGGTTCAGTACTGGGGGTCTGGAGGGAACTTTACGGTGTGGATCCCCAAGGTTCAATACTGGGTTCTTGAGGGAGGTATATAGTGGAGTTCCCCAGGGTGCAGTACTGGTGTGTGAGGGGAGTTATACAGTGGAGGTCCCCAGGGTTCTGTACTAGGATCTGGAGGGTGGTTCACAGGGTGATTCCCCAGGGGTCAGTACTGGGGACTAGAGGGAGGACTACAGTGGAATTCCACAGGTTTCAGTACTGGGGGCTGGAGGGTGGTATACAGTGGTCCTCCGAAGGGTTCAATACTGGGGCCTGGAGGGATGTATACAGTAGTGTTCCTCAGGGATCAGTTCTGGGGTGTATTGGGATGTATACAGAGGAGTTCCCAAGGGTTCAGTTTTGGGGTCTGGAGGGAGCTTTACAGGGCGATTCCCCAGGGTTCAGTACTGGGGTCTGGAGGGAAGTATACAGTTCACTTCCACTGGGGGCTGGAGGGCGGTATGCAGTAGTGTTCCCCGTGGATCAGTACTGGTGTTTGGAGGGAGGTATACAGAGGAGTTCCCCAGGGCTCAGTACTACGGTCTGGAGTGAAGTATACAGTGGAGTTACGCAGAGTTCTGAACTGGAGGCTGGAGGGAGGTATACAGTGGTGTTTCCCAGGGATCATTACGGTGGGTGGGAGAATTATACAGTGGTGATCCCCAGAGTTCAGTAGCAGGGGCTGGATGGATGTATACAGTGCTGTTCCCCAGGGCTCACTACTCGGGTCTGGAGGGTGGTATACTGTGGAGTTACGCCGTGTTCAGCACTGGAGGCTGGAGGGAGGTATACAGGGAGTTCCCCAGTGTTGAGTACTGGGGGCTGGAGGGAGGTATACAGTGGCGTTCTCCAGGGTTCAGTACTGGTGTCTAGAGGATGGTGTACATTGGAGTTCAGTACTGGGGGGCTCTAGCGAGGTAAAATTGGAGTTCCCAGTATTCAGTGCTGTGGGCTCCAGGAATGTATACAGTGGATTTCCCCGTGGTTTAGAACTGATGTCTTGGGGGGATGTAGATAGTAGTGACATCGGTAGTGGGGAAAATGCTAGAGTCCATTATAAAAGATGTAATAGCAGAGCACTTGGAAAACAGTGAAAGGATTGGAAAAATTCAACTTGGATTTACTAAAGGTAAATCATGCTTGACTAATCTACTGGAATTTTTTGAGGATGTAACTGGTAAAATAGATAAGGGAGAACCAGTGGATGTGGTGTTTTTGGACTTTCAGATTGCTTTCGATAAGGTCCCGTGTAAGAGATTAGCGTGCAAAATTAAGGCACACGGGATTGGGGGCAAGGTATTGACTTGGATAGAGAACTGGTTGGCGGACAGAAAGCAAAGAGTTGGAATAAACGGGTCATTTTCTGAGTGGCAGGCAGTGACTAGTGGGGTACCTCAAGGATCGGTCCTAGGACCCCAGCTGTTCAGAATATACATCAATGATCTGGACGAGGGAATTGGATGTAATATCTCCAAATTTGCAGATGACACAAAGCTGGGTGGGAGGGTATGCTGTGAGGAGGATGTCCTGAATCTCCAGTACGATTTGGACAGGTTGGGTGATTGGGCAGAAACATGTCAAATGCACTATAATGCGGATATATGTGATGTATTCGACTTTGGTGGCAAATACAGGAAGGCAGATTATTATTTGAATGGCAATAGATTGGGAGAAGTGGAAGTGCAAAGAGACCTGAATGTTCTTGTGAACCAGTCGCGGAAGGTAAGCATGCAGGTGCAGCAGGTGGACAAGAAGGCAAATGGTATGTTGGCCTTCGTAGCAAGAGGGTTCGAGTACAGGAACAAAGATGTCTTGCTACAGTTGTACAGGGCCTTGGTGAGACCGCACCTTGAGTATTGTGTGCATTTTTGGTTTCCTTATCTGAGGAAGGATGTTCTTGCCATGGACGGAGTGCAGCGAAGATTCACCAGGCTGATACCTGGGATGGCAGGAATGGCATATGAGGAGAGATTGTGTCCATTGGGCTTATACTCACTGGAGTTTAGAAAATTGAGAGGGGATCTCATCGAAACCTATAAAATTCTGTTAGGCCTGGACAGAGTAGATGCAGGAAGGATGTTTCTGATGGCCGGGGTGTCCAGAACCAGGGGTCATACTCTAAGGATAAGGGGTAAGCCATTTAGGACTGAAATGAGGAGGAATATCTTCACCCAGAGAGTGGTGAATCTGTGGAATTCTCTGCCACAGAGGATGGTGGAGGCCAGTTCATTAAATATATTCAAGAAGTAGTTGGATGTATTTCTTAAGGCTAAAGGGAGCAAGGGATATGGGGAGAAGACAGGGACAGGGTACTAAATTTGGATGATCAGCCATGATCTCATTGAATGGCGGAGCAGGCTCGAAGGGCCGAATGGTCTAATCCTGCTCCTATATTCTATGTTTCTATGTTTCTAGGTAGAGTTCCCAAGGGTTCAGTACTGTTGCCTTGGGGGAGTTATACAATGGAGTTCCGCAGGGTTCAGTTCTTAGGTCTGGAGGGAGGTATACGCTGAATTTCCCCAGGTTCAGTACTTGGGGGCTGGATGGAGGTGTACTGTGGAGTTCCCCAGCGTTGAGAACAAAGGTCTGGTTGACGGTATACAGTTGAGTTCCCCAGTGTTTTGTCATGGGGTCTAGAGGGAGGTATAAAGTGGAGTTCCCCAGGCTTCAGTACTGGGGGCTCGGGGGAGGTATACAGTGGAGTTCCCCAGTGCTCAGTGCTTGTGTTTCGGGGGATGTATACAGTGGACTCCCCCAGGGTTCAGTACTGGGGTCTAGAGGGAGGTATACAGCAGAGTTCCCCAGGTTTCAGTACTGGTGTCAGTGGGGAGGTATAGATTGGAGTTCCCCAGTGTTCAGGACTGAGGTCTGGAGTGAGGTATACAGAAGAGTTTCCCAGGGTTCAGTTCTGGTGTCTGGGGGGAGGTATGCAGTGGAGGTCCCCAGGATTCAGTACTGGGGGCTGGAGGAAGGTATACAGTGGAGTTCTCCAGATTTCAGAACTGGTGTCTGGGGGGATGTATACAGTGGTGTTTCTCAGGCTTCATTACTGGGGGCTGGTTGGAGTTACGCAGTGGAGTTCCCCAGGGTCTATTACTAGGGTCTGGCGGGAGGCATACAGTGGAGTTCCCCAGGGTTCAGTAGCAGGGGCTGGAGGGAGGATTACACTGAATATACCCAGGTGTACAAAGGTGAACGTACTCCCACAGTGCTGTTAGGTAGCGAGTTCCAGAATTTCGAACAAGCAACGACGAAGGATCATCGATTTATTTCTAAGTCAGGATTGTGTGTGACTTGGAGGGGAACTTGGAGGTGGTGGTGTTCCCATGCGCCTGCTGCCCTTGTCCTTCTAGGTGGTATAGGTTGTAGATTTGGGAGGTGCTGCCGAAGAATCCTTGGCGAGTTGCTACAGTGCATCTTGTAGATGGTACACACTGCAGCCACGGTATGCCTGTGGTGGAGGGAGTGAATGTTTAAGGTGGTGGATGGAGTGTCAATCAAGCGGGCTGCTTTGTCCTGGATGGTGTCGAGTTTTTTGAGTGTTGTTGGACCTGTGCTCATCCAGGAAATTGGAGAGTATTCCACCTTACGCCTAGCACACAGGGCCTGCAGTACTAGAGCCAACCAAAGCAGAGTGAGGGAGAAAGTGGGAGAGGGGCAAAGACGGTGCAATGGGTAAGGATTTCAGCACAGTGAGAGGGAGAGTGTGTGGGACAGGAATGTACAGCTTTTGGTGGAAACAAGAGAGGAAAGATTGTTCCGTAGAAACTAGAAATGTCTGTTCTGAATTTCTGGCCTGTACTTACAGTGATGACTTTTGTAATCTCCTATTACAGGATATTAGAAGGGGAGGATTTGCAGACAAGAAACTCAAAACAAATATCACGCCAAGATCTTACAGAGTCACTCAATTCGTCAGGACCTGAACATCGGCCTTTGAATGCGGAAGGAGAAATCTCTCTCTGCTCTTGTTTGCGGGAAAGGATTTTAAACATTATTGTGACTGGGAAAGCACCGAGACCCGTTCATACTTGAGCGAGAGTGTTCCAGTGCACTGACTGTGGAGAGAGCTTTAACCAGTTACACAGCCTGAAAAAAGTTCACACCATTCACAGCGGGAAGAAACCGTACAGATGTACAGTGTGTGGGCGAGGCTTCAACTGATCATCCAACCTGGAGAGACAGAAAGACCATGGAGAAACCGTGGGAATGTGGAGACTGTGAGAAGGGATTCAATTATCCGTCTGAGATGAAAATTCATCGGTGCAGTGACACTGGGGAGAGACTGTTCACCCGTTCCTTATGTGGGAAGCGATTCAGTCGGTCATCCATCCTGCTGAAACACCAGCGAATTCACACTGACGAGAGACCATTCAGTTGCTTTCACTGTGGGAAGAGGTTCACTCATCCACCGCATTGAACACCAGCATGTTCACACTGGAGGGAATCCGTTCAACCTGCTCCGTGTGTGCGAAGCAATTCACAAGGTCATCCAGTCTGCTGAAACACCAGCGAATTCACTCTGAAAGCAGACCTTTTAAAAGTTCTTGTGAGTATTGGTATGTATAGATTATTAAACATAATACACTGGTTGACATATATAATTATATCAATATTAAGCTAGAATAACTACTAGGGATTAAGTTAGGTTAAAACACACTCCAGATAGACACACATCTGCTGCCAAGCAGGGGTGAGTGTGAGGAATGAATTTACTCCCAGCAGCGTGCCTGAAGGACTGCTGGGGAGTGTGGCCAGGTAATAAGTCCCTTTTGTAAAGGACATTGGAAGATGTGAGGGTTTGTAGCTTACAGAAGCAGGTAATGAACACTCCTGTGTGGGAGTGTAAAGTAGAAACTAATAGAGATTAATGAGTAAGCACAGCGAATGATATCAGCTCACCTCCCCACTATCCAGCAGCTCAACACCCCACTGAATCAAAGTGGTAAAGTGAGGGCTGTGGGGTATATCAGAGTGTTACAGTGAAAGGTGTGGGATATATCAGTGTTACAGCAAGGGGTGTGGGGTAGATCAGTGTGTTACAGTGAGGTGTGCGGGTTATATTAGTGTTACAGTGAGGGGTGTGGGGTAGATCAGTGTGTTACAGTGAGGTTGGTGGGGTAGATCAGTGTGTTGCAGAGGGCTGTGTGGCATATCAGTGTTACAATGATGGGTGTGGGGTATATCAGTGTGTTACAGTGAGGGGCTGGGGTGTATCAGTGTTAAAGTGAGGAGTGTCGGCTATATCAGAATGTTACAGTAAGGGCTGTGGAGAATAGCAGAGTGTTACAGTGATTGATGTGAGCTTTCCAGAGTGTTGCTGTGCAGTGTGTGAATTTTATCAATGTTATAGTGAGGGGTGCGGTGCATATCAGTGTTACAGAAAGGTGAGTGGATTATATCAGTGTTACAGTGAGGGGTGTTGAGTATATCAGTGATACTGTGAGGGGTGTGGGATATATCAAAGTGTTACATTGAGGGGCGTGGGGTATATCAGTTTTACAGTGAGGGGTTTGGGATATATCAGAGTGTTACAGTGAGGAGTGTGGGGAATATCAGCTTTACAGTGAGGACTGTGGTGTATATCAGCGTGTTACAGTGAGGACTGTTCGCTATTTCTATGTGTTACAGTGACAGGTGAGGGATATATCAGAGTTACACTGAGTGGTGTGGAGTATATCAGTGTGTTACAGTGCGGTGTTTGGGATATATCAGTATTAGTGTAAGGGGTGTGGTGTAGATCAGTGTGTTACAGTGAGGATGTGGGGCATATCAGTGTTACAGTGATGGGTTTGGGGTATATAAATGTGTTAGAGTGAGGGGTGTGGGGTGCACCAGTGTTCCAGTGCAGACTGTCGGCTATATCAGAATGTTACATTGAGGGGTGTGGGAGTATCAGAGTGTTAGTGAGTCGTGTGTGGTATGTCAGTGTTACACTGAGGCTTGTGAGGTATATCAGTGTTACAGTGAGGGGCTTGGGATATATCAGTGTGTTACAGTAAGGGGTGTGGGGTATATCAGAGCGTTACCCTGAGTGGTGTGGAGTACAGCAGAGTGTTATAGTGATTGGGGTGAGGTTTCCAGAGTGTTGATGTGAAGTTTATCAGTGTTAAAGTGAGGGGAGTGTGGTATATCAGAGTATTAACGTGACGGTTGTGGAATATATCAGAGTTACATTGAATGGTGTGTGGTATATCATTGTTAAAGTTAGGTGTGTGTGGTATATGAGTGTTACAGTGAGGGGTTTGGGGTATATCAGAGTGTTACAGTGAGGGGTGTGGGGTTTATCTGAGTGTTACAGTGAGAGGGGTGGGGTATATCAGTGTGTTACAATGAGAGGTGTGGGTTATATCAGAGTTTTACAGTGACGAGTGTGGAATATATCAGAGCTTTACTGTGAGGGGTTTGTGGTATATCAGTGTTACAGTGAGGGGTGTGGGTTATATCAGAGTGTTACAGTGAGGCGTGTGGCGTATCTCAGTGTTACAGTGAGGGGTGTGGTGTATATTCAGTGTTACAGTGAGGGGTGTGGGGTATAACATTGTTTTACAGTGAGTGGGGTGGGGTTTATCAGTGTTAAAGTGAGGAGTGTCGGCTATATCAGAATATTACAGGGAGGGGTGTGTGTTATATCAGAGTGTTAGTGTGTCGTCTGTGACATGTTCGTTTTACAGTAAGGGGTGCGAGGTATATGAGTGTTACAGTGAGGGGCTTGGGGTATATCAGATTGTAACATTGAGTGGTGTGGAGTGCAGAGTGTTACAGTGATTGGTGTGAGGTTTCTAGAGTGTTGCTGTGAGGTTATTAGTGTTAAAGTGAGGGGTGTGGGGTATATCAGTGTTACAGCGCGGTGTGTGGGCTATATCAGTTTTACTGTGAGGGGTGTTGATTATATCAGTGTTACAGTGAGGGGTGTGGGCTATATCAGTGTTACTGTGAGTGGTGTGGGATATATCAGAGTGTTACATTAAGGGGCGTGGTGTATATCAATTTTACAGTGAGGGGTGTGGGATATATCAGAGTGTTATAGTGAGGAGTGTGGGGAATATCAGCTTTACAATGAGGGCTGTGGTGTATATCAGCGTGGTACAGGGAGGACTGTTCGCCATTTCTGTTTGTTACAGTGACAGGTGTGAGACATATCAGAGTAACACTGAGTGGTGTGGAGTATATCAGTGTGTTACAGTGAGGTGTTTGGGATATATCAGTATTACAGTAGGCATGTGGTGTAGATCAGTGTTTTACAGTGAGGATGTGGGGCATATCAGTGTTACAGTGAGGGGTGTGGGGTATATCAATGTGTTATAGTGAGGGGTGTTGGTTGTATCAGTATTCCTGTGAGGACTGTTAGCTATATCAGAAAGTTACATTGAGGGGTGTGGGAGTATCAGAGTGTTAGTGAGTCGTGTTTGGAATGTCAGTGTTACACTGAGGCTTGTGAGGTATATCAGTGTTACAGTGGGGGGCTTGCGGTACATCAGTGTTTTAAAGCAAGGGGTGTGGGGTATATCAGAATGTTACACTGAGTGGGGTGGAGTACAGCAGAGTGTTACAGTGATTGTGGTGAGGTTTCCAAAGTGTTGCTGTGAAGTCTATCAGTGCTACAGTCAGGGGAGTGAGGTATATCTGTGTATTACATTGAGGGGTGTGGGGCATATCAGTGTTACTGTGAGGGGTGTGGGTTTTATCAATTTTACTGTGAGGGGTTTGGGGTATGTCAGGGTGTTACAGTGAGAGGTGTGGGGTTTACCTAAGTGTTACAGTGATAGTGTGGGGTGTATCAGAGTGTTGCCTTGAGGGGTGTGAGTTATATCAGAGTGTTACAGTGTGCAGTGTTGGGTATATCAGATTGTTAAAATGAGGGGTGTGCGTTATATCAGTGTTACATTATTGGGTGTGATTTTTCCGGAGTGTGGCAGTGAGGGGTGTGGGGTTTATCAGTGTTACAGTGAGATGTGTGTAGTATATGGGTGTTGCAGTGAAGGGTTTGTTGTACAGCAGATCGTTAAAGTGAGGGGTGTGGGTAAATCAGAGTGTTTCAGTGAGCGGTGAGAGGTATACCAGAGTGTTACAGTGATGCGTGTGGGCTATATCAGAATGTTAAAGTGAGGGGTGTGGAGAATAGCAGAGTGTTACAGTGATTGCTGTGAGGTTTCCAGAGTGTTGCTGTTGAGGTTTGTGAATTTTATCATTGTTACAGTGAGGGGTGTGGTGCATATCAAGCTTACCATAAGTTGTGTGGGTTATATCAGTTTTAAATTGAGGGGTGTTAGGTACATCAGTGTTACAGTGAGGTGTGTGGGGTATATCAGAGTGATACAGTGAGGTATGTGAGGTCTAGCAGTGTGTTACAGTGAGGGGTGTGAGGTATATCAGAGTGTTACAGTGAGATGGGTGGGGTATATCAGTGTTTTACAATGAGAGTTGTGGGGTATATCAGAGTATTACCGTGACGGGTGTGGAATATATCAGAGCATTACATTGAGTGGTGTGTGGTATATCATTGTTAAAGTTCGGTGTGTGTAATATATGAATGTTACAGTGAGGGGTGTGAGGTCTATCAGAGTGTTACAGTGAGAGGGGTGGTGTATATCAGTTTGTTACAATGAGAGGTGTGGGGTATAATAGAGTTTTACAGTGACGGGTGTGGAATATTTCAGAGCTTTACTGTGAGGGGTGTGTGGTATATCAGTGTTACAGTGAGGGGTGTGGGTTATATCAAAGTGTTACAGTGAGGGGTGTGGGGTATCTCAGTGTTAGTGAGGGGTGTGGTGTGTATTCAGTGTTACAGTGATGGCTGTGAGTTTTTAAGAATGTTGCTGTGAGGGGCGTGGGTCATATCAGTGTTATAGTGAGGGGTGTGGGATATATCATTGTTTTACAGTGAGTGGGGTGGGGATTATCAGTGTTAAAGTGAGCAGTGTCGGCTATATCAGAATGTTACAGGGAGGGGTGTGGGTTATATCAGAGCATTAGTGAGCCGCGTGTGATAGGTCAGTTTTACAGTAAGGGGTGTGAGGTTTATGAGTGTTACAGTGAGGGGCGTGGGGTATATCAGAGTGTAACATTGAATGGTGTGGAGTGCAGAATGTTACAGTGATTCGTGTGAGGTTTCTAGAGTGTTGCTGTGAGGTTTATTAGTGTTACAGTGAGGGGTGTGGTGTATATCAGTGTTACAGCGAGGCGTGTGGGTTATATCAGTTTTACTGTGAGGGGTGTTGATTATATCAGTGTTACAGTGAGGGGTGTGGGGTATATCAGTGTTACTGTGAGTGGTGTGGGATATATCAGAGTGTTACATTAAGCGGCATGGTGTATATCAATTTTACAGTGAGGGGTGTGGGATATATCAGAGTGTTATAGTGAGGAGTGTGGGGAATATCAGCTTTACAATGACGGCTGTGGTGTATATCAGCGTGTTACAGGGAGGACTGTTCGCCATTTCTGTGTGTTACAGTGACAGGTGTGAGATATATCAGAGTTACACTGAGTGGTGTGGAGTATATCAGTGTGTTACAGTGAGGTGTTTGGGATATATCAGTAGTACAGTAGGCATGTGGTGTAGATCAGTGTTTTACAGTGAGGATGTGGGGCATATCAGTGTTACAGTGAGGGGTGTGGGGTATATCAATGTGTTACAGTGAGGGGTGTTGGTTGTATCAGTATTCCTGTGAGGACTGTTAGCTATATCAGAATGTTACATTGAGGGGTGTGGGAGTATCAGAGTGTTAGTGAGTCGTGTTTGGAATGTCAGTGTTACACTGAGGCTTGTGAGGTATATCAGTGTTACAGTGGGGGGCTTGCGGTACATCAGTGTTTTACAGTAAGGGGTGTGGGGTATATCAGAGTGTTACACTGAGTGGGGTGGAGTACAGCAGAGTGTTACAGTGATTGTGGTGAGTTTTCCAAAGTGTTGCTGTGAAGTCTATCAGTGCCACAGTGAGGGGAGTGAGGTATATCAGTGTATTACAGTGAGGGGTGTGGGGCATATCAGTGTTAGTGTGAGGGGTGTGGGTTTTATCAATTTTACTGTGAGGGGTTTGGGGTATGTCAGGGTGTTACAGTGAGGGGTATGGGGTTTACCTGAGTGTTAAAGTGATGGGTGTGGTGTGTATCAGAGTGTTGCCATGAGGGGTGTGAGGTATATCAGAGTGTTACAGTGTGCGGTGTTGGGTATATCAGATTGTTAAAATGAGGGGTGTGCGTTATATCAGTGTTACATTATTGGGTGTAATTTTTCCGGAGTGTGGCAGTGAGGGGTGTGGGGTTTATCAGTGTTACATTGAGATGTGTGTAGTATATGGATGTTGCAGTGAAGGGTTTGTTGTACAGCAGATTGTTAAAGTGAGGGGTGTGGGTAAATCAGAGTGTTTCAGTGAGTGGTGTGCGGTATACCAGAGTGTTACAGTGACGCGTGTGGGCTATATCAGAATGTTAAAGTGAGGGGTGTGGAGAATAGCAGAGTGTTACAGTGATTGCTGTGAGGTTTCCAGAGTGTTGCTGTTGAGGTTTGTGAATTTTATCATTGTTACAGTGAGGGGTGTGGTGCATATCAAGGTTACCGTAAGTTGTGTGGATTATATAAGTTTTAAATTGAGGGGTGTTAGGTACATCAGTGTTGCAGTGAGGTGTGTGGGGTATATCAGAGTGATACAGTGAGGTATGTGAGGTATAGCAGTGTGTTACAGTGAGGGGTGTGAGGTATAGCAGAGTGTTACTGTGAGATGGGTGGGGTATATCAGAGTCTTACAATGAGAGTTGTGGGGTGTATTAGAGTATCACCGTGACGGGTGTGGAATATATCAGAGCGTTACATTGAGTGGTGTGTGGTATATCATTGTTAAAGTTAGGTGTGTGTAATATATGAATGTTACAGTGAGGGGTGTGAGGTCTAGCAGATTGTTACAGTGAGAGAGGTGGTGTATATCAGTGTGTTACAATGAGAGGTGTGGGGTATAACAGAGTTTAACAGTGACGGGTGTGGAATATTTCAGAGCTTTACTGTGAGGGGTGTGTGGTATATCAGTGTTACAGTGAGGGGTGTGGTGTATATTCAGTGTTACAGTGATGGCTGTGAGTCTTTAAGAATGTTGCTGTGAGAGGTGTGGGGCATATCAGTGTTATAGTGAGGGGTGTGGGGTATATCATTGTTTTACAGTGAGTGGGGTGGGGATTATCAGTGTTAAAGTGAGGAGCGTCGGCTATATCAGAATGTTACAGGGATGGGTGTGGGTTATATCAGAGCGTTAGTGAGTCGCGTGTGATACGTCAGTTTTACAGTAAGTGGTGTGAGGTTTATGAGTGTTACAGTGAGGGGCGTGGGGTATATCAGAGTGTAACATTGAGTGGTGTGAAGTGCAGAGTGTTACAGTGATTCGTGCGAGGTTTCTAGAGTGTTGCTGTGAGGTTTATTAGTGTTACAGTGAGGGGTGTGGGGTATATCAGTGTTACAGCGAGGTGTGTGGGTTATATCAGTTTTACTGTGAGGGGTGTTGGTTATATCAGTGTTAAAGTGAGGGGTGTGGGGTTTATCAGTGTCACTGTGAGTGGTTTGGGATATATCAGAGTGTTACATTGAGGGGCGTGGTGTATATCAATTTTACAGTGATGCGTGTAGGATATATTAGAGTGTTATATGAGGAGTGTGGGGAATATCAGTTTTACAATGAGGGCTGTGGTGTATATCAGCGTGTTACAGTGAGGACTGTTTGCCATTTCTGTGTGTTACAGTGACAGGTGTGGGAAATATCAGATTTACACTGAGTGGTGTGGAGTATATCAGTGTGTTACAGTGAGGTGTTTTGGATATATCAGTATTACAGTAAGGTGTGTGGTGTAGATCAGTGTGTTACAGTGAGGATGTGGGGCATATCAGTGTTACAGTGATTAGTGTGGGGTATATCAATGTGTTACAGTGAGTGGTGTGGGGTGTGTTGAAGTGCCTTTTGTTTTAGCTCTGGGTAATGACTCAATACACTCTTGGATTCGTCAGACGGACAGGCTTTTTATTTCTCTTGCAGCAAGGGGAATCAATACCTCCACTCAAGGGGTGAGGCTACTATTCCAATGATACAGCGTAAGCGTTCCATATTTTTACAGTGTAACAAACAAGTTTAATTGACATTCCTTTGTTCCTCAATCAGGATACATTTTAGATTAATCATTAGGTCTTATGACATATTGACAGAAGGATCCTGGACACATAAGTCAACTGTTAATCTATAACAGGATATGAATCGTGTAACCGGAGGTCCTCTTTAATCTTAATCATGTATCTGGAGACTAGGCTTGCTTACGGTCGCAAGTTGTTAGGGCACTGGGTACTTCAAACGGAACACAGTGTCTCACTTCTACATTCTCATTAAGAGGGCAAACATTTGTTCTTGGCTATAATCCAAGTACGTGCAATAGAGTTACACATCGACTCTTAACCTGTGTCAAGTCTGAAAACTTTTACCCAGCAAGCACCTGAAATTAACCCCTTATATCATGTAGATTTCCTCATTCCCACCTTTTGTCCTTTCTAAGGACAATCTATTTCGCTAAGTTTAAGAAATTCTACATCAAAGGTCTCACCCTTAATATCCTTATATTCAGACATCATTGGTACTGGAGGAGTTGATGTTAATAAGGAAGGGACTTTTGTACACAATAATTTTAAACAACCAATCAATAAACTAATTAAAATTATTATCCTCACAATTGCGATTAAGACTTCCAAAATTTGCTTTCCTAGTGCTCCTCCCCACCCTGAAATCCAATCCCACATGGACCACTGTTCAGGTTGACGTACTTTCTTTACGGCCTCCTTTATGTGGTTTACCAGGTTGGTGATATTTTCAGAGCTATCTGGAATATAGGTGCAACATTCGGTTTTTATGATTGCACATGTGCCCCCTTCTTTTGCCAACAAATAGTCCAGAGCCATGCGGTTTTGTAAGGCAACAGTGCGCATAGCCACCAGTTCTGCGTTTACATCACTAAGAGCATCAGCAGTATTATTGGCTATTTGTTCCAACACTGCTGCAATGTTTATAGATTCTCTTGCTAACTTCCCTGTTCCATACCAGGGAAATGCTATAGCAAAGAACCTTTCAGTTTCTGTAATGGCTCGTTTTACTCGTGTCCCAGGGTGGCTATCCAAAGATGAAATATATGATGTATATAGGGCACTACATATCCCAAGTAACATGACCCAGTCCAATTTTGTGGTAACCAAGGGTATGCTCTATGCCCACAGATGAAATAGGTGTTATTATAGGCTTCAAATTTGTTCCATATCTGGTGCATCATTCCTATTCCTTGTTCTCCTTCCCAGGTTTTTTTGCTAGTCAAATTTTGTACCGTGGACAGGTTCCACCGTCCCCAATAGGGCCATTCGACTGCACCCGGTGCTTTAGTAGTAGTTTTAGTCAAAGTGTAGTTACATTTGCACTTACTCCATCCAACCATCAATCCTTCTCCATTGTCGTTTACCAGACAGACTTCTCCTTTTGTATTATTTACGGTTCCCATTGACGTCACCAATAGGCTCTCTGGATTCCTTTGATTATCATATTGGGGATGAAACCACCCTTCAAATTTTATAAGGTTGTACCCTGCATCTTTCCATTCATTTTTCAATTGATCTGTGTTTAAACTATTTTGGGTCTGAAATGTACTGGCTGCCTCCTTTTTCCAGGTGGTATTAGACTGTAATAACCACCCTACGATCTCCTCTATTTCAAAGGGAATGGGCCTTAGAGGTATTCCACCCTCTGCATGCACAGGGATGTGGCTGCATATCCATCATTTGGCAAGGTTCTGTCTTTTAGCGTACAAATAACTCATGTATACAAAGGTATTAACATGATGATAGTTATGCTTATTTAACAGTCTCCCACCTCTCCCTCCTTGTTTCTTAGCGGTCCTATTAATTTTTTCTGAGTAATTGATGTTGAAACGAGGGGTTGTGTAAAAGGATTATCACAAAACATTGACTTAGCTGTCAGGGCCAGTCCTCCTCTTGAATTACCATTACAGATAACCCCTCCGTTCATAGTCCTGTCACTTGCTAATACAGTATCAGGGCATGTGACCCATAGCTTATCAAGCTTTTATCCACTATCATCTTCTAATATCTTACCCTGTCTTACCCTAAGATTTAGGGGTTGATACTGGGGTACCTGCATAGTATGGTCCTGAAGCTGGACTTTCATGGTCTCATTATAGCATATAATATAAAAGAGATTTTTGGTTAAAGGTACACATTCTTTTGTGCATGGTTTGCCTTTCAGGGCATCTGTGTAAATCCATATGGCAGTTTCAATTATCGTTGACAAAGAGAACAGTCTTGTTAAAGTCCAAATCCAGTTCATCTTGGCAGTGTATTCTCTTCAACTGATGCCTTCTTACAATGGGTCGTGTGTATCCATGTTGGTCTCTCCTTTACTTTTACAGCGGTGTTTGTGGTCAGGAGTACTTGGAAGGGTCCCTCAAATCTGGGTTGAAGGCCATTCTTTCGCTTGAAGATTTTTATGTAGACCTTGTCTCCTGGCTCAAAAGTATGGCACTTTCCTTCAGCGGGGTCGACCTGGGCTTCCTTCACCTGTTGATAGAAACTAAAAATGATTTTGGTTAGTGCAATGCAATAACTCAACATATCTTCCTCCATTTTATGAATGTCCATTTGTTTAGCTGTTAAAGGTGCCGAAAAGGGCAATCTTTGTGGTCTTCCCATGACGATCTCGTGAGGCGACAATCCTGTAGTTCTGTTGGTAGCAGACCGCATTGTCATTAAAGCTATGGGTAACAAATCAACCCATTTAAGTCCAGTTTCTTCACACAGTTTTGCAAGCTTATTTTTCAGCATCCCGTTATATCTTTCCACTAGTCCAGCTGACTGTGGATGATAACTGCAATGGAGGTGTTCGTTAAACTGTAAGGCTTTGCATAGTTCCTTAATCACTGTTCCCGTAAAATGGGACCCATTGTCACTTGACAGTTTTGCTGGTATCCCAAAGCGAGGTACAATGTCCTTCAATAAACATTTAGCAACAGTGGTGGCGTCATTCTTTCTACAAGGAAACGCTTCGATCCATCTTGAAAACATATCATCAATAACTAATACATATTTAAAGCTCATACACATAGGTAGTTCAATAAAATCCATTTGCAAGTGTACAAAAGGGCCCATGGGGTTTGGGTGGGATGCGGTCTGTACCTTCTTTATTTTCCCTGCATTCATGGTCTGGCAGATAATACAATTTTCACAAATTTGTTTTGCCAATTTTGAGATTCCTGGTGCATACCAGGTCTTAAGGATATAGTCCGCCATCCCCCCTTTGCCCGCATGGGTGAATTTATGAACACATCGGGCAATTGGTGATAGTAATGATTTGGGTGCCACCATGCGGCCGTCATGATGAACCCATAAGCCGTCAGTGCTTTAAAACAATGATTAACATCCCACTCCGACATTTCTTCAGGGCTAGCCCTATCTTGATGGGCTAGCACATCATTCAGTGATGGGGTTTGTTGTTGATCTCTACTTTCTCTAACTGGACAAGTTTTAACCTGTGATCCTATCTGTGATAAGGCTACAGTTTTGGCAGCTTGATCTGCTGCTGCATTTCCTAGTGCAACCACATCCAAATGCCCTGTGTGTGCTTGGCACTTAATAATCGCTACTTGTTTAGGTTTTTGGATCGCCAATGAAAGGTTTTTCATCTCTTGTGCGTTTTTAATTTGGGTTCCGGAAGCTGTTAAAAAACCACAAAGTTTCCAAATCTGTCCGTAATCATGGGCTACTCCAAACGCATATCTAGAATCGGTATAAATATTAACAGATTGATCTGTAGCCAATATACATGCCCTGGTTAGCGCAAATAATTCCGCTTGTTGTGCTGAAAATGAACTTGGGAGATGAAACACTTCTATTGTTTCGTTCTGGGTAGTCACTGCATATGCTGTTTTTGGACTTCCCTTCAAGTCTCTCAATGCTGATCCATCTACATAAAATATACAATCTGGATTTGGTATAGGGTCTTCAGTCAGATTTACCCTTAGTTTAGAAACCAACTGGGTGACTTCTACACAGGAGTGTGGTTCTCCTTCTTCCTCTGTGGGTAGTAAAGTAGCTGGATACAGGGTGTTGCTTCTTTTAATTACCAATCTTATATTTGACAAAAGTTCTACCTCATATTTAGTTAACCTGGCTGAGGTTAGATGTTGGGTAGCACATTTGGTGAGAAGAATTTCAACCGCATGAGGAACATACAAAACGGTCTGGTGACCTAGAGTGATCGTCTGTGCCTGCTGAACGGCATAATATGCTGCTGCTAAAGCAGGCAGACAACCGGGTAATCCTCTTGCTACTGGATCTAATTGAGTGCTAAAAAATGCTACCGGCCGTTGTTTATCTCCATGCAGCTGCGTCAGCACTGATTGTGCGAACCCTGATTTTTGATGCACGAATAAGTTAAACGGCTTGTTATAATCTGGGAGTCCCAAAGCTGGGGCCGATACCATAGCTTGCTTAACTTGCCGGAAGGCTTCCTCGGTACCTGGGTTCCATTCCAATTTCTCTGGCATGGTGGGCATACTAATGTCAAGTAATGGTCTGGATATCTCAGAATAATTTTAAAATCCATTGTCTGCAATAGCCAGACATTCCTAGGAAATGTTTCATTTCCCTTTTTGTCACTGGCTTGGGTGAATTGCAAATTGCCGCTACTCGATCACTTGTTAGTTGCCTGGTATTTCGTTCTAACTGATGTCCCAGATATTATACCTATTCTTGAACCATCTGTAACTTGGTTTTGGAATCCTTATGTCCTTTGTCTGCTAACGCCGTTAACAAAGTTAAAGAGTCTTGGACACAGGCTTCTCGGTTTGGTGAAGCTAATAGCAAATCATCTACATATTGAATTAATGTTGAACCCGCTGCTAGGGATACATCGTCCAGATCCTTCTTTAAGCATTGAGAGAAAATCATAGGGCTTTCGGTAAATCCTTGTGGGAGTCTAGTCCAAGTATACTGCTGGCCTTTATAGGTGAATGCAAATAAAAATTGTGACTCTGGATGTATTGGTATTAAAAAGAAAGCGGAACATAGATCAACTACCATGTAGAAAGTAGTGTCTGCCGGTATGCGGATTAAAATGGTGACTGGATTGGGGAGCAGCGGATAGGTAGGGAAGACTGCTTCATTTACTGCCCTTAAATCTTGCACAAACCTCCATTTTTGGGACTCCGCCTTTTCTACTGGCAGAATCGGGGTATTGCAAGGGCTTTTAGTCGGAACAATAATACCTTGTTCTAAAAGTGATTCGATTACTGGCTGTATCCCCCTTTCTGCTCTTTCTGACAATGGGTACTGCTGTCTTCGTGGTAATGGTGCCGCTGGATTTATGGTAACTTTATAGGGTTGTGCCGTATACATTTTTCTACTTTGTTAGGATGTTGTGCCCATAATTTCCCTGGGACTTGTTCAAGCCATTCTTCAACCTGTTTGGATAACCATACTCCATTGTGTCCCAACTCTCTTCTTTCGAGAAATCCATTAAAAATTTCCTTTGTAGCCAACTTTACTGCAAATCCATTACTACCGTACTGGAGAAGGGCGGCTCCCTCTTTATACCATGTATACATTACTGGTAGTGAGCTCATTCTCAGTACCATTGGCCCTAAGTCCTTTGAACGGTGTCCTTGTGCCACAGCTAAAGTCAGATGTGGCTTAGAATGTTTTATCCTGAACAACGACCTTGAAGTCATGTTCTGTCTATATTAAATGTTCCATCTGGTGGAAAGGGGTGATTACTACCTGAGGTCCATTTGGACCAATTTGGTATGTGGTCAATAGCTTACTGACCACAATGTTTTAACATAAAAGCGGCTGGCGTGCCTTTTTCAGGCAGTTTACTGTCACTAGAACCCATTGTAGCAGCTTAAATATTTTAGTGTTATAACATACAACAATTCCGTAACACTCTATGATCTGCGTGGGACGCCTCTACAGATCAGACATGATTAAACATTAATACATATGACAATAAACAATAAACAATACACTTGTTAAACAAAAACCAAAGTGTTACTAAATCCCCAACCTATGCAGCCTTACTGGACGAAGTTGATTGATAATAACAAGTAGTTAAATACTCACTCTCATAAACATTAAACATTGACACTGTGTTTCAGACAATCGCCCACTCTCTCTCCCTCTACCCTACTCCCTTTAGCCAAATCTTTAGCAAAAGGGGCCTTCAATTTGTCCCAACTAACTTCATCCACTCTCTCTCCCTCTACCCTACTCCCTTTAGCCAAATCTTTGGCAAAAAGGGCCTTCAATTTGTCCCAACTAACTTCAAGCTGGAACCTTGCTAGTTCAATTTCCAGTAAATCGCTAGCTCCTTAGTTAATCAAATTCGTGACTTAACCTTCTCTCTCAGCAAGCTGGAACCTTGCTAGTTCAATTTGCAGTAAATCGCTAGCTCCTTAGTTAATGAAATTCGTGACTTAACCTTCTCTCTCTGGAACATTTATTTCAGCGCTTCCTACCGTCCATTTCTGCACGATCCTGTTCGCAGGGCGTCAGTGCCTCATTGCTGATCCTCTGTTCCGTTTCTGAAAGGGAAGCAGTCACAACGGCAGTTTAACCCCCGAAGCTTGTGAGTCAAGTACCCGATGGCAGTACTGTCCAATGGAATAAACAGACTATGTGCAGCTATGCTTCTGGCAGGGAAAGTCCCCAAAATGTGGCAAAACACCACCTTCGGCCGATGGGATTTTCCTAACCGAGCAACGTACTCGGCGTCTGTTAACTCACCAATTGGTACAGCAAGCCATCTCGGTGGGACCTCCAAATTGTTGAAGTGCCTTTTTCTTAGCTCTGGGTAATGACTCAATACACTCTTGGATTCGTCAGATGGACAGGCCTTTTATTTCACTTGCAAGGGGAATCAGTACCTCCACTCAAGGGTTGAGGCTACTATTCCAATGATACAGCATAAGCGTTCCATATTTATACAGTGTAACAAGCAAGTTGAATTGACATTCCTTTGTTCCTCTATCAGGATACATTTTAGATTAATCATCAGGTCTTATGACATACTGACAGAAGGATCCTGGACACATAAGTCAACCGTTAATCTATAACAGGACATGAATCGTGTAACTGGAGGTCCTCTTTAATCTTAATCATGCATCTGGAGACTAGGTCTAACAAGTTATTAGGTCACTGGATACTTCAAACGGAACCCATTGTCTCACTTCTACATTCTCATTAAGAGGGCAAACATCTGTTCTTGGCTGTAATCCAAGTACGTGCAATAGCTCTAGTTACACATCGACACTTGACCTGTGTCAAGTCTGAAAACTTTTACCCAGCAAGCACCTGAAATTAACCCCTTTTATCATGTAGATTTCCTCAGTTGGAGGGAGTTAAACTGTGCGGATCCCCAGGGTTCAGTACTGGAGGGTGCAGGGTGGTATAGAGTGCAGTTTCCCAAGGTTCAGTACTGTGGTCTGGAGGGAGGTATACAGTTGAGTTCTCCAGTGCTCAGCACTGGGGGCTAGTGGGAGCTTGAAGTAAAGAATAGATTTGCCTTCCAAAGTTAGGCTTTATTAACTTTAAAATCGGCAGCATATCTTTCTACATCCAGTCCCAACTAAAGCTAGAAAAGGACTGAATTTAAGGTAGCCACAACACATCATGTGATCATCAACTACCAATGAGATTACAACACATATCCCAAGGCAGTTAACAAACAACGAATCACAATACTTTTACTAATCAAGGAATAATCATCACAGAGCAATACAGTGCAATTCCCCAGGTTTCAGTACTGGGTGCTGGAGGGAGGTATAGCGTGGTGTTCCTCAAGGCTAGGTATTAAGTGCTGGATGGTGGTATACAGTGGCGTTCCCCAGGGTTCAGTGCTGGTGGCTGGAGGTAGGTATACAGTGGATGTCCCCATGAATGAATACTGGGGAGTGGAGAGATTTATACAGTGAATTTCCCCAAATGTCAGCACTGTGGGTTGGAGCAGGTACACAGTGGAGTTCCCCAGTGTTCAGTACTGGGGGCTGTAGGGAGGTTTACACTGTAGTTCCCCAGGGCTAGGTACTGAGGGCAGGAGGGTGGTATACAGCGGCGTTCCCCAGCGTTAAGCATTGGGGGCTGGACGGAGATATACTTTAGATTTCCCCTGGGTTCGGTACTGGGGGCTGGACGGAAGAATACAATGGATTTCCCCAGGGTTCAGTGCTAGGGGTTGGAGTGATGTATACATTCAGTTCGCCAGTGTTCAACACTGGGGACGGAGTGAGGTATACAGTGGAGCCCACAGGGTTCAGTACAGGGGGCTGGAGGGAGGTATACAGTGGTGTTAACCAGGATTAAATACTTGGGACTGGAGGGAAACTCGTTTTTACCCGGCACCGATGGAACCGCCATTGTGCCGTTTTATCAAAAAGTCCGGATTGCAGAGGGGTATATGTAAAAGGTACGAGAGCTCCATACACAGCAACAAATCTGTGCTCCCCTGTTGCTTAGCAACCTGTGCAGGAACTCCGGCCACGGACCAAGCATCCCTGTTCCTTAGCAACAAATACAGGAACCCCAGTTACACAGCCACAGATCCAGGAACTGCCACTAATATGAAGTAAAACTTACCTGAACCTACTCCTGAATTTTGCCGGTTAACAGAGATTTACGGTGCCGTTCACCAACTTTCAAGGCTAGCATGTGGAGGTAGGTATACAGCGGAGTTCCCTAGAGTTCAGTACTGGGGTCTGTTGGGAGGTAAACAGTGGAGTTCTCCATGGTTCATTATTGGGGGCTGGAGCGCGGTATACAGTAGAGTGTCCCAGGGTTGAGTGCTGGGGGCTGGAGGGAAGTATAGCTTGGAGTTCCCCAGTGTTCAGTACTGTGGGCTGGAGGGAGGTATACAGTGGTGTTCACGAGGTTTCAGTACTGGTGGCCTGGAGGGTGTTATACAGTGAAGTATCCCAGGGCTCAGTACTGGGGCTTGTGGGAGATATAAAATGGAGTTCCCCAGCGTTTAGTACTGGGGCTGTAGGGAGGTATACAGTGGAGTTCCACAGGGCTAAGACTCCGGCCGGGAGGGAGGTATACAGTGGCGTTCTGCAGGGTTCAGTATTGGGGACTGAAGAGAGGTATAAATTGAAGATCATCAAAGTTCAGTACTAGCGGTTGGAGGGAGGTATACCGTGGAGTTCCCCAGAGCTCAGTGCTGTGGGCTTTCGGGAGGTATACAGTGGAGTTTCCCAGGGATCAGTACTGGTGGCTAGTGGGAGGTATACAATGGAGTTCACGAGGGTTCAATGCTGGAGGGTGTTCGGGTGTATAGCGTGGCCTTCTCCAGGGTTAAATACTGGAAGAAGGACGGAGATACACAGTGGAGTTCCTCAGCGTTCTGACATGGGCGCTTGAGTGATGTATACAGAGGAGTACACCAGGGTTCAGTGCTGGGGGCTGGAGTAAGGCATACAGTGGAGTTCACCAAAGTTCACCGGGCCTCAACTCACTGGGCTCTCAGCTCCCGACTCCAACTGCTGTGGGAAAAGCCCACGAAAGTGAGCTTTTATACTCACCGGGCCTCAGCTTATTGTGCTCTCAGCTCCTGACTCCAACTGCTGTCGGAAAAGCCCGTGAAAGTGAGTTTTCATACTCACCAGGACTCAGCTCACTGGTCTCAGCTCCCGACTCCAACCGCTGTGAGAAAATCCAGTGAAAGTGAGTTTTTATACTCACCGGTCCATGGCTCACTGGTCTCTCTGCTCCTGACTCCAACCACTGTGAGAAAAGCCCGCGAAGGTGAGTTTTTATACTCACCGGGCCTCGGCTCACTGGTCTCTCAGCTCCCGACTCCAACCACTGTGAGAAAAGCCCGCAAAAGTGAGTTTTTATACTCACCGGGCCTCGGCTCACTGGTCTCAGCTCCCGACTCCAACCGCTGTGAGAAAAGACCGCGAAAGTGAGTTTTTATACTCACCGGGCCTCAGCTCACTGGTCTCTCAGCTCCCGACTCCAACCGCTGTGGGAAAAGCCCGTGAAAGTGAGTTATTATACTCACCAGTCCACGGCTCACTGGTCTCTCAGCTCCCAACTCCAACCGCTGTGAGAAAAGCCCGCGAAAGTGAGTTTTTATACTCACGGGGCCTCAGCTCACTGGTCTCTCAGCTGACAACTCCAATCGCTGTGAGAAAAGCCCGCGAAAGTGAGTTTTTATACTCACCGGGACTCGGCTCACTGGTCTCAGCTCCCGACTCCAACCACTGTGAGAAAACCCGCGAAAGTAAGTTATTATCCTCAACAGGCCTCGGCTCACTGGCCTCATCTCCCGACACCAACCGCTGTAAAAAAGCCTGCGAAAGTGAGTTTTTATACTCACTGGGCCTCGGCTCACTGGTCTCGCAGCTCCCGACTGCAACCGCTGTGAGAAAAGCCCGCAAAAGTGAGTTTTTATACTCACCGGGCCTCGGATCACTGGTCTCTCAGCTCCCGACTCCAACCACTGTGAAAAAAGCCCACAAAAGTGAGTTTTTATCCTCACCGGGCCTCGGCCCACTGTTCTCTCAGCTCCCGACTCCAGCCACTGTGAAGAAAGCCCGCAAAAGTGAGTTTCTATACTCACCGGGCTTCAGCACACTGTTCTCTCAGCTCCCGACTCCAACCGCTGTGAGAAAAGCCCGCAAAAGTGTGTTTTTATACTCACGAGGCCTCGGCTCACTGGTCTCTTAGCTCCCGACTCCAACCGCCGTGAGAGAAGCCCGCGAAAGTGAGTTTCTATACTCACCGACCTCAGCTCACTGGTCTCTCAGCTCCCGACTCCAACCACTGTGAGAAAATCCGTCAAAAGTGAATTTTTATACTCACCGGGCCTCAGCTCACTGGTCTCTCAGCTAACGACTCCAAACGCTGTGAGAAAAACCCGCGAAAGTGAGTTTTTATACTCACCGGTCCACGGCTCACTGGTCTCTCAGCTCCCGACTCCAACCACTGTGAGAAAAGTCCACGAAAGTGAGCTTTTATACTCACCGGGCCTCAGCTTATTGTGCTCTCAGCTCCTGACTCCAACTGCTGTCGGAAAAGCCCGTGAAAGTGAGTTTTCATACTCACCAGGCCTCAGCTCACTGGTCTCAGCTCCCGACTCCAACCGCTGTGAGAAAATCCAGTGAAAGTGAGTTTTTATACTCACCGGTCCATGGCTCACTGGTCTCTCTGCTCCTGACTCCAACCACTGTGAGAAAAGTCCGCGAAAGTGAGTTTTTATACTCACCGGGCCTCGGCTCACTGGTCTCTCAGCTGCCAACTCCAACCACTGTGAGAAAAGCCCGCGAAGGTGAGTTTTTATACTCACCGTGCCTCGGCTCACTGGTCTCTCAGCTCCCGACTCCAACCACTGTGAGAAAAGCCCGCAAAAGTGAGTTTTTATACTCACCGGGCCTCGGCTCACTGGTCTCAGCTCCTGACTCCAACCGTTGTGAGAAAAGACCGCGAAAGTGAGTTTTTATACTCACCGGGCCTCAGCTCACTGGTCTCTCAGCTCCCGACTCCAACAGCTGTGGGAAAAGCCCGTGAAAGTGAGTTATTATACTCACCAGTCCACGGCTCACTGGTCTCTCAGCTCCCAACTCCAACCGCTGTGAGAAAAGCCCGCGAAAGTGAGTTTTTATATTCACTGGGCCTCAGCTCAATGGTCTCTCAGCTGACAACTCCAATCGCTGTGAGAAAAGCCCGCGAAAGTGAGTTTTTATACTCACCGGGACTCGGCTCACTGGTCTCAGCTCCCGACTCCAACCACTGTGAGAAAACCCGCGAAAGTAAGTTATTATCCTCAACAGGCCTCGGCTCACTGGCCTCATCTCCTGACACCAACCGCTGTGAGAAAAGCCTGCGAAAGTGAGTTTTTATACTCACTGGGCCTCGGCTCACTGGTCTCGCAGCTCTCGACTGCAACCGCTGTGAGAAAAGCCCGCAAAAGTGAGCTTTTATACTCACCGGGCCTCGGATCACTTGTCTCTCAGCTCCCGACTCCAACCACTGTGAAAAAAGCCCACAAAAGTGAGTTTTTATCCTCAACGGGCCTCGGCCCACTGTTCTCTCAGCTCCCGACTCCAGCCACTGTGAAGAAAGCCCGCAAAAGTGAGTTTCTATACTCACCGGGCTTCAGCACACAGTTCTCTCAGCTCCCGACTCCAACCGCTGTGAGAAAAGCCCGCAAAAGTGTGTTTTTATACTCACGAGGCCTCGGCTCACTGGTCTCTTAGCTCCCGACTCAAACCGCCGTGAGAGAAGCCCGCGAAAGTGAGTTTTTATACTCACCGACCTCAGCTCACTGGTCTCTCAGCTCCCGACTCCAACCGCTGTGAGAAAATCCGTCAAAAGTGAATTTTTATACTCACCGGTCCACGGCTCACTGGTCTCTCAGCTCCCGACTCCAAACGCTGTGAGAAAAACCCGCGAAAGTGAGTTTTTATACTCACCGGTCCACGGCTCACTGGTCTCTCAGCTCCCGACTCCAACCACTGTGAGAAACGTCCGCGAAAGTGAGTTTTTATGCTCACCGGGCCTCGGCTCACTGGTCTCTCAGCTGCCAACTCCAACCACTGTGAGAAAAGCCCACGAAGGTGAGTTTTTATACTCACCGGGCCTCGGCTCACTGGTCTCTCAGCTCCCGACTCCAACCGCTGTGAGAAAAGCCCGCAAAAGTGAGTTTTTATACTCACCAGGCCTCGGCTCACTGGTCTCTCAGCTCCCGACTCCAACCACTGTGAAAAAAGCCCACAAAAGTGAGTTTTTATCCTCACTGGGCCTCGACCCACTGATCTCTCAGCTCCCGACTCCAACCACTGTGAAGAAAGCCCGCAAAAGTGAGTTTCTATACTCACCGGGCTTCAGCACACTGTTCTCTCAGCTCCCGACTTCAACCGCTGTGAGAAAAGCCCGCGAAAGTGAGTTTTTATACTCACCAGGACTCGGCTCACTGGCCTCAGCTCCCGACTACAACCGCTGTGAGAAAAGCCCGTGAAAGTAAGTTTTTATACTCACTGGGCCTCGGCTCACTGTTCTCCCAGCTCCCGACTCCAACCACTGTGAGAAAAGCCCGTGAAAGTAAGTTTTTATATCACCGGGCCTTGGCTCACTGGTCTCTCAGCTCCCGACTACAACTGATGTGAGAAAAGCCTGCGAAAGTGAGTTTTTATACTCACGAGGCTTCGGCTCACTGGCCTCTCAGCTCCCAACTCCAATCGCAGTGAGAAAAGCCCACGAACGTGAGTTTTTATACTCACCGGGCCTCAGCTCACAGGTCTCAGCTCCCGACTCCAACCGCTGTGAGAAAAGCCCGCGAAAGTGAGTTTTTATACTCACCGGGCCTCAGCTCACTGGTCTCTCAGCTCACGACTCCATACGCTGTGAGAAAAGCCCGTGAAAGTGAGTTTTTATACTCACCGGGCCTCATCTCACTGGTCTCAGCTCCCGACTCCAAACGCTGTGAGAAAAGCCCGCAAAAGTGAGTTTTTATACTCACCGGGCCTCGGCTCACTGGTCTCTCTGCTCCCGACTCCAACCTCTGTGAGAAAAGCCAGCGAAAGTGAGTTTTAATACTCACCGGGCCTCGGCTCACTGGTCTCAGCTGCCGTATCCAACCGCTTGTGGGAAAAGCCCGAGAAAGTGAGTTTTTATACTCACCGGGCCTTGGCTCACTGGTCTCTCAGCCCCCGTTTCCAACCACAGTGAGAAAAGCCCCCGAAAATTAGTTTCTTTACTCACCAGGCCTCGGCTCCCTGGTCTCTCAGCTCCTGACTCCAACTGCTGTGATAAAAGCCCGTGAAAGTGAGTTTATATATTCACCGGTCCTCGGCTCACTGGTCTCTCAGCTCACGACTCCAACCGCTGTGAGAAAACTGGTGAAAGTGAGTTTTTATACTCACCGTGCCTCGGCTCACTGGTCTCAGCTGCCGACTCCAACCGCCGTTGGAAAAGCCCGCGAAATTGAGTTTTTATACTCACCGGGACTCGGCTCACTGGTCTCAGCTCCCGACTCCAACCACTGTGAGAAGATCCCGGGAAAGTGAGGTTTTATACTCACCGGGCCTCGGCTCACTGGTCTCTCAGATCCAGACTCCAACCCCTGTGAGAAAAACCCGTGAAAGTGAGTTTTTATACTCACCGGGCCTTGACTCACTGGTCTCTCAGCTCCCGACACCAACTGCTGTAAGAAAAGCCTGCGAAAGTAAGTTTTTATACTCACCGGGCCTCGGCTCACTGGCCTCCCAGCTCCCGTCTCCAAGCGCAGTGAGAAAAGCCCGCGAAAGTGAGTTTTTATGCTCACCGGGTCTTGCCTCACTGGTCTCTCAGCTAACGACACCATACGCTGTGAGAAAAGCCCGTGAAAGTGAGTTTTTATACTCACTGGGCCTCAGCTCACTGGTCTCAGCTCCCGACTCCAACCGCTGTGAGAAAAGCCCGCGAAAGTGAGTTTTTATACTCACCAGGACTCGGCTCACTGGTCTCTCAGCTCCCGACTCCAAACGCTGTGAGAAACGAACGCAGAAGTGAGTTTTTATACTCACCGGGACTTGGCTCACTGGTCTCTCAGCTCCCGTCTCCAACCGCTGTGAGCAAAGCCCGCGAAAGTGAGTTTTTATACTCACAGGGCCTCGGCTCACTGGTCTCAGCTCCCGACTACAACCGCTGTGAGAAAAGCCCGCGAAAGTGAGTTTTTATACTCACAGGGCCTCGGCTCACTGGTCTCAGCTCCCGACTCCAACCACTGTGAGAAAAGCCCGTGAAAGTAAGTTTTTATACTCACCGGGCATTGGCTCACTGGTCTCTCAGCTCCCGACTACAACTGATGTGAGAAAAGCCTGCGAAAGTGAGTTTTTATACTCACGAGGCCTCGGCTCACTGGCCTCTCAGCTCCCAACTCCAATCGCAGTGAGAAAGGCCCGCGAACGTGAATTTTTATAGTCACCGGGCCTCAGCTCACAGGTCTCAGCTCCCGACTCCAACCGCTGTGAGAAAAGCCCGCGAAAGTGAGTTTTTATACTCACCGGGCTTCAGCTCACTGGTCTCAGCTCCCGGCTCCAACCGCTGTGAGAAAAACCCGCAAAAGTGAGTTTTTATACTCACTGGGCCTCGGCTCACTGGTGTCTCTTCTCCCGACTCCAACCTCTGTGAGAAAAGCCAGCGAAAGTGAGTTTTAATACTCACCGGGCCTCGGCTCACTGGTCTCAGCTGCCGAATCCAACCGCTGTGGGAAAAGCCCGAGAAAGTGAGTTTTTATACTCACCGGGCCTCGGCTCCCTGGTCTCTCAGCTCCTGACTCCAACTGCTGTGATAAAAGCCCGTGAAAGAGAGTTTATATATTCACCGGTCCTCGGCTCACTGGTCTCTCAGCTCACGACTCCAACCGCTGTGAGAAAACTGGTGAAAGTGAGTTTTAATACTCACCGTGCCTCGGCTCACTGGTCTCAGCTGCCGACTCCAACCGCCATTGGAAAAGCCAGAAAAAGTGAGTTTTTATACTCACCGGGACTCGGCTCACTGGTCTCAGCTCCCGACTCCAACCGCTGTGAGAAAATCCCGTGAAAGTGAGGTTTTATACTCACCGGGCCTCGGCTCACTGGTCTCTCAGCTCCAGACTCCAAACCCTGTGAGAAAAGCCCGTGAAAGTGAGTTTTTATACTCACCGGGCCTTGACTCACTGGTCTCTCAGCTCCCGACACCAACTGCTGTAAGAAAAGCACGCGAAAGTAAGTTTTTATACTCACCGGGCCTCGGCTCACTGGCCTCCCAGCTCCAGACTCCAAACCCTGTGAGAAAAGCCCGTGAAAGTGAGTTTTTATACTCACCGGGCCTTGACTCACTGGTCTCTCAGCTCCCGACACCAACTGCTGTAAGAAAATCCCGTGAAAGTAAGTTTTTATACTCACTGGGCCTCAGCTCACTGGTCTCAGCTCCCGACTCCAACCGCTGTGAGAAAAGCCCGCGAAAGTGAGTTTTTATACTCACCGGGCCTCGGCTCACTGGTCTCTCATCTCCCATCTCCAACCGTTGTGAGAAAAGCCCGCGAAAGTGAGTTTTTATACTCACAGGGCCTCGGCTCACTGGTCTCAGCTCCCGACTACAGCCGCTGTAAGAAAAGCCCGCGAAAGTGAGTTTTTACACTCACTGGGCCTCGGCTCACTGGTCTCTCAGCTCCCGACTACAACTGATGTGAGAAAAGCCTGCGAAAGTGAGTTTTTATACTCACGAGGCCTCGGCTCACTGGCCTCTCAGCTCCCAACTCCAATCGCAGTGAGAAAAGCCCGCGAACGTGAGTTTTTCTACTCACCGGGCCTCAGCTCACAGGTCTCAGCTCCCGACTCCAACCGCTGTGAGAAAAGCCAGCGAAAATGAGTTTTTATACTCACCGGGCCTCAGCTCACTGGTCTCTCAGCTCACGACTCCATACGCTGTGAGAAAAGCCCGTGAAAGTGAGTTTTTATACTCACCGGGCCTCAGCTCACTGGTCTCAGCTCCCGACTCCAACCGCTGTGAGAAAAGCCCGCGAAAGTGAGTTTTTATACTCACCGGGCCTCGGCGCACTGGTCTCTCAGCTCCCGATTCCAACCGCTGTGAGAAAAGCCCGATAAAGTGAGTTTTTATACTCACCGGGCCTCGGCTCACTGGTCTCAGCTCCCGACTCCAACCGCTGTGAGAAAAGCCCGCGAAAGTGAGTTTTTATACTCACCGGGCCTCGGCTCACTGGTCTCTCAGCTCCCGACTCCAACCGCTGTGAGAAACGAACGCAGAAGTGAGTTTTTATACCCACCGGGACTTGGCTCACTGGTCTCTCAGCTCCCGTCTCCAACCGCTGTGAGCAAAGCCCGCGAAAGTGAGTTTTTATACTCACAGGGCCTCGGCTCACTGGTCTCAGCTCCCGACTACAACCGCTGTGAGAAAAGCCCGCGAAAGTGAGTTTTTATACTCACTGGGCCTCGGCTCACTGGTCTCTCAGCTACCGACTCCAACCACTGTGAGAAAAGCCCGTGAAAGTAAGTTTTTATACTCACCGGGCATTGGCTCACTGGTCTCTCAGCTCCCGACTACAACTGATGTGAGAAAAGCCTGCGAAAGTGAGTTTTTATACTCACGAGGCCTCGGCTCACTGGCCTCTCAGCTCCCAACTCCAATCGCAGTGAGAAAGGCCCGCGAACGTGAATTTTTATAGTCACCGGGCCTCAGCTCACAGGTCTCAGCTCCCGACTCCAACCGCTGTGAGAAAAGCCCGCGAAAGTGAGTTTTTATACTCACCGGGCCTCAGCTCACTGGTCTCTCAGCTCACGACTCCATACGCTGTGAGAAAAGCCCATGAAAGTGAGTTTTTATACTCACCGGGCTTCAGCTCACTGGTCTCAGCTCCCGGCTCCAACCGCTGTGAGAAAAACCCGCAAAAGTGAGTTTTTATACTCACTGGGCCTCGGCTCACTGGTGTCTCTGCTCCCGACTCCAACCTCTGTGAGAAAAGCCAGCGAAAGTGAGTTTTAATACTCACCGGGCCTCGGCTCACTGGTCTCAGCTGCCGAATCCAACCGCTGTGGGAAAAGCCGGAGAAAGTGAGTTTTTATACTCACCGGGCCTCGGCTCCCTGGTCTCTCAGCTCCTGACTCCAACTGCTGTGATAAAAGCCCGTGAAAGAGAGTTTATATATTCACCGGTCCTCGGCTCACTGGTCTCTCAGCTCACGACTCCAACCGCTGTGAGAAAACTGGTGAAAGTGAGTTTTAATACTCACCGTGCCTCGGCTCACTGGTCTCAGCTGCCGACTCCAACCGCCATTGGAAAAGCCAGAAAAAGTGAGTTTTTATACTCACCGGGCCTCGGCTCACTGGTCTCTCAGCTCCAGACTCCAAACCCTGTGAGAAAAGCCCGTGAAAGTGAGTTTTTATACTCACCGGGCCTTGACTCACTGGTCTCTCAGCTCCCGACACCAACTGCTGTAAGAAAAGCACGCGAAAGTAAGTTTTTATACTCACCGGGCCTCGGCTCACTGGCCTCCCAGCTCCCGTCTCCAAGCGCAGTGAGAAAAGCCCGCGAAAGTGAGTTTTTATACTCACCGGGCCTCGGCTCACTGGTCTCTCACCTCACGACTCCATACGCTGTGAGAAAAGCCCGTGAAAGTGAGTTTTTATACTCACTGGGCCTCAGCTCACTGGTCTCAGCTCCCGACTCCAACCGCTGTGAGAAAAGCCCGCGAAAGTGAGTTTTTATACTCACCGGGCCTCGGCTCACTGGTCTCTCATCTCCCGTCTCCAACCGTTGTGAGAAAAGCCCGCGAAAGTGAGTTTTTATACTCACAGGGCCTCGGCTCACTGGTCTCAGCTCCCGACTACAGCCGCTGTAAGAAAAGCCCGCGAAAGTGAGTTTTTACACTCACTGGGCCTCGGCTCACTGGTCTCTCAGCTCCCGACTACAACTGATGTGAGAAAAGACTGCGAAAGTGAGTTTTTATACTCACGAGGCCTCGGCTCACTGGCCTCTCAGCTCCCAACTCCAATCGCAGTGAGAAAAGCCCGCGAACGTGAGTTTTTCTACTCACCGGGCCTCAGCTCACAGGTCTCAGCTCCCGACTCCAACCGCTGTGAGAAAAGCCAGCGAAAATGAGTTTTTATACTCACCGGGCCTCAGCTCACAGGTCTCAGCTCCCGACTCCAACCGCTGTGAGAAAAGCCCGTGAAAGTGAGTTTTTATACTCACCGGGCCTCAGCTCACTGGTCTCAGCTCCCGACTCCAACCGCTGTGAGAAAAGCCCGCGAAAGTGAGTTTTTATACTCACCGGGCCTCGGCTCACTGGTCTCTCTGCTCCTGACTCCAACCTCTGTGAGAAAAGCCAGCGAAAGTGCGTTTTAATACTCACCGGGACTCGGCTCACTGATCTCTCAGCTCCCGATTCCAACCGCTGTGAGAAAAGCCCGATAAAGTGAGTTTATATACTCACCGGGCCTCAGCTAACTGGTCTCAGCTCCCGACTCCAACCGCTGTGAGAAAAGCCCGCGAAAGTGAGTTTTTATACTCACCGGGCCTCGGCTCACTGGTCTCTCAGCTCCCGACTCCAACCGCTGTGAGAAACGAACGCAGAAGTGAGTTTTTATACCCACCGGGACTTGGCTCACTGGTCTCTCAGCTCCCGTCTCCAACCGCTGTGAGCAAAGCCCGCGAAAGTGAGTTTTTATACTCACAGGGCCTCGGCTCACTGGTCTCAGCTCCCGACTACAACCGCTGTGAGAAAAGCCCGCGAAAGTGAGTTTTTATACTCACTGGGCCTCGGCTCTCTGGTCTCAGCTCCCGACTCCAACCACTGTGAGAAAAGCCCGTGAAAGTAAGTTTTTATACTCACCGGGCATTGGCTCACTGGTCTCTCAGCTCCCGACTACAACTGATGTGAGAAAAGCCTGCGAAAGTGAGTTTTTATACTCACGAGGCCTCGGCTCACTGGCCTCTCAGCTCCCAACTCCAATCGCAGTGAGAAAGGCCCGCGAACGTGAATTTTTATAGTCACCGGGCCTCAGCTCACAGGTCTCAGCTCCCGACTCCAACCGCTGTGAGAAAAGCCCGCGAAAGTGAGTTTTTATACTCACCGGGCCTCAGCTCACTGGTCTCTCAGCTCACGACTCCATACGCTGTGAGAAAAGCCCATGAAAGTGAGTTTTTATACTCACCGGGCTTCAGCTCACTGGTCTCAGCTCCCGGCTCCAACCGCTGTGAGAAAAACCCGCAAAAGTGAGTTTTTATACTCACTGGGCCTCGGCTCACTGGTGTCTCTTCTCCCGACTCCAACCTCTGTGAGAAAAGCCAGCGAAATTGAGTTTTAATACTCACCGGGCCTCGGCTCACTGGTCTCAGCTGCCGAATCCAACCGCTGTGGGAAAAGCCCGAGAAAGTGAGTTTTTATACTCACCGGGCCTCGGCTCCCTGGTCTCTCAGCTCCTGACTCCAACTGCTGTGATAAAAGCCCGTGAAAGTGAGTTTATATATTCACCGGTCCTCGGCTCACTGGTCTCTCAGCTCCCGATTCCAACCGCTGTGAGAAAAGCCCGATAAAGTGAGTTTATATACTCACCGGGCCTCAGCTAACTGGTCTCAGCTCCCGACTCCAACCGCTGTGAGAAAAGCCCGCGAAAGTGAGTTTTTATACTCACCGGGCCTCGGCTCACTGGTCTCTCAGCTCCCGACTCCAACCGCTGTGAGAAACGAACGCAGAAGTGAGTTTTTATACCCACCGGGACTTGGCTCACTGGTCTCTCAGCTCCCGTCTCCAACCGCTGTGAGCAAAGCCCGCGAAAGTGAGTTTTTATACTCACAGGGCCTCGGCTCACTGGTCTCAACTCCCGACTCCAACTGCTGTGAGAAAATCCCGTGAAAGTGAGGTTTTATACTCACCGGGCCTCGGCTCACTGGTCTCTCAGCTCCAGACTCCAAACCCTGTGAGAAAAGCCCGTGAAAGTGAGTTTTTATACTCACCGGGCCTTGACTCACTGGTCTCTCAGCTCCCGACACCAACTGCTGTCAGAAAAGCACGCGAAAGTAAGTTTTTATACTCACCGGGCCTCGGCTCACTGGCCTCCCAGCTCCCGTCTCCAAGTGCAGTGAGAAAAGCCCGCGAAAGTGTGTTTTTATACTCACCGGGCCTCGGCTCACTGGTCTCTCAGCTCACGACTCCATACGCTGTGAGAAAAGCCCGTGAAAGTGAGTTTTTATACTCACTGGGCCTCAGCTCACTGGTCTCAGCTCCCGACTCCAACCGCTGTGAGAACAGCCCGCGAAAGTGAGTTTTTATACTCACCGGGCCTCGGCTCACTGGTCTCTCATCTCCCATCTCCAACCGTTGTGAGAAAAGCCCGCGAAAGTGAGTTTTTATACTCACAGGGCCTCGGCTCACTGGTCTCAGCTCCCGACTACAGCCGCTGTAAGAAAAGCCCGCAAAAGTGAGTTTTTATACTCACTGGGCCTCGGCTCACTGGTCTCTCAGCTCCCGACTACAACTGATGTGAGAAAAGCCTGCGAAAGTGAGTTTTTATACTCACGAGGCCTCGGCTCACTGGCCTCTCAGCTCCCAACTCCAATCGCAGTGAGAAAAGCCCGCGAACGTGAGTTTTTCTACTCACCGGGCCTCAGCTCACAGGTCTCAGCTCCCGACTCCAACCGCTGTGAGAAAAGCCAGCGAAAATGAGTTTTTATACTCACCGGGCCTCAGCTCACAGGTCTCAGCTCCCGACTCCAACCGCTGTGAGAAAAGCCCGTGAAAGTGAGTTTTTATACTCACCGGGCCTCAGCTCACTGGTCTCTCAGCTCACGACTCCATACGCTGTGAGAAAAGCCCGTGAAAGTTAGTTTTTATACTCACCGGGCCTCAGCTCACTTGTCTCAGCTCCCGACTCCAACCACTGTGAGAAAAGCCCGCGAAAGTGAGTTTTAATACTCACCGGGCCTCGGCTCACTGGTCTCTCTGCTCCCGACTCCAACCTCTGTGAGAAAAGCCAGCGAAAGTGAGTTTTAATACTCACCGGGACTCGGCTCACTGATCTCTCAGCTCCCGATTCCAACCGCTGTGAGAAAAGCCCGATAAAGTGAGTTTATATACTCACCGGGCCTCAGCTAACTGGTCTCAGCTCCCGACTCCAACCGCTGTGAGAAAAGCCCGCGAAAGTGAGTTTTTATACTCACCGGGCCTCGGCTCACTGGTCTCTCAGCTCCCGACTCCAACCGCTGTGAGAAAAGCCCACGAAAGTGAGTTTTTATACTCACCGGCCTCGGCTCACTGGTCTCAACTCCCGACTCGAACCGTTGTGAGAAAGTCCCTCAAAAGTGAGTTTTTATACTCACCGGTGTGGTAAACCACTTTTATCATTCAGTATCGTTACACTATGGTTATCACTGTTTACTCTGTTGTATCACTACACAAGGTCACCTCTTGCCACGCTGTTATACCTGGGCTGACCACAACTGACTCCGCCCATGGCTCCACCTGCTTGCCCAGGTATAATGGCGGTCGACTGGCTGGTACTCCTCCTTGTTGGATCCGATCACCCATGAGGGTGGGCTCTGTTATTTAGCCAATAAAAACCTATAGTTACTAACTTAACTCGTCGCTTTTCATGAACTGAATTGATAGGTATATCAATTTTATTGGCTAAATTTTGAAATGTCTACAACGGAGCAGCCAAACGACCAATCAGACGTACAGCCCCAGCCAAACGGCCATCCACAACAACCCCAGCAGCCGGCCTGGCTACGAGACCTCAGGCCGCCGTACCTGGATCTAAACCCACAGGCTGCGAATTCAGCCCTCGACTTCGAACACTGGCTGAGCTGCTTCGAAGCCTACCTGGGAGAATCCGGCGTGCCTCCGGCATCCAAACTAAGAGTTCTGACCGTTCAGGTGAGCCCTAAAGTATTTGCACTCATCCGGGACATTGCCACATACGAGGACGCCCTCAACCTGCTAAAAGAACAGCATCGGAGCCCTGTAAACTCAATGTACGCCAGGCATCTCCTAAGATCCCGCTCGCAACAGCCAGGAGAGTCGGTTGATGATTTCTTACGGGCGCTGCAAATACTCGGCAGGGACTGTGACTTTAAAGCCGTAACAGTTGCAGAACATACAGATGGAAACATCCGAGATGCCTTCGTGAAAGGCCTTCGGTCACACTACTCATGGCAAAGACTGCTGGAATCAAAGGACCTAGACCTGAAAACAGCTGCTATCCTCGCTCGCTCCTTGTAAGTGGCCCATCGGGACCTCGAGGCTTACTCCAGGTACTGTGCTGCACGACCCTGGGACTCGGGCCCGACCCCGGCCACAATACCCCTCGCACCACCGACTCTGGGACCTACCACAGCGTCGGTGTCCCGGAACCGATCGGGACCACCACCCCCGGTACCAGCTGCGACATCGGAGCCCCACGATCGGGCCGCCGGCTGCTTCTTCTGTGGCCAGGCGAAACACCCCAGGGCGCGCTGCCCTGCAAGAAACGCGACCTGCTCCGACTGCCACAAGAAAGGCCACTTCGCGAAGGCCTGCAGGGGGAAAGCCACGGACGCCAGCAGTGCCTCATGCGAGTTGTGGGGGCGGCCATCTTTCATCAAGGCCACAGATGCCAGTATCCCCTCGTGTGAGTCGTGGGGGCGGCCATCTTTGATCAAGGCCACCGACGCCGGCAGTGCCTCATGTGAGTTGTGGGGGCGGCCATCTTCTCCGCCATTTTATTCAACGTCGTGGGCGCCGCCATTTTGTTCACCACACTCGACCACCACCTTGTCTCCAGACCTGACCACCGCCTCACACTAGCCTCCGTCACACTTGACCAAGCTCGCCCGCATCACCTGTCCAAGTCCATGATGGACATCAAAGTAAACAGCCACGCCATGACCTGCCTGTTCGACAGCGGAAGCACAGAGAGTTTCATCCATCCAGACACGGTGAGCCACTACTCCCTCACTGTCCGGCCAATGCGCAACTGGATCTCGATGGCGTCGAAGTCCCATTCTACAGACATCAGCGGCTACTGTGTTGTGACCCTGTCGGTTAGGGGCACGGAGTATAAAAATTTTAAACTTCTCGTCCTGCCCCAGCTCTGCGCTGCCGTCCTACTAGGGCTGGACTTCCAATCCCACCTTCAAAGTGTCACTTTGGCATATGGTGGACCCCTCCCCCCACTCACAGTCTACAACCAGCAGCTTTTAAACCGCCCACCGCATACCACCTGCGGCCTATCCACCCTCAAGGTCACGCCCCCCTCCCTGTTCGCTAACCTCACCCATGACTGTAAACCCGTCGCTACCAAGAGCAGGCGGTACAGCGCCGGGGACAGAGCTTTTATTAGCTCCGAGGTGCAGCGACTCCTGAAGGAGGGCATCATCGAGGGGAGCAACAGCCCCTGGCGTGCCCAAGTCGTAGTCGTTAAGACCGGCGATAAACACCGCCTGGTCATCGACTACAGCCAAAACATAAACCGGTACACCCAGCTGGATGCATACCCCCTTCCCCGCATATCTGATGTGGTCAATCAGATTGCACAGTACCGGGTATTCACTACCATCGACCTTAAGTCGGCCTATCACCAACTCCCTATCCACCCTGAGGACCGCCAGTATACCGCCTTCGAGGCGAATGGCTGCCTCTACCACTTCCGTAGGGTTCCCTTCGGCGTCACCAACGGGGTTTCGGTCTTCCAAAGGGAGATGAACCGGATGGTTGATCAGAACGGGCTGCATGCCACGTTCCCTTATCTAGATAACGTCACCATCTGCGGCCGCGACCGGCAGGACCATGATGTTAATCTGGAGAGATTCCTCCGTACGGCCCAATGGCTGAACCTCACCTACAATAAGGAGAAATGTGTGTTTAACACCTCACGCCTTGCCATCCCCAGCTGCGTAGTAGAGAACGGAGTCATCGGCCCCGACCCCGAAAGAATGCGCCCCCTCATGGAGCTTCCCCTCCCCCACTGTCCAAAGGCGCTGAAGAGAACCCTGGGGCTCTTCGCCCACTATGCCCAATGGGTGCCCAATTATGCAGACAAAGCCAGACCCCTCATGAAGTCCACCTCCTTCCCCATGATGGCAGAAGCATGCGCAGCCTTCTCCCTCATAAAGGGAGACATTGCTGAGGCCACAATGCACGCGGTGGATGAGTCTATCCCTTTCCAAGTGGAGAGCGATGCATCCGACTTCACCCTAGCTGCAACCCTTAACCAGGCAGGGAGACCTGTGGCCTTCTTCTCAAGGACCCTCCAGGGCCCTGAGATCCAACACTCTTCGGTCGAGAAGGAGGCCCAGGCGATCGTGGAGGCAGTACGACGCTGGAGGCATTACCTGGCAGGCAAACGATTTACCCTCCTCACCGACCAGCGCTCGGTCGCTTTTATGTTTAATAACAAGCTGAGGGGCAAAATCAAGAACGACAAGATCTTGAGGTGGAGAATCGAGCTCTCCACCTACGATTATGATATCTTGTACCGGCCTGGTAAACTGATCGAACCCCCAGATGCTCTATCACGAAGTACATGCACCAAAGCGCATATTGATAGACTGCAGACCCTCCACAATGACCTCTGCCACCTCGGGGTCACCAGACTTTACCACTTCATTAAGGCCCGCAACCTGCCCTACTCCATCGAGGAGGTCAGGACCATAAAGAGGAACTGCCAAACCTGTGCCGAATGCAAACCGCATTTCTTTAGGCCGGACAGAGCAAGCCTGATCAAGGCCACCCGCCCCTTCGAGCGCTTGAGCATCGATTTTAAGGGGCCACTCCCGTCCTCTGACCGTAATGTGTACTTCCTCACCATTATTGATGAGTACTCCCGTTTCCCCTTTGCCTTCCCCTGCCCAGACATGACCAGTACCACGGTCATCAAATGCCTGAACGACCTCTTTGCCTTGTTCGGGTTCCCGAACTATATACATAGCGACCGGGGCTCATCCTTCATGAGCGAGGAACTTCACCAGTTCCTACTAGTGAGAGGTATTGCTGCATCAGGACCACCAGCTACAACCCCCGAGGGAACGGCCAGGTGGAAAGAGAGAACGCGACTGTCTGGAATGCCGTTCTCTTAGCCTTAAAGTCTAAGGGCCTCCCAACCTCTCGCTGGCAGGAAGTCCTCCCGGCAGCGCTGCATTCCATCCGTTCACTGCTTTGCACTGCCATTAACGCCACCCCCATGAACGAATGTTTGTTTTCCCCAGGAAGTCGACTACGGGAACCTCGCTACCAACATGGCTGACTTCTCCGGGGCCCGTCTTGCTGCGAAAGCACGTGAGGGCCCATAAAATGGACCCCCTGGTCAAGAGGGTGGACCTCCTGCACGCCAACCCCCAGTACGCCTATGTGGCATACCCAGACGGGCGGGAGGACACAGTCTCCTTACGAGACCTCACACCCTCGGGCACCCCTGAGACACCACCGTTACCCCCCACCACCCCCCAAATCCAGCCCAGGTAGACGGCATGCCGGAACCCCACGAGCCTTCACCGACCACGCAGACACCAGCATTAACATCGGACACTGCACCACCGCTGCCGCTGCTGTGTTGACCAGAAAGGCTTACGAGGCCTCCCGACAGATTGACATACCCGAACTGGTAGTACACTTCACCCCGCCGGACTCAAATTTAAACAAGGGGTGAATGTGGTAAACCACTTTTATCGTTCACTATCGTTACACTATGGTTATCACTGTTTATATCGTTACACTATGGTTATCACAGTTTACACTATTGTATCACTACAGAAGGTCACCTCTTGCCACGCTGTTATACCTGGGCTGACCACAGCTGACACCGCCCATGGCTCCGCATGCTTGCCCAGGTATAAAGGTTGTCAACTGGCTGGTATTCCTCCTTGTTGGATCCGATCACCCACGAGGGTGGGCTCTGTTATTTAGCCAATAAAAACCTATAGTTACTTACTTAACTCGTCGCTTTTCATGAACTGAATTGATAGGTATATCAACCGTGCCTCGGATCACTGGTCTCTCAGCTCCCGACTCCAACTGCTGTGGGAAAAGCCCACGAAAGTGAGTTTTTATACTCACCGGGCCTCGGCTCACAAGCCTCTCAGCTCCCGACTCCAACTGCTGTCGGAAAAGCCCGCGAAAGTGAGTTTTTATACTCACCGGGCCTCAGCTCTCTGGCCTCTCAGCTCCCGACTCCAACTGCTGTGAGAAAATCCCGCGAAATTGAGTTTTTATACTCACCGGGCCTCGGCTCACTGGTTTCTCAGCTCCCAACTCCAATCACAGTGAAAAAAGCCCGCGAAAGTGAGTTTTTATACTCACCAGGCCTCGGCTCACTGGTCTCTCAACTCACGACTCCAAACGCTGTGAGAAAAGCCCGATAAAGTGAGTATTTATACTCACCGGGCCTCGGCTCACTGGTCTCAGCTCCCGAATCCAACCGCTGTGAGAAAAGCCCGAGAAAGTGAGTTTTTATACTCACCAGGCCTCGGCTCACTGGTCTCTCAGCTCCCGACTCCAACCGCTGTGTGAAAAGCCCACGAAAGTGAGTTTTATACTCACTGGGCCTCGGCTCACTGGTCTCTCAGCTCCCGACTCCAACCATTTTGAGAAAAGCCTGCGAAATAAGTTTTTATACTCACCGGGCCTCGGCTCACTGGTCTCTCTGCTCCCGACTACAACTGATGTGAGAGAAGCCCAAGAACGTGAATTTTTATACTCACGAGGCCTCGGCTCACTGGCCTCTCAGCTCCCGACTCCAACCGCAGTGAGAAGAGCCGCGAAAGTGATTTTTTATACTCACCGAGCCTCAGCTCACAGGTCTCAGCTCCCGACTCCAATCGCTGTGAGAAACGCCCACGAAAGTGAGTTTTTATACTCACCGGCCCTCGGCTCACTGGTCTCAGCTCCCGACTCGAACCGCTGTGAGAAAGTCCCTCAAAAGTGAGTTTTTATACTCACCGGGCCTCGGCTCACTGGCCTCTCATCTCCCGACTCCAACTGCTGTGGGAAAAGCCCACGAATGTGAGTTTTTATACTCACCGGGGCTCGGCTCACTGGCCTCTCAGCTCCCGACTCCAACTGCTGTTGGAAAAGCCCGCGAAAGTGAGTTTTTATACTCACCGGGCCTCAGCTCACTGGTCTCCCTGCTCCCGACTACAACGGCTGTCGGAAAAGCGCTCGAAAGTGAATTTTTATACTCACTGGGCCGCGGCTCACTGGTCTCTCAGCTCCCGACTCCAACCGCTGTGAGAAAATCACGCGAAATTGAGTTTTTATACTCACCGGGCCTCGGCTCACTGGTTTCTCAGCTCCCAACTCCAATCACTGTGAGAAAAGCCCGCAAAAATGTGTTTTTATACTCACCGGGCGTCGGCTCACAGGCCTCAGCTTCTGACTCTGTAGGGGGTTTCTCTTGCTCGTTCTGGTCTGCTGCCAGGTTTCGTGCAGTAATTCCCCTTGAGTGGTTCGTCCCACTCCCCCTACGGTTCTAGACCTTGGACTTAGATGCAGAGAACAGCAGTGCAGAGAAAGAACTCAATAGACCAGGTTGAATAGCACGAAATGAATGCTTTTATTTTTAAACAGTTTGAACCTTTACAAAATACATGTCATAGGCACAGATTAAAGTTACTACAATCATGCACAAATTTATGAACTTGACTCTATGGAAATGGGGAACACACGTCACATCGTAAAAGGGGAAACACATTACGATTACACTTAACTCCCTCCCCTATACCTAAACTAAGTTTCGACCTGGGGAACTTGGGATCATGCTCACCACTCTCGAAAACGCGAAAAAAAGGGGGTTCACAGTCTTTTGGCACCGCTTTCCGTCGTCACGTGGATTTGGAAACTTCTGGCGCAGTTGATATTCCCTCTCCCTCGAAGCGGTGGGTTAGACACAGATTGATGAGCGCTCGTCAAGGTTGAGATCCACTATCGTGGATTTGGGTTCATGGAGCAGACTTCAGCTGCAGGCTGTTGAAGAAGTGCATGCATATGGAAGAATCTTTCCGGCCTGGATCGCCGGTTCTCCAGAGGGTTTCTTCTCCATCGGCCTGGGTCGTCGATGATCTCCCGACCCCAGTACCCGGGCCACCCTCGTCGTCTTCTCGTCCTGGCCGAGCCTTGTTCGGCTGAACACCGACCACATTGTCTTTTCACCGAAGTCGTCCGTCTTTAAAAAGACGAAAACGTCATCCTCGATTCCGCATCTATCGAAGTGGAAGAGGCACCGATCCTGGCACCGTCCATCCTTCGTTTGTTCCTTGTAGAAGAAGTTCTTGCAGAGATAGAAGTCTGAAGTCGCCCGGCAAGAAGCAGCTGTGAAGTCAAGTTCGAAGTTGTCCAAGTAACATAGATGGACTTTCAATCCATAGTTATACACTTTTGGGACAGTCTTATCTCCCGCCAAATCATAGTCCTTTCTTTGTATTAATTTTGGCGGGCAGAAATCTCTGCGGGGGCGCTTTGTCTTGTAACGGGAGCCGATGATAACTTAAACTGGCCTTCCTGGCCGATAATGTCTTTTAATGTCTTTTACATTGTCATCGCGACTCGGTTCGCATATTGATCGGTCCGGAGATTTTCCTTGATGGCTGCTAAACGGTTTCTCCTTTGTACAATAAATGGGTATAAGTGTTTTTGCATTGTCCGCCCATATCTTGATGGGCCCCATCCTGTACTTAGAATCCATTGAATATGTATGCTGTTTCTCTGAGTTTCGGTTCCCAGATACTGGCTTTCGCGGGCTTACTGTCTTCAATCCACAAGCCTGTCTGGCTTGCAGAAACAGAAATAAAATGGTTCAGAAACTGATCACGGGGCCTGGCGGCCATTTTGTATGCCCTTTTATCAAAGGTTTTTCTGTGCAAGCTTACTTTGGTCAATAAACAGTCTTATTTTATCCAGTTTTCTTGCGTGATTTTTGCTGAAAATTTCGAATCTTACAGGCTGGCTGGCTTTCGCGGGCTTACTGTGATACTGATAGCTTGCTTAAAGTATCAATAATCCTTGGTGAGCAACTTTTCCCTGATTCCCCACATCCAAACATTCCTGTCACTTAACTATCTATGACCCTCACGACACATGCAGTTCCCATTTCCGAAGAAAACGAAAATTACCTTTTGCACATTTGGACAATCATAGACAGCATATCTTAAACTATAACACATTCATCTGTCAGATGTGTGGGTGTTGATACCCCCTTGCGCCATCTGTATACACCTTTTATTAATCCAAAAAAACTTAAGAACGACTAATAACATAACAATACTTATTTCCTTAAAACCCAAAAACAACAACAACAAACAAAAACGCGAATGGTCAAAATTTAAAATGGAGGGACGCTTAACCTTCAATACTAACAGCTTAAAGTGGGGTGTCTTCTTCCCCCATTCGCACATAGCGTTCTCTCCATTCTCCTCCATTCTCGTGCCTCTGGAGGCGTTTGCCTCTCTTGCAATGCACGAAGAGCAAAAATATCACAATTAAAACCTGACACACTACTAGGATGTGGGATGCTATTCTAATCCAGGCCGGGATCTCTATGTTAGTGAACAAGTCCCACCATGGTGGGATGGTTATGTCCAATATGCCTTTTCCTATCTCTAAAGTCGTCTGCTCCAGTGGGTAGAAATGTTTCTGCGAAACCATAACGGCTTTTAAAATCTTTGTGAGGTGTTCGGGAAGAGGGGGAATGACATAACCAAAATGCGCGACAGATCGTTGCAAGTCTGTGAAATTCTCTTTGACAGTGAGGTGAACGGTGGAGGGTGCAGGAATGGGGACAATTCGTTGTTGTGCCACTTGAACCTCGGCCCTGGGTTTGAAACAGAAACTGCTATCACCGATCGAACACCACTCGTGTTGTCCGTATCGGTACTGAGGCGCTGCAGTGGTGATGCAGTAGGTCCCACCCCCGATATATGCTACCTGCGGGGGCACATGATCCTCTGCCATTGCCTCCATGGTGCAATTTATCTGCATTGCGCTAGCGGTTCTGAACCCACACTGTGGTTTCAAAAAGGCATTCAAGTGCTGGGGACACAGGATGATGTGTGCTCCCCGGCTCCAACATCCCGAGAGGTCGGTGCCTGTCATCGTACGCTCCCATCTGATGATGTAAGGCGGGACCACTGTGTAACGAATGTGTGCGCCCCCCTGAATGACTCCAATGTTCTCCACCCTGTATACCGGGGCGGGCTTTGCTGCGGGACCCAACACCGGCATTCTTACCACTATTCCCATGATAGTATGATTCGAATGTCCACAGTCCACTGGGACTGGGTATGCTTCTGCAGCTAGTCTGAGCTGGCACGGGCTTAATGCATTCTCAAAAGGGTGGAGCGCTTGTAAGTGCTTGTTGCTAATCCAGGACGGGACCAAACCTTGTTTTAAATCCTCAAGATTACTGCGGCCCTCGCCCAGTAACCACGCCCCATACACCACACAGGCTTCGTTTTACGCAGCTTGATCGGACGCATTCCGATCCTCCTTAATGAGCGCATTTACCGTTCTTCTCGCGTGTTTCTCCAGCTCAGCTATTATACCCTTAAGGTGTAGTGTCATGGCCTGGTCCTCATGCAACTCAGAACCCACTACCTTATTTTCGTCTGTCAGTATGTTCCTTAACTGGGCTTTTAAACCGTTGATCTGTGTCTGCAGCTCCACGTTGTCTAGAGCGTTGACGACAGATGTCCCGGTATTAAAAGCAGTGAATATGTCATTTACAATACCCTTTTTTGCCTCCCGACTCGATCCAAAACTTCTGGCGGTGTGGTGTATAATTTGTCTTTGTCGATGTCGGCAAAGTCAAATTCGTAAAACTGTCTAAACATTCGGGTTAACAGGACCTGGTATAATTGTTCTGTTTCTTTGGGACACCACTCCGGCAATCGTAACTCAGTGAGATTTAAAATCACTGAGGCCACCGCATAGTGTACCCCTTGGTACAGCACCTGACCGGTGGGTACCAATACTAAACCGTTTCCGGGTCCCTTGGTGGTGGTTGGGCACCCTCCTTTCTGGGCTAGTGCTACCGGAAGCGTGGGCAGGGGCTTGCGTGGGCGGGTGATGAGTTCAGTGGCGTTTACCGGAATAGGGGAGTATGGTGCTCCGCACGCTCGAGTGCTGACACCCCATCTCATCCCCTTTCCTTCATCCTGCCACTGCCTCTGGAAGAAGATGGATACGCCCTTGGGGCAGACGTGTCTCGAACCCCACATACAGACATATATTCCTTCATCTGGTTCCCACCATTTGTCCCAACACACACGTAATTGTCCGTGAGTCCCCGTAATAGTCCAATGGGTATTATTACCCAGTCGCTCCCACTCGACCGTAGAGTTTCTCATGTCCTTTCCCAGCTTTCGTAGCCACCACCATCGCCTCAGTGGTACGTTCCCGTTGCACACCAGACAAATCCTCTTTCCCACGGTAACGCTGACTCTGGGTGCAAGGATCCTCACCCGAGGGCACGTTAACGAAGTCTCTTGGTAGGCAAAACCGTAATTGCTGTAATATTCCGTAGAATTCGTTCCCAGCCAACCTGGCCATCTCCCTTGGTGGAAATAGGTGGCGGTTTCCTCAACCTCTCGCTCCCCTGTCCCATCCGTTGTGATGGGGGCCGTGTCCCCGGAGCACCCGAAGATGATGACGTCCTTGGTGTGGCCTCGGTAGGCCCACCCGCACCCGATCGCCATGAACGCGATGAGAATCTTTTTCATCATATCCCAGATTTCTGTAACCAATAAAATGATGTAGCCGGGCTCCCAATAGGTGCTGGCCTAATTAAATGGATGTGCGGGTTCCTGGACCCCGCTCCCAAACAAGCACACACACCGGGCAGATTCCGAAATCGTACTCTTAACACATCTTAACGCTATATACATTTCCTTAAATTATCGCCATAATTGCCTAACTTAACTTATGTACAGTGCCGCCCTCCGCGGGGCGGCTTGCCTAATCCCTGTGAGGGCTGTCACGCGCCACACCCTGCGGTGGGGCTGCACTCACCTTCGGCTTTGATCCTCCGCAGCCTGTCGCTGTTGAATGGGGACCATGCCTTCCTGGGGCTGCTCTAAGCCGTGGTTGGGAAAAATGGGGAGAATCTGGCCAAACCTTTCTGGGCTGGGGCGCTCGAGCCGACCTACGAGGGGCTGCTTTGGGTTGGGCTCCCGGGGCTGATGGACCGGGGGTTGGGACTGTTACCGTCACAGCCTGTGGTTCCTCCACAGCTGCCGGCTCCAGCTCCCCTCCCTCAGGTTCCGCCCCCCCGGGGTCGGGATCTGTGGCCTCCGACTCCACCTCACCTGTCGCTACAGGTAGTGAGTCTCTGCCCCCATTCCCTACCTCCCCCAAGCTTGAGTCGAGGGCGGGATCGTCGTCCTCTGACTCTTCCTCCTCCGTGATTGGGCCTAAGGCGAGGTCGAGCTGTTCGGGCTCTCTCCTGCCTGAATCCCATTCAAAAGGGGAGACCTCCCACTCCAATGGGATGGCCTCTCCCTTCATGCAGGCTACTGTTCCAGCCTGTGTGGTCTGTGACTCTGTTAGAGGCTGAGGATCTTTGTTCTCAGACCTGGTCCCCTTTGATGGTCCTTGTGCACCCGGTTTAAACAGTTTACACTGGTTAATGTGAAACCACCTTTTGCGTTGGGACACCTCTACTGCATGAGTGGCGCAGACCGGCGGATTTTGCACCAATTCCGGTTCTTCCTCCTGGTCTACGGTTCTCTCGCCAGCGCATAGGGTTAGACCCAAGAATTTTACATCTCGCCAGCCAACCCACGCCTTCGTAGGGGTTTTCTCAACACTTTCTATCCCCTTCACACTCGTACCCTCTCCCCAGAGACAATGATTTCTCAGGTCCACGTGGATCCCGTGGGCTACCAAGAAATCAGACCACAGGACTCCCGTTCCACCTCCCACCTCCCACTTCATCAGGATACACTTCCATGTGGTGCAGAGTGGCCCTAAACGAATGGAGAGGGGAAGGGAATGTGCGCCAGCCTGTTCTTCGCCCGTGAAGCCCAACAGACGATATGGGACCCCGGTGGACAGAGGCGAGGTGGTGGGGTTATCTTCGTGGATTACAGTGTACGATGCGCCCGTGTCCAACAGATAGGTTTCCTTCACCTCCTCTACCTCCATCTCCACGAGGGGTCATCTCCATGTGTCATAGCGGAGCGGACACAGGTAGATGGCTTGCGCCGACTCTAGTCATTTAGGTACAGCGATCGGAGCTTCGGGATCTCCAATGCCGGCGGTGACAGCTATTTTCCCCTGCGAGATCATCAGAGACCGCATTGTCTGTATGATTGACTCAATCGCAGCGGGATCCACAACTGTACCACCCCCTGTGGTTGGGGCAGGGGCTATGGTTGGGTTCTGGACTGGTGCTGGGGCAGCGGTCTGGGCTTGTGCTTGTGCTGGTGCTGGGGTAACCATCTGACCGTGGGCTAGGACTTGGGCTTGGGCTCGGTCTTGGGCTGCGGCGAACGCTCTCTCTCTCTTATCCTTCCATGGATTCCTACAGTCCTTTCGCCAATGACCCTCCTTCCCACACCCGTAACAACTGCTGTTGGCTTGGGGAGGGCGATTTCCCTCCTGACGCCATTCCCTTTTAGCAGAGGCTGCGGGCCTCACCTCATGCACCTTTCCTTTTACAACAGGCGTTTTCTTGCCCTTGTTGTTCCTATAACTGATCGTGAGCTGATCTAGTACTAGATCCTCCATGGAGCGGGCGTTAGTGGGGTCAAACCATGCTTTGGCCTGCTCCCTCACTACTGGCAGGCAACCTGCTACCAGGCACCAAAGCCAATGAGCCCTTTGTTCGTTATTCAGCCCGGCCCGGGCCGGCCCGCCCGGGCAGCTGCGCCGATACACTGGCCACAGCCTTTCGGCAAAAACCCGTGGGGGTTCTCCCTCTAGCTGCACTGTCTTTTCGAAACGGAGGAATGGAGTTCCGTCCCCCTCTCCCATAATCTCCAGGATCTCATCCCGTAGCAACTCATAGTCCCTGTGCCCTCTCTTGCTCTCGTCAGGGAGACACTGGAGGAACGAACTGTCCAGGGAGAACAGCAGCATTTTGGACTGTTCCACCCCGTCGCAGTCATTGATTGCTGCGGTCTGCTCCACGTCCCTGAAATTCACGGAGGGATCTCCTGACTCGGAGAGTTTTGGGACGTGGCTTATCATTTCTCTTAGCTGTCGTGCGCTATGGGGCATTACGATCTAACTCGCAAGGGGTCCGTCATCGCCATTTGCTTCATTTGGACCGAGCCTCCAGTGTCTGGTTGGACACATCGGCGCCAGCCCTGCCTCTACTATCTGGGGTTGCTCTACCTCAGGACTCTCTTCCTCTATCGTCTCCGTCTCCTTCCCCGGAGTCCAAGACTCATCATAAGCAGGAGGCGCAGAGGGTTCGGGAGTTGGTACCCCAACTGCCTCTTGTGGAATCGGTCTTTTGGATTCCTTGTCTAGCAATAGCTGACTCGCTGGTGGATTTAGGAGACACACCAACCCGTTTGCCTTGGCTAGGGCCGTTCTCAGGTCCTCTTGCTCCCTTCGGCAAGCTCTGTGGTCGGTGCTCTCAGATCTATCCTCCATGGCCATCTTATATGCTGCCCTGGCTCCCAGGAGTTTTTCCTCTTGGGCCTCTATCTGCTTGGCTAGACGGAAACACCTGTCTCTCATTCTACCTTCACTGGCCTTGGCTTCAATGACCTGACATTTTATATATTCTACCCGGGTTTCGTGGCAGCGAATTATGGAGTGGCGTTCCTGATTCAGTGCGTTAAGCGCTTCAATCAGTTGCTGACCTCCCGCAACCTTCTCCTCTACGTCTTTAAGCAAACCGTTGATCTGGGCTGTCTTTGCTGCAACGACCTGGTCCAAAAGCTGGACTTGCTTTTTGTAGCACATCAGCCAGACCACCTTCTCTACAGATTTCTTATGCTCTTTACCCGCTGTCCACTTGATGGCTGCGTCTAGCGGGCGCCTATCTCTCAACAGGTCAGATATCCATTGGTTTGTGAGGTTGACTTTTCCAAAAACATAACCTGCTATTCTTTCATCCATCACATCTCGTTTATTCAGACCTTGATCTAACACACTACTTTCCTGCTGCCAAGGTCCTGCCGTGGTCGCCATTTGTGTAGGGGGTTTCTCTTGCTCGTTCTGGTCTCCTGCCACGTTTCGTGCAATAATTACCCTTGAGTGGCTCGACCCACTCCCCCTACGGTTCTAGACCTTGGACTTAGATGCAGAGAACAGTAGTGCAGAGAAAGAACTCAATAGACCAGGTTGAATAGCACGAAATGGATGCTTTTATTTTTAAACAGTTTGAAGCATTACAAAATACATGTCATAGGCACAGATTAAAGTTACTACAATCATGCACAAATTTATGAACTTGACTCTATGGAAATGGGGAACACACGGCACATCGTAAAAGGGGAAACACATTACGATTACCCTTAACTCCCTCCCCTATACCTAAACTAAGTTTCGACCTGGGGAACTTGGGATCATGCTCACCACTCTCGAAATCGCGAAAAAAAGTGGGTTTGCAGTCTTTTGGCACCGCTTTCCGTCATCACGTGGATTTGGAAACTTCTGGCGCGGTTGATATTCCCTCTCCCTCGAAGCGGTGGGTTAGACACAGCCTCGATGAGCACTCGTCAAGGTTGAGATCCACTATCGTGGATTTGGGTTCATGGAGCAGACTTCAGCTGCAGGCTGTTGAAGAAGTGCATGCACATGGAAGAATCTTTCCGGCCTGGATCGCTGGTTCTCCAGAGGGTTTCTTCTCCATCGGCCTGGGTCGTCGATGATCTCCCGACCCCAGTACCCGGGCCACCTTCGTCATCTTCTCGTCCTGGCTGAGCCTTGTTCGGCTGAACACCGACCACGTTGTATTTTCACCGAAGTCGTCCGTCTTTAAAAAGACGAAAACATCTTCCTCGATTCCGCATCTACCGAAGTGGAAGAGGCACCGACCCTGCCACCGTCCGTCCTTCGTTCATTCCTTGTAGAAGAAGTTCTTGCAGAGATAGAAGTCTGAAGTCGCCCGGCAAGGAGCAGCAGTGAAGTCAAGTTCGAAGTTGTCCAAGTAACTTAGATGGACTTTCAATCCATAGTTATACTCATTTGGGACAGTCTTATCTCCCGCCAAATCATAGTCCTGTCTTTGTATTAATTTTGGCGGGCAGAAATCTCTGCAGGGGCGCTTTGTCTTGTAACGGGAGCCGATGATAACTTAAACTGGCCTTCCTGGCCGATAATGTCTTTTAATGTCTTTTACATTGTCATCGCGACTCGGTTCGCATATTGATCGGTCCGGAGATTTTCCTTGATGGCTGCTAAATGGTTTCTCCTTTGTACAATAAATGGGTATAAGTGTTTTTGCATTGTCCACCCATAACTTGATGGGCCCCATCCTGTACTTAGAATCCATTGAATATGTATGCTGTTTCTCTGAGTTTCGGTTCCCAGATACTGGCTTTCGCGGGCTTACTGTCTTCAATCCACAAGCCTGTCTGGCTTGCAGTAACAGAAATAAAATGATTCAGAAACTGATCACGGGACCTGGCGGCCATTTTGTATGCCCTTTTATCAAAGGTTTTTCTGTGCAAGCTTACTTTGGTCAATAAACAGTCTTATTTTATGCAGTTATCTTGCGTGATTTTTGCTGAAAATTTCGAATCTTACAACTCCAACCGCTGTGAGAAAGGCCCGCAAAAGTGAGTTATTATACTCAACAGGCCTCAGCTCACTGGTCTCTCAGCTCCCGACTCCAACCGCTGTGGGAAAAGCCCGCGAAAGTGAGTTTTTATACTCACCGGGCCTCGGCTTACTGGTCTCTCAGCACCCGACTCCAACCGCTGTGAGATAACTCAGCGAAAGTGAGTTTTTATACTCACCGGGCCTCGGCTCACTGGTCTCTCTGCTGCCGACTCCAACCGCCGTGAGATAAAGCCCTTGAAAGTGAGATTTTATACTCACCGGGCCTCGGCTCAGTGGTCTCAGCTCCCGACTCCAACCACTGTGAGTAAATCCGGCGAAAGTGAGTTTTTATGCTCACCGGGCCTCGGCTCACTGGTCTCTCAGCTGCCGACTCCAACCACCGTGAGAAAAGCCCGCGAAAGTGAGTTTAAATACTCTCCGGTCCACGGCTCACTGGTCTCTCAGCTCCCGACTCCAACCACTGTGAGTAAATCACGTGAAAGTGAGTTTTTATGCTCACCAGGCCTCAGCTCACTGGTCTCTCAGCTGCCGACTCCAACCACTGTGAGAAAAGCCCGTGAAAGTGAGTTATTATACTCACCGGGCCTCGGTTCAGTGGTGTTTCAGCTCCCGACTCCAACCGCTGTGAGGAAAGCCCGCGAAAGTGAGTTTTTATCCTCAGCAGGCCTCGGATCACTGGTCTCATCTCCCGACACCAACCGCTGTGAGAAAAGCCTGCAAAAGTGAGTTTTTATACTCAGCAGCCCTCGGCTCACTGGTCTCTCAGCTCCCGACTCCAACCACTGTGAAAAAAGCCCGCGAAAGTGAGTTTTTATACTCACCGGGCTTCAGCACACTGGTCTCAGCTCCCGACTCCAACCACTGTGCGAAAAGCCCGCAAAAGTGAGTTTCTTTACTCACCGGGCCTCGGCCCACTGGTCTCTCAGCTTCCGACTCCAACCGCTGTGAGAAAAGCCAGCGAAAGTGAGTTTATATATTCACCGGTCCACGGCTCACTGGTCTCCCAGCTCACGACTTCAACCGCTGTGAGAAAACTGGGGAAAGTGAGTTTTAATACTCACCTTGCCTCGGCTCACTGGTCTCAGCTCCCGCTGCAACCACTGTTGGAAAAGCCCGAGAAAGTGAGTTTTTATACTCACCGGGACTCGGCTCACTGGTCACTCAGCTCCCGACTCCAATCACTGTGAGAAAAGCCCGCGAAAGTGAGTTTTTATACTCACCAGGCCTCAGCTCACTGGTCTCTCACCTCCCGACTCCAACCACTATGAGAAAAGCCCATGAAAGTGAGTTTTTATACTCACCGGGCCTCGGCTCACTGGTCTGTCAGCTCCCGACTCCAACCGCTGTGAGAAAAGCACGTGAAAGTAAGTTTTTATACTCACCGGGCCTCGGCTCACTGTTCTCTCTGCTCCCGACTACAACTGATGTGAGAAAAGCCTGCGAAAGTGAGTTTTTATACTAACGAGACCTCGGCTCATTGGTCTCTCAGCTCCCGACTCCAACCGCTGTGAGAAAAGCACGTGAAAGTAAGTTTTTATACTCACCGGGCCTCGGCTCACTGTTCTCTCTGCTCCCGGATACAACTGATTTGAGAAAAGCCTGCGAAAGTGTGTTTTTATACTCACCAGGCCTCAGCTCACAGGTCTCAGCTCCCGACTCCTACCGCTGCGAGAAACGCCCGCGAAAGTGAGTTTTTATACTCACGAGGCCTCGGCTCATTGGCCTCTCAGCTCCCAACTCCAACTGCAGTGAGAAAAGCCCGCGAAAGTGAGTTTTTATACTCACCGGGCCTCAGCTCACAGGTTTCAGCTCCCGACTCCAACCGCTGTGAGAAAAGCCCGCGAAAGTGAGTTTTTATACTCACCGGGCCTCGGCTCACTGGTCTCTCAGCTCCCGACTCCAACCTCTGTGAGAAAAGCCAGCGAAAGTGAGTTTTTTTACTCACCGGGACTCGGCTCACTGGTCTCAGCTCCCGACTCCAACCGCTGTGAGAAAAGCCCGATAAAGTGAGTTTTTATACTCACCGGGCCTCAGCTCACTGGTCTCAGCTCCCGACTCCAACTGCTGTGAGAAAAGCCCACAAAAGTGAGTTTTTATACTCACTGGGCCTCGGCTCACTAGTCTCTCAGCTCCCGACTCCAACCATTGTGAGAGAAGCCCGTGAAAGTGAGTTTTTTACTCACCGGGCCTCGGCTCACTGGTCTCTCAGCTCCTGATTCCAACCACTGTGAGAAAAGCCCGCGAACGTGAGTTTATCTACTCACCACGCCTCGGCCAACAGGTCTCTAAGCTCTCGACTCCAACCGCTGTGGGAAAAGCCCACGATATTGTGTTTTTTTACTCAACGGGCCTCGGCTCAGTGGTCGCTCAGCCCCCGACTTCAACCGCTGTGAGAAAAGCTGGTGAAAGTGAGTTTCTTTACTCACCAGGCCTCAGCTCACTGGTCTCTCAGCTCCCGACTCCAGGCGCTGTGAGAAAAGCCCGCAAAAGTGAGTTTTTATACTCACTGGGCCTCGGCTCATTCGTCTCAGCTCCCGACTCTAACCACTGTGAGAAAAGCCCGCAAAAGTGAGTTTTTATACTCACCGGGCCTCGGCTCACTGGCCTCTCAGCTCCCGACTCCAACCGCTGTGAGAAAAGCCCGTGAAAGTGAGTTTTTATACTCACAGGGCCTCGGCTCACTGGTCTCAGCTCCCGGCTCCAACCGTTGTGAGGAAAGCCCGTGAAAGTGAGTTTTTTTACTCACCGGGCCTCGGCTCACTGGTCTCTCAGCTCCCGAGTCCAACCACTGTGAGAAAAGGCCATGAAAGTGAGCTTTTATACTCACCGGGCCTCAGCTCAATGGTCTCTCAGCTCCCGTTTCCAACCACTGTGAGAAAAGCCCGTGGAAGTGAGCTTCTTTTCTCACCAGGCTTCGGCTCACTGGGCTCTCAGCTCCCGACTCCAACCGCTGTGACAAAAGCCCGCGAAAGTGGGTTTTTCTACTCACCGGGCCTCGGCTCACTGGTCTATCAGCTCCCGACTCCAACCGCTGTGAGAAAAGCCTGAGAATGTGAGTTTTTGTACTCACCGCGCCTCGGCCCACAGGTCTGTCAGCTCTCGACTCCAACCGCTGTGAGAAAAGCCCACGAAAGTGAGGATTTGTGCTCACTGCGCCTCGGCCCACTGGTCTCTCAGCTCCCGACTCCAACCGCTGTGAGAAAAGACCGCGAAAGTAAGTTTTTATACTCCCCGGGCTTCGGCTCACTTGTCTCTCAGCTCCCGACTCCAACCGCTGTGAGACAAGCCTGGGAAAGTGAGTTTCTTTACTCACCGGACCTCGGCTCACTGGTCTCTCAGCTCCCGATTCCAACCACTGTGAGAAAAGCCCGCGAACGTGAGTTTATATACTAACCGCGCCTCGGCCCACAGATCTCTAAGCTCTCGACTCCAACCGCTGTGGGAAAAGCCCACGATATTGCGTTTTTATACTCACCGGGCCTCGGCTCACTGGTCGCTCAGCCCCCGACTCCAACCACTGTGAGAAAAGCCAGTGAAAGTGAGTTTCTTTACTCACCAGGTCTCAGCTCACTGGTCTCTCAGCTCCCGACTCCAACCGCTGTGAGAAAAGCCCGTGAAAGTGTGTTTTTATACTCACTGGGCCTCGGCTTACTGCTCTCTCAGCTACCGACTCCAACCGCTGTGAGAAAAGCCCGCGAAAGTGAGTTTTTATACTCACCGGGCCTCGGCTCACTGGTCTCTCAGTTCCCGACTCCAACCGCTGTGAGAAAAGCCCGTGAAAGTGAGTTTTTATACTAACAGGGCCTCGGCTCACTGTTCTCAGCTACAGGCTCCAACCGCTGTGAGAAAAGCCCGTGAAATTGAGTTATTTTACTCACCGGGCCTCGGCTCACTGGTCTCTCAGCTCCCGACTCCAACTGCTGTGAGGAAAGCCCGTGAAAGTGAGTTTTTATACTCATCGGACCTCGGCTCACTGGTCTCTCAGCTCCTGAGTCCAACCGCTGTGAGAAAAGCCCATGAAAGTGAGCTTTTATACTCACCGGGCCTCGGCTCAATGGTCTCTCAGCTCCCGTTTCCAACCACTGTGAGAAAAGCCCGCGGAAGTGAGTTTCTTTTCTCACCAGGCTTCGGCTCACTGGGCTCTGAGCTCCCGACTCCAACCGCTGTGACAAAAGCCCGCGAAAGTGAGTTTTTCTACTCACCGGGCCTCGGCTCACTGGTCTCTCAGTTCCCGACTCCAACCGCTGTGAGAAAAGCCTGAGAAAGTGAGTTTTTGTACTCACCGCGCCTCGGCCCACAGGTATCTCAGCTCTCGACTCCAACTGCTGTGGGAAAAGCCCAGGAAAGTGAGGATTTGTGCTCACTGCGCCTCGGCGCACTGGTCTCTCAGCTTCCGACTCCAACCGCTGTGAGAAAAGACCGCAAAAGTGAGTTTTTATACTCCCCGGGCTACGGCTCACTTGTCTCTCAGCTCCCGACTCCAACCGCTGTGAGACAAGCCCGCGAAAGTGAGTTTCTTTACTCACCGGGCCTCGGCTCACTGGTCTCTCAGATGCCAACTCCAACCGCTGTGAATAAAAGTCCGCAAAATTGAGATTTTATACTCACCGGGCCTCGGCTCACTGGTCTCTCAGCCCCCGACTCCAACTGCCGTGAGAAAAGCCCGTGAAAGTTAGTTTTTATACTCACCAGGCCTCGGCTCACTGGTCTCAGCTCCTGACTCCAACTGCTGTGAGAAATGCCCGTGAAAGTGAGTTTTTATTCTCACCAGGCCTCGGCTCACTGGTCTCTCAGCTCCCGACTCCAACCGCTGTGAAAAAAGCCCGCGAATGTGATTTTTTATACTCACCGGTCCTCGGCTCACTGGTCTCTCAGCTCCCGACTCCAACCGCTGTGAGAAAAGCCCACCAAAGTGATTTTCTTTACTCACCGAGCCTCCGCCCGCTGGTCTCTCAGCTCCCGACTCCAACCGCTCCCGACTCCCGATTGCAATGTTCTATTGCATTGTAAATGATCATTTTATTGCAAAGTCGTATTACATTGCAATGTGCTATTGCATTGCAAATGACGGTTATGTTGCAAAGCCATATTCCATTTCAATATGTTATTGCATTGAAAATTACTATTATATTGCAACGTTATATAAAATTGCAAAGTTCTGTTGCTTTGCAAATGACTATTATATTGCAAAAAGATATTCCACTGCAAAATGCTATTGCATTGGAAATGACGATGATATGGCAAGGCGATATTCCATTTCAATGTGTTATTGCATTGAAAATTACTATTATATTGCAAATGACTGTTACATTGCAAATTATATTACATTGCAATATTCTACTTCAATGCAAATCACAAATATATTGCAAAGCGATATTCCATTGCAATGTTCGATTGCAATTGACTTTTGCATTGCAGAGTGATATTGCATTGCAATGTTCGATTGCACGACAAATGACTATTATATTGCAAAGCGACATACCATTGCAATTTTCTATTGCATTGTAAATGACGATTATGTTGCAAAGCGATATTCCATTGCAAGGCGCTACTGCACTGCAGAGAACTATTATACTGCAAAGTGATATTTCATTGCAATGTTCTATTTCATTTCAAATGACAATTATATTGCAAAGCTACAATCCACAGCAGTGTGCTATTGCATTCGAAATTAGTATTAAATTGGAAAATGATATTCTGTTGCAATGTGCTGTTGCTTTGCAAATGATTATTAGATTGCAAAGTGATATTGCATTGCAATGTTCTATTGCTCTGCAAATGACTATTATATTGCAATGTGCTATTACATTGCAAATGAATATTATATTTGAAAGTGATATTCCATTGCAATGTGTAATTGCATTGAAAATTACTATTCTTTTGCAAATGACTCTTATGTTGCAAAGTATATTCCATTGCATTATTTTATTGCATTGCAAATCATAAATATATTGCAAAGTGATATTCCATTGCAATGTTCTATTGCATTGCAAATGACTTTTACATTGCAAAGTGACATTGCATTGCAATGTTTGATTGCACTGCACACAACTATTATATTGCAAAGTAATATTCAATTGCAATGTGCTATTGCATTGGAAATGACTATTAGATTGCAAATTAATATTCCATTGTATTGTGCTATTGCTTTGTAAATGCCGATTATATTGCAAAGTGATATTCCATTACAATGTGCTATTGCATTGCAAATCGCTTTTACATTGCAAAGTTAAATTCCATTGTTATGTTTTATTTCACAGCAAATGACTATTATATTGCAAATTAATATTCCATTGCACTGTTCTATGGCATTGCAAATGACGATTATTTTGCAATGTGATATTCCATTGCAATGTACTATTGCATTGTGAATGACAATTATATTGCAAAGTGAGATTCCATTTCAATATTTTATTGCATTGCAAATGACGATTATATTGCAAAGTGCTATTCAATTGCAAGGTGTTATCATTTTGAATTATAATGGTCAATTGCAATGCAATAGCACATTGCAATGGCAAATCATTTTGCAATATAACCATCATTTGCAATGCAATAGAACATGAAATATTGCTTTGCAATATAATAGTCCTTTCAAATGCAATAGCATTTTATAATGGAATATCTTTCTGCAATATTATAGACATTTGCAATGCAATAGAACATTGCAATTTAATATAACCTTGCAATATAATATTAAATATACCACGTAGCAATATATATTAGTAACTTGCAATTCAATAACACACTGCAATGGAATGTCGCTTTGCTATATAATCGTCATTTGCAATGCAAAATAAAATTGCAATTGAATATCACATGAAAATATAATCATGATTTGCAATGCAATAGCACATTGCAATGGAATATCACTTTACAATATAATAGTCAGTTGCAATTAAATAGAACATTGAAATGAAATATCACATTGCAATAAAGTAGTCATTTGCAATGCAATAGCACCTTGCAATGGAGTAGCACTTTGCAATAGAATAGTCATTTGCAATGCAACAGAACATTGCAACGGAATATCACGTTCGATTGCACTGCAAATGATTATTAAATTAAACATAGAAATTTAGAAGATAGGAGCAGGACTAGGCCATTCGGCCCCTCGAGGCTGCTTCGCCATTCAGTGCGATCATGGCTGATCATCCAAATTCAGTACCCTGTCCCTGGCTTCTCCCCACACCCCTTGATCCCTTTAGCCTTAAGAAATATATCCAACTCCTTCTTGAATACATTTAATGAATTGGCCTCTACTGCCTTCTGTGGCAGAGAATTCCACAGGTTCACCACACTCTGGTAGAAGCAATTCCTCCTAATTTCTGTCCTAAATGGCTTACCCCTTATCCTTAGACTGTGCACCTGGTTCTGGGCTCCATGGCCATCGGGAACATCCTTCTTGCATCTAGTCTCTCCAGTCCTGTCAGAATTTTATAAGTTTCAATGAGATCCCCTCTCATTCTTCTAAACTCCAGCGAGTATAGCCCGATCGACCCAAACTCTCCTCATATGTCATTCCTGCCATCCCAGGTATCAGCCTGGTGAATCTTCGCTGAACTCCTTCCATAGCAAGAACATTGTTCCTCAGATAAGGCGACGAAAACAGCACACAATACTCAAGATGTGGTCTCACCAAGGCCCTGTACAAGTGCAGCAAGACATCCTTGTTCCTGTACTCAAACGCTCTCTACGAAAGCCAACATACCCTTTGCCTCCTGAACCGCCTGCTGCACCTGCATGCTTACCTTCAGCGACTGGTGCACAAGGGCACCCAGGTCTCGTTGGACTTCCTCTTCTCCCAATCTATTGCCATTCAGATAATAATCTGCCTTCCTGTGTTTGCCACCAAAGTGGATAACCTTGCATTTATCCATGTAATATTGCATCTGCCATGCTTCTGCCCAATCACCCAACCTGTCCAAATCATCCTGGAGTTTCTCGGCATCCTCCTCACAGCACACATGCCTACCCAGCTTTGTGTTGTCTGCAAACTTGGAGATATTACATCTAGTTCTCTTGTCTAGATCATTAATATATATTGTGAATAACTGGGGTCCAAGGACCGATCCCTGCGGTACCCCACTAATCACTGCCTGCCAATCAGAAAAAGACCCGTTTATTCCAACTCGTTGCTTTCTTCTGCCAACCAGTTCTCTATCCAAATCAATACCTTGCCCCCAATCCCATGTGCCTTAACTTTACACGCTAATCTCAAAAGCGGGACCTTATCAAAAGCCTTCTGAAAGTCCAAATACACCACATTCACTGATTCTCCCTTTTTCAATTTTATTAGTTACATCCTCAAAAAATTCCAGTAAATTAGTCAAGCATGATTTACCTTTTGTAAATCCATGTTGACTTTGTCCGATCCTGTCACTGTTTTCCAAGTGCTCTGCTATTACATCTTTTACAATGGACTCTAGCATTTTCCCCACTACCGATGTCAGGCTTACCGGTCTGTATTTCCCCATTTTCTCTCTACCATCTTTTTTGAATAGTGTGGTAACATTAGCTACACTCCAATCCATGGGTACTGTTCCAGATTCCATCAAATGTTGGAAGATGATCATCAAAGCATCTACTATTTCTGGGGCCACTTGCCTAAGTTCCCTAGGATGTAGATTATCAGGCCCTTGGGGTTTATCGGCCTTCAAAGCCGTCAATTTCCCTAACATCATTTCCCTACAAATACTGATTTGTTACAGTTCCTCCCTTTCTTCAGACGCTATGTTCCCCGACATCTCTGGGATGTTATTTGTGTCCTCCTTTGTGAAGACAGAACAAAAATATGTATTTAATTAGTCCACCATTTCTTTGTTCCCCATTATCAATTCCCCTGATTCTGACTGCAAGGGACCTATGCTTGACTTCACCAATCTTTTTCTCTTCACATATCTATAAAAGCTTTTACAGTCAGTTTTTATGTTGCCTGCAAGCTTTCTCTCATATTCTATTTTCCCCTTCTTAATTAATCCCTTTGTCCTCCTTTGCTGAATCCTAAACTGCTCCCAATCCTCAGGTTTACTGCTTTTTCAGGCCAATTTACATGTCCTCTCCTTGGATCTTATGCTATCCTTAATTTCCCTTGTTAGCCACGGTTGAGTCACATTTTTTTTTATTTTTATGCCAAACTGGGATGAACAAATTCTGCAGTTCATCCATGCGGTCTTTGAATGTTTGCCATTGCCTATCCACCGTCAACCCTTTGAGTGACATTCCCTAATCAATCCCACCCAACTCATGCCTCATACCACCGTAATTTCCTTTATTTAAGTTCAGTACCCTTTTCTCTGAGTCAACTACTTAATTCTCCATCTTAATGAAGAATTCTCTCATATCATGATCGCTCCGACCCAAGGGGCCTCGTACAACAAGATTGCTAATTAATAGTTTCCCATTACATAATACCCAGTCTAAGGTGGCCTGATCTCTGGTTGGTTCCTCGAAATATTGGTCCAGGAACCCATCCCATAAACACTCCAGGAATTCCTCCTCCACAGTATTGTTACTAATTTGATTAGCCCAATCTATATGTAGGTTAAAATCACCCATGATGACTGCTGTGCCTTTATTGCACACTTCTCTAATTCCCCTTTTAATGCCATCCCCAACCTTCGCATTTCTGTTTGGAGCTCTATATACCACTCCCACTAATGATTTCTGCCACTTGGTATTTCACAGTTCTACCCAAACAGATTCCACATCATCAGAGCTAATATCATTCCTTACAATTGTGTTTATCCCTTCTTTACGCAGCAATGCTACTCCACCTCCCTTTCCTTTTGCCTATCTTTCCTGGATATTGCATACCCCTGGATGTTGAGGTCCCAGCCTTGGCCACCCTGGAGCCATGTTTCCATAATCCCAATCAAATCATGTTCATTTACCTCTATTTGCACAGCTAATTCATCCACCTTATTACGAATGTTCCTCGCATTAAGACACAAAGTGATCTGGCAGTAGCTGCAGCTGGACAAACTTCCTGCACACATGGTTGTCAGGGTCACAGGAAGTGCCCCTGAGTTCCCACATAGCGCAGGAGGAGCATACCATGGGGCCGAGCTCTCCTGCCATGACTTACTCTTTAATTAATACAAACTAAATTAAATCAAATCAATCCCACTAATTACACTACAGTTAAATGATATAATTAAGGTCCCTGGTTTACCTACAGTCCCCGCTACACCACAGAGAACTTTAAAACTATAAGCCACTGAAATAAAGTTTGAAAAGAGAGAAATACTCACCAACCAATCATCTTACCTGCTTTCTGGTGATGTCACACTTCGATACTTTTTACTTCTCTTCCTCCCTCTGAGATTGGTAAACCTACCTGGTCCTCACCGCCGCTTTATAGCCTCGCCGCCGAGTCTCCCGCAGGTCCGCCACTGCCGCCGCTCTGAGGCCTACCTGGTCCTCGCTGCCGCTTTATAGCCTCGCCGCCGAGTCTCCCACTGGTCCACTGCTGCCGCTGCTCTGAGGCCTACCTAGTCCTCACCGCCGTTTTATAGCCTCACCGATGAGTCTCCCACAGATCTGCCTCTGCCGCCGCTCTTCTATTGCAATGGCCTATTGTATTGTAAATGATTATAGTATTGCAAAGTCGTATTTCATTTCAATGTGCTATTGCATTGCAAATGACGATTATGTTGCAAAGCGATATTCCATTTCAATTTGCTACTGCATTGCAAATGACGATTATAATGCAAAGGGATATTCAATTACAAAGTGCTATTGCATTGAAAATTACTATTATATTGCAAATGACTGTTATATTGCAGAGTATATTCCATTGCAATATTCTATTGCATTGCAAATCACAAATATATAGCAAAGTGATATTCCATTGCCAATGACTTTTACCTTGCAAAGTGATATGATATTTCAATGTTTGATTGCACTGCAACTATTATATTGTAAAGTGATATTGCATTGCAAACTTATATTGCACTGCAAATGACTATTATATAAGAACATAAAAAATAGGAGCAGGAGTAGGCCAATCGGCCCCTCGAGCCTGCTCCATCATTCAATAAGATCATGGCTGATCTGATCCTAACCTCAAATCTTCTATCACTCTGCATCAGCCCGAACGCTTGTGATCTCCCGGGAGAGGCAAAAAACCAGATAAAGACCCAATGGCCAATTTGGGAGAAAGAAATCTGGGAAATTCCTCTCCGACCCATCTAGGCGATCGAAATTCTTCCAGGAGATCACTCTGTCCCTATATTTTCTACAGTACTTACCTTCTGTAAAGGCGATCTCCACCCCAGCCAGGAACAGGAATAAAACCATCTCCTGAAAACTAACACAGAATTAGAACACAGTGGGCTAAAAATTCAGTTTGGGGTGCCAAGCTCGCCTGGGCACCGGAATTACCGCTGCACGCGGAGCTACTTGTGCCATCGGGATATTCAGTTTCTGCGCCCCAAATGGAAGCCGGCCGCTAAACAAGGCTTTCGGCGCCCCACTTGGGGCGCTGAAACTGAATTTCGGTGCGCAAAGTGCCGCAGCGCCACCCGCTGCGGCACGGCAGGCTGCGGTACTGCAGGCCTTCCTCCCACTGTTAAGGGGGAGGTGCCTGCAACAGCGCGATCCCCGCTCGCGAGTGCCGGAAAATGAGCCGGGCACCAAGAAGAAGTGCCGGGCTCTCGGGAAACAGCTGGCACTGCCACGGGGGGGGGTGTGTAGGAGGCCGGGGATGGAGGTGCGGTCAGGCGGCCGCCAAAAAAGCGGCCGGCCGCACTGCCACCTTAACTCGCCCCACTACTGCCACAGGTAGGCCCCTGTGTACCGGTCGCTACTTGCGGCCGGCGTGGAAGAGGCGGCCGCGACCTAATATGGTGCTCGGGGCGGTAGCGGGGCACTGCGCACACCGATGACATCATCGGTGGCGGCGCAGCGCTACAGGTTAACGCCGCCATTAGCGCCCCGCTAAATATCGTGGTGGTTGTGGCCAGTGGCGCTAAAGCCTCTGAGTGGCCTCTTTGGGCGCAATCTGGTGGTGCAATCAACTGAATTTCTAGGCCAGTAGGAGCAGAACCAGGCTACACAGCCCCTGGGCCCACTCCACTACCCACATGGCCATGACCATTCCGAACCTAGACTCATGTACAATTTCCTGCCCGCTCCCCGTAACCCTTAATTCCCTTTACTTCTACGAAACTATCTATTTCTGTTTTAAATTTATTTAATGATGTAGCTTTCACAGCTTTCTGGGGCAGCAAATTCCACAAACCTACCACCCTCTGAGTAAAGAAGTTTCTCCCCATCTCAGTTTTAAAAGAGCAGCCCCTTATTCTAAGATTATGCCCCCTAGTTCTAGTTTCACCCATCATTGGGAACATCCTCACCGCATCCACCCGATCAAGCCCCTTCACAATCTTATATGTTTCAATAAGATCACCTCTCATTCTTCTGAACTCCAATGAGTAGAGTCCCAATCTACTCAACCTCTCCTCATATGACTACCCCCTCATCCCCAGGATTAACCGAGTGAACCTTCTTTGTACTGACTCGAGAGCAAGTATGTCTTTTCTTAAGTATGGGCAACAAAACTGTATGCAGTATTCCAGGTGCGGTCTCACCAATATGTTGTACAACTGCAGCAATACCTCCTTGTTTTTATATTCCATCCCCCTAGCAATAAAGCCAACATTCCATTGGCCTTCTTGATCACTTGCTGCACCTGCATACTAACTTTTTGAGTTTCGTGCACCAGGACCCCCAGATCCCTTTGTACTACAGTACTTTCCAGTTTCTTGCCATTAAGATAATAACTTGCTCAATGATTTTTCCTGCCAAAGTGCATAACCTCACACTTTCCAGTATTGTATTCCATCTGCCAAATCTCTGCCCGCTTACTTAGCCTGTCTATGTCCCTTTGCAGGTTTTTTATGTCCTCCTCACTCACTACTTTCCATCCCATCTTTGTATCATCTGCAAACTTTGATATGATACACTCGGTCCCCTCCTCCAAATCGTTAATGTAGATTGTAAAGAGTTGGGGACCCAGCACTGACCCCTGCGGAACACCACTAGTTACTGGTTGCCAATCTGAGAATGAACCATTTATCCCAACTCTCTGCTTTCTGTTAGATAGCCAATCCTCCACCCACGCCAGAATATTACCCCCAATCCCGTGATTTTTTATCTTGAGCAATAATCTTTTGTGTGGCTCCTTGTCAAATGCCTTTTGGAAGTCAAAATACATTATGTCCACTGGTTCCCCTTTATCCACCCTGTATGTTACTTCCTCAAAAAACTCCAGCAAATTTGTCAAACATGACTTCCCCTTCATGAAACCATGCTGAGTTTGTCCTATTAAATTATGTTTATCCAAATGTCCCGTTACTGTCTCCTTAATAATGGACTCTAACATTTTACCAACCACAGATGTTTGGCTAACAGGTCTATAGTTTCCAGCCTTCTGCCTACTATCCTTTTTAAATAAGGGTGTTACATTAGCAGTTTTCCAATCTGCCGGGACCATTGCTGAGTCCAGTGAGTTTTGGAAAATTATTACCAATGCATCCACAATCCCTACCGCTACTTCTTAAGGTAATATTCCATTGCAATATTCTAGTGCATTGCAAATGACTATAATATTGCAAGGTGATATTCCATTGCAATGTGATATTGCATTGCAAATGACTTTTGTATTTGGAAGTGATATTACATTGCAATGTGATGTTGCATTAAAAATAACGATTATATTTCAAAGTGATATTACATTGCAATGTGCTATTGCATTGTAAATTACTATTCTTTTGCAAATGACTCTTCTGTTGCAAAGTATATTCAATTGAAATATTCGATTGCATTGCAAGCCACAAATATATTGCGCAGTGATATTGCATTGCAATGTTCAATTGCATGACAAATGACTATTATATTGCAGAGCAATATTCCATTGCCATGTTCTATTGCATTGTAAATGACGATTATGTTGCAAAGCGATATTCTATTTCAATTCTCTTTTGCATTGCAAATTATTATTAGATTGCAAAGTGGCATTCCATTGCAATGTTCCATTGCACTGCAAATGACTATTATATTGCAAAGTGATATTGCATTGCAATGTTCTATTGCACTACAAATGACTATTATATCGTAAAGTAATATTCCATTGCAATGTTCTATTGCATTGCAAATTACTATAATATTACAAGGTGGTATTACATTGAAATGTGCTATTGCATTGCAGATGAATATTATATTTGGAAGTGATATTCCATTGCAATGGGCTATTGCATTGAAAATGATGATTATATTTAAAAGTGACATTCCATTGCAATGTGCTATTCAATTGCAAATGACTATTATATTGCAAAGTGACATTCCAATGCAATGTGTTATTGCATTGAAAATTACTATTCTATTGCAAATGACTCTTACATTGCAATGTATACATCATTGCAATATTCAATTGCATTGTAAATCACAAATATATTGCAAAGTGATATTCCATTGCAATGTTCTATTGCATTGCAAATGATTTTTACATTGTAAAGTGACATTGCATTGCAATGTTCGATTGCACTGCAAATGACTATTATATTGCAAAATAAAATTCAATTGCAATGCTCTATTGCATTGCAAATGACTATTATATTGCAAGGAGATACTGCATTGCAATGTGCTATTGCATTGCAAATGACTATTATATTGCAAGGCGATATTCCATCGCAATTTGCTATTGCATTGCAAATGACTATTATATTGCAAATTTATATTCCATTGTATTGTGCTATTGCTTTGCAAATGACGATTATATTGCAAAGTGATATTCCATTGCAATGTGCTATTGCATTGGAAATGATGACAATATTGCCAAGGAATATTCCATTGCAATGTGCTATTGCATTGCAAACGACCATTATATTGCAAAATGATATTACATTGTAATGTGCTATTGCAATGCAAATGACGGTTATATACAAAGCGATATTCCATTTCAATGTGCTATTGCATTGCAATTGACCATTATACTGCAAAGCGATATACCATTTCAATGTGCTATTTCATTGCAAATGATGATTATATTGCAAAGTAATATTCCATTGCAATGTGTTATTGCATTGAAAATTAATCTTATATTGCAAATGACTGTTTATTGCAAAGTATATTCCATTGTAATTTTCTATTGAATTGCAAGTCACAAATATATTGCAAAGCAATATTCCACTACAATGTTCTATTCCATTTAAAATGAAAATTATATTGCAAATCTACATTCCATTGCTTTGTGCTATTGCATTACAAATGACTTTTTGTTATTACCGGGTGGTTAAGGTCCAAATAAGGGATATAAGTGAGACTTCAGGAACTCGAAACTTTGCTTTTAATTTACACAGAACCAGGAGCGAACAGAGCTATCACAACTAAAGGCATGCACATCAATTCAACTGCACGAGCAATCTAAGATGGTTGATCCTATGATGTTTATATACCCATAATGCAGTTTTACCTTAAGACAAGTAATTATAATCCCCTTAGCATTTGTCTCGCTCTGGTGGACAACTTAAGCATTACATCCGAGATTACTATATCCCCCCCCTCTTAAGTTACAACAATTCTTAACAACATTCTTACTAAGTCCATAAGGAAACTTCTTTAACGATAGTCCATCCTGAACAATCTAGCAGGTTGTGATCAATCGCTCCGGTGGCTTGTGAGACCTTGTTGAACGTCTTACAGTCAAGTCCCTGCTTGGTTGTGGTAGAGCCACCTGCTGCTCCTGAGCAGTACTCAGAGTATCTGACTCTGCTACGATAGTTTCCTCTTGATTAAGGGGTCCAGGTGTAATTGTCTCTGTTCATGGTGGTGGGACCACCAATGCATTTGGATAACTGAGGACCAACTTGTCCTCCTGCATTTCCTCTGGAACCTCCAGTCCGATCTCCCGTTGTCTGTTCAGTATCTGATCCACATATCTGCGTACTACCTGACCAGTTCCCAACATGACCTTATATGAAACTGGACCAGTCATTGAATCTATGATGCCAGGAATCCATTTTGGACCATAACTGAAATTTCTGGTAAGGACCGCATCGCCTTCTCCAAAACTGCGGCTCTTTGTCCTTCTGTCATGGTTCTCCTTTTGTTTGAACTGTCGGTTTTCCACCATCCTCTTTAGACTTGGGTGAACCAGGTCAAGAGTGGAGCGTAGTCGACAGCCTAACAATAACTCAGCAGGAGAGAGTCCTGTGGTAGATTGAGGCGTTATTCTGTAGCTGAACAGAACTCGTGACACCTTTGCTGTCAAACTCCCTTCTGCACTTTTTTCATCATCTCCTTAAATGTTTGTACGGCTCTCTCCGCAAGTCCATTTGAAGATGGATGATATGGAGCTGAAGTCACGTGTACTATGTCATTGTTTCTCATGAACTCTTTTGTTTCTGTTCTCACAAAACACATGGCATTGTCACTTACTACAATCTCTGGTATCCCTTGATTACTAAAACTCCTACGCAGGCAGTCTATAATAACTGTAGAGGAAGCAGAATTTACAGGATACACATCCATCCATTTGGAATGTGCATCAATGATTATGAGGAAAATCTTTCCCATGAATGGACCCGCATAATCAACATGTAATCTTCTCCATGGTTTATCCGGCCACTCCCAGGGGTGGAGTGGAGCCGCTGCTGGTGCCTTCCTGTGTGCTTGACAAGTGCTGCATGTCTTGACAAGATTTTCTATCTCCTCATCTAGCTTTGGCCACCACAAGTAACTCCTTGCCAATGCTTTCGTGTGCGAAACTCCAGGGTGACACTGATGTAGTTGCACTAGGATAAACTGTCATGCTGGCTGTGCAATAATCACACGAGCTCCCCACAACACGCAACCGTCCTGCACACTCAGCTCTGTCTTCCTGCCACTGTAAGGTGTGAAATCAGTCCCTTCCGGATGTTGTGGCCAACCCCTCATTACATATTCTCGGACTCTCGACAGTACTGGATCTTCACCTGTCCATGTCCTTACTTGTTCTGCGTTCACAATTGCCGTGTCCGTGTCCTCCAACATCAAAACTCTGTCCTCTGGAGCTGGAGCTGCACGGATAGGTGTACCTAGTAGTGGAAGATGGTTCAAGGCATCTGCGTTCCCATGGTACTTGCCCGCTTTGTAAACGATGACATACTCATATGCCCTCAACATCACTGCCCATCTCTGGATTTGGGGTGACACCATCTGTGGTACTGCTTTCGTCTCATTGAAAAGAGATAGAAGACATTTATGATCGGTGCATATAGTGAATTTCCTGTCATATATGTACTTATGAAACCTCTGTAACCCAAACATTACTGCTAATCCCTCTTTATCCAACTGGGAATAGCTTTTTTTCCGCTGGGGTCAGAGTTCGTTACATAAACCCTATTGGTCTTTCTGTTCCATCTTCCATACAGTGTGAAAGAACTGCCCCCACCCCATAAGGTGAAGCGTCACAAGAGAGAATGATGTCTTTCTCTGCATTTTAGTGAACCAACACATCCGAGGACAGCATCAGTTTCTTGGATTGTTCAAATGAAACCCTCTGTTCCTCTTCCCACTGCCACTAATCTCCTTGTGCAGTAGTTTGTGAAGAGGTGCTAACACTGTTGACATGTTTGGCAAAAACCTGTTATAATAGTTTAGCAGTCCCAGGTAAGCTCTTAACTCAGTCACATTTGTAGGATCTGGTGCCTCCTGCAGTGCTTTTACCTTCTCCTTGATTGGATGGAGCCTGGTGGCGTCCACTCTGTGTCCCAGGAACACGGCCTCATTCCCCATGAATAGTACACTTACTCCTCTTGAGCCGTAACCCAGCCTTATCCAATCTTTGAAGTACCTCTCTCAGAGTGCTCAGATGCTCCTGGTCGGTTCTTCCCATCACCAGAATTTCATCGAGATAGATGGAAACATGTGGAATCCCTTGCAGTGCACCCTCGATAGTTCTCTGGAAGATAGCTGGACTAGATGAGACACCAAATGGCAAGCAGTTATTGGTAAACAAACCCTTGTGTGTGTTTATGGTTACATACTTCTTGGATTCCTCATCTAGCGTAATCTGCAAGTATGGGTGACTCATATCCAGCTTCGTGAATTTCTTCCCTCCAGCCAGGTTTGCAAAAAGATCCTCAGTTTTAGGAATAGGATACTGTTCTAGTTTAGATACCCTATTTACAGTCAATTTATAATCTCTACAGATTCTTACCGAATTGTCTGGTTTTAAAACAGGTACAATGGGAGCTGCCCATTCTGAACATTTCACGGGTTGCAGAATGTTCTCCCTCAAAAGACGATCAAGCTCAGCCTCTACCTTCGGTTTCATGGCATAAGGCACAGATCGTTGTTTAAAAAACCTTGGCAGTGCCTCCTTGTTGACATAAGTCTTAGCTGGGGGGCCATTACATGTTCCAAGTTCTTCCTTGAATACATTCTCATGTTCAATCAACACGTCTTGCAAAGACAACTGTTTGCCGCTCTCCATTTGATTTATTGCTCCCCAATCCAATTTAAGTTATTTTATCCAGCCCCGACCTAACAAATTTGGTCCAGAGCCCGATACTACAACTACAGGTAGCTGTTCCACGGTGTCCCTGTGTTTCACTGTTACAATAGCTGTACCCAATGTTGCCACTTGTTCACTGGTAAAGGTTTTAAGCTTCATAGAGCAAGACATTAACTCTGGATCTTTTGCGCGGTTCCACAATTTTGAATACTCTTCCCTGTTCATTATGGTTACGCCACATCCAGTATCCACCTCAAAGTTGACCATAGTGTTAGTTACTATCATTTGCAAAGTGATAGGATCCACTTTTGGAATGTCCTCTACCATACTATGCATTATGAACACGTCGTCTTCTTTCTCAGCTTCTCCACTGATGTGGTGTGTTCCCTGTTTTTTCACTTCTCTTTCCAGGTTTTGCTTCTCTCCCCCTTTAGGTTTATATACCTCCAGGGTAGCTTTTGCTCTACATGCACGTTTGATATGTCCTTTATGCCCACACTTGTTGCACTTTTCCTCCAGAAACCTGCATTCCCTTGCCAGGTGATCGCCATTGCATCTATAGCATGCCTTTAAATGCGCGCGTTGTGATATTTAACTTGTGCACCAGTGTCTGACCTGTAACTTGCTTCGTAGTAGACCAGTCTGAACCTTTTATTTCTTTTACATCTCGGTTCACTGTCTCTATTAATTGAGCAAGTTCCAATGCTTTTTCATACGTAAGCCCAGTCTCGGACAATAATCTCCTCTGCATTCGAGCATCCATTATTCCGCAAACCAGCCTATCTCTCAGCACGTCTTTCAAGCTGTTCCCGTAATTGCAATCATGCGCCAGTTTTCTCAACACCGCTACATAATCCAACACAGTTTCTCCCGGTATCCTGTTCCGTGAATTAAATTTGAAACGCTGTACAATCGCACTCGGTCTGGGATTGAAATGTTCCTTTAGCAAGTCCACTAATTCAGTAAATGATTTATCTCCAGGTTTTTCAGGACTGCATAAGTTTCTCAGTAAACTATATGTTAGACTTCCCACCGAAGTTAGCAAAATAGCACTCCGTTTTCCAACACCAACAATATCATTTGCTTCAAATAAATGCTCTAATAACTCACAGTATTCGATCCAAGTTTGATTTTGAACATCAAAAGCAGAAATCTCTCCTACTCGAGTAGCCATGATTCAGATACAGTGTTCTTGTATTTTCCCTACTTCAAGTTGAAACTGTTAATCCTCGTCGCCAAAATGTTATAACCGGGTGGTTAAGGTCCTTCAGGAACTCAAAACTTTGCTTTTAATTTACACAGAACCAGGAGAGAACAATGCTCTCACAACTAAAGGCATGCACATCAATTCAACTGCACGAGCAATCTAAGATGGTTGATCCTATGATGTCATTCTACCCATAGTGCAATTTTACCTTAAGACGAGTAATTATAATCCCCTTAGCATTTGTCTCGCTCTGGTGGACAACTTAAGCATTACATCCGAGATTACTATACTTTTACATTGCAAAGTGACATTTCATTGCAATGTTCCATTGCACTGCAAATGACTATTATATTGCAAAGTAATACTCAATTGCAATATTCTATTGAATTACAAATGACTATTATATTGCAAGGAGATATTCCATTGTAATGTGCTATTGCATTGCAAATGACTATTATATTGCAAAGTTAAATTGCATTGCTGTGTTCTATTGCGCTGCAAATGACTATTATATTGCAATATAATATTCCATTGCACTGTTCTATGGCATTGCAAATGACGATTATTCTGCATTGCGATATTCCATTGCAATGTGCTATTGCATTGCATATGACTATTCAATTGCAAAGTGCTATTCCATTGCTATGTGCTAATGCATTGCAAATCACTACTGTATTGCAATGTGATATTCCATTTCAATGGTCTATTTAATTGCAACTGACTATTATATTGTAAAGTGATATTCCATTGCAATGCGCTATTGCATTGCATTTGACGGTTACATTGCAACGCGATATACCATTTCAATATGCTATTGCTTTGCAAATCATGATTATATTGTGACGTGATATTCAATTGCAATTTTATTTTGCATTGCAAATGATGATTATATAGCAAAGTGACATTCCATTGCAGTGTGCTGTTGCATTGCAAGTTACTAATATATGGCAACGTGGTATTCCATTGCAATGTTCTATTGCACTTGAATTTAATATTATATTGCAAGGTTGTATTAAATTGCAATGTTCTATTGCATTGCAAATGACTATTATATTGCAAAAAGATATTCCATTGTAAAATGCTATTGCATTTGAAAGGGCTATTATAATATTCCATTGCAATGTTCAATTGCATTAGCAAATGACAGTTATATTGCAAAGTGAATTGCCATTGCAATGTGCTATTGCATTGCAATTGATCATTATAATTCAAAATTATATTACATTGCAATGTGCTACTGCATTGCAAACGACCATTATATTGCAAAATGATATTCCATTTCAAAGTGCTATTGCATTGCAAATGACGATTATGTTGCAAAGCGATATTCCATTTCAATGTGCTATTGCACTTGCAAATGACGATTTTGTTGCAAAACAATATTCCATTTCAATGTGCTATTGCATTGCAAATGACGATTATATTGCAAAACAATATTCCATTTCAATGTGCTATTGCTTTGCAAATGATGATTATATTGCAAAGCAATATTGCATTTCAATTTGCTACTGCATTGCAAATGACGATTATACTGCAAACTGACATTCAATTGCAATATTCTATTGCATTGCACATGACTTTTATATTGCAAAGTGAAATTCCATTGCAATGTTCTTTTTACTGCAAATTCTATTATATTGCAAAGCGTTATCCCACCGCAATGTTTTACTGCATTGCAAATGATGGTTATATTGCACACTTATATTACTTTGCAATGTGCTATTGCATTACAAATTATGATTATTTTGCAATGCGATATTCCATTGCAATGTGCTATTGCATTGCAAATGACTGTTCTACTTCAAAGTGTCATTCCATTGCAATGTATTATTGCATTGCAAATGATTATTGCATTTCAATGCGATGTTCATTTCCAATATGCTTTTGCATTGCAACTGATGTTTATTTAGCACTGCGATAGTAAATTGCAATGTGCTATAGCATTGCAAATGACGATTAAGTTACAAAGCGATATTTCATTTCAATGTGCTATTGCATTTCAAAATACTTTATATTAGAAAGTGATATTCCATTGCAAATGATATTATATAGCAAAGTGATATTCCATTGCAATGAGCGATTGCATTACATTTGATGATAATATTGCAAAGCGATATTCCACTGCAATGTGCTATTGCAATGCAAATGACGATTATATTGCAAAGCAATATTCCTTTTCAATGTGCTGTTGCATTGCAAATGACGATTATATTGCAGTGATAATCCATTGCAATGTGTTAATGCATTGAAAATTACTATTATATTGCAAATGACTGTTACATTGCAAAGTATATTGCATTGCTATATTCTATTGCATTGCAAACCACAAATATATTGCAAAGTGATATTCCATTGCAATGTTCTATTGCATTGCCAATGACTTTTACCTTGCAAAGTGATATGGCATTGTAATGTTCGATTGCACAGCAACTGACTATTATATTGCAAAGTGATATTGCATTGCAAAGTTCTATTGCACTGCAAATGACTATTATATTTTAAAGTAATATTCCATTGCAATATTCTATTGCATTGCAAATGACTATAATATTTCAAAGGGATATTCCATTGCAATGTGATATTGCATTGCAAATGCCTCTTATATTTGGAAGTGATATTACATTGCAATGTGATATTGCATTGAAAATGACGATTATATTTCAAAGTGACATTCCATTGCAATGTGTTATTTCATTAAAAATTACTATTCTAATGCAAATTACTCTTCTGTTGTAAAGTATATTCCATTGCAATATTCTATGCAGTGCAAATCACAAATATATTTCGAAGTGATATTCCATTGCAATGTTCTGTTGCATTGCAAATGACTTTTACATTGCAAAGTGAGATTGCATTGCAATGTTCGATTGCACTGCACATGACTATTTTATTGCAAAGTAATATTCAATTGCCATGTTCTATTGCATTGCAAATGATTATTTATTGTAAGGTGTTATTTCATTGCAATGTTCTATTGCATTGCAAATGACTATTATATTGCAAATTGATATTCCATTGTATTCTGCTATTGCATTGCAAATGACAATTATATTGCAAAGTGATATTCCATTGCAATGTGTTATTGCATTGAAAATTACGATTCTTTTGCAAATGAGTCTTAAGTTGCAAAGTATATTCCATTGCAATATTCAATTGCATTGTAAATCACAAATATATTGCAAAGTGATATTGCTTTGCAATGGTCGATTGCACTTCAAATGACTATTTTATTGCAATGTAATATTCAATTGCAATGTTCTATTGCATTGCAAATGACTATTATATTGCAAGGCGATATTCCATTGCAATGTGCTATTACATTGCAAATGACTATTATATTGCAAAGTTATATTCCATTGTATTTTGCTATTGCATTGCAAATGACGATTATATTGCAAAGTGTTATTCCATTGCAATGTGCTATTGCATTGAAAATGATGATTATTTTGCAATGCGATATCCCATTGCAATGTGCTATTTCATTGGGAATGAATAGTATATTGCAAAGTGAGATTCCATTTCAATATTCTATTGCATTGCAAATGACAATTATATTGCAAAGTGATATTCAATTGCAATGTGTTATTGCTTTGAAAATTAGTATTATATTGCAAATGACTGTTAAATTGCAAAGCTTTATTCATTGCAATGTTCTATTGCGTTGCAAAACACGGTTATATTGCAAAGTGATTATCCATTGCTATATGCTACTGCATTGCAAATTACCATTATATTGCAAAGTGATATTACAATGCAATGTGCTATTGCATTGCAAATAATGATTCTATTGCAAATGACGAATATATTGCAAAACATTATTCAACTCATGTATGCTATTGCATTGTAAATGACCATTATATTGCAAAATCATACTCCATTGCCATGTTCTATTGCGTTGCAAAATACTTTAAATTAAAAAGTGATATTCTATTGCAAATGACTATTATATTGCAAAGAGATATTCCATTGCAATGTTCTATTGCACTTGATACGAGAATTATAATGCAACGTTGTATGAATGTCTAGTTCCCATCAAGAGACTGAGGTCAACTCAGGCGATCAAACAAACGATCTTTAATGCAAAACTAACTGAGTTTAACAAAAAAATGCACGAGAACTATGAATACAGGTCTAGTCAGTTCGGAGGCTCCACGAGGACTGCTTGGGCAGTCCCGTGGCTGGCGTCATGACATCATCACGTTTTTCCCACCGGTGGGGGAATCACGTGATGAACGGCAGGATGCCATCGCGTTTGCCCGCACTCTTAAAGGGACCGCGCTCTGTACATGCAAAGAGTATATAAAAAGATACAGACTCAGGCTGTAGCTAACATATTGTTAAAGGGAATTATATACAGTTGATCGGAATCCCTTAGAGGCTCCGCCACAATGTTATATTAAATTGCAATGTTCTATTGCATTGGAAATTACTGAGATGGCAAAACGATATTCCATTGCAATCTGCTGTTGTATTGGAAATTACTATTATATTACAAATGACTATCATATTGCAAAGTATATTCACTTGCAATATTATATTGCATTAAAAATCAGAAATATGTGGCCAATTTATATTCCATTGCAATGTTCTATTGCATTGCAAATGATGGTTATATTGCAAAGTCTGTTTCCATTTCAATGTGCTATTGCATTGCAAATGACCATTGTATTGCAAAGTGATATTACATTGCAATTTGATTTTGCATTGCAAATGCTGATTATATTGCAAAGTGATATTCCATTTCAGTTTGCTATTGCGTTGCAAATGACAATTATATTGCAAAGTGTGTTTCCATTGCAATGTGCTATTGCATTGCAAATGACGATTATATATATTTTTTTATACAGCACAGAAAGAGGCACTTCGGCCCATTGCGTCCATGCCAGCCATCAAATCCTGTCTAATCTAATCCCATTTTCCAGCATTTGGTCCGTAGCATCATATGCTATGGCATTTGAAGTGCTCATCCAAATGCTTCTAGAATGTTGTGAGGGTTCCTGCCTCTACCACCCTTTCAGGCAGTGAGTTCCAGACTCCAACCACCCTCTGGGTGAAAAAGTTCTTCCTCAAATCCCCTCTAAACCTCCTGCCCCTTACCTTGAATCTATGCCCCCTTGTTATTGAACCCTCTACTAAGGGAAAAAGTTCCTTTCTATCGACCCTATCTATGCTCCTCATAATTTTGTACACCTCAATCTGGTCCCCCCCCCCTGCTCTTATATTCTATGCCTCGGCTAATGCAGGCAAGTATCCGATATGTCTTTTTAACCTGTTCTGCTGCCTTCAGGGATCTATGTACATGCACACCAAGGTCCCTCTGACCCTCTGTCTTTCCTAGGGTCCTACCATTCATTGTGTATTCCCTTGCCTTGTTAGTCCCTCCAAAATGCATCACCTCACACTTTTCAGTGTTAAATTCCATTTGCCACTGTTCCGCCCTTCTGACCAACCTATCTATATCATCCTGCAGACTGAGGATACCATCCTCTCTATTTACCACCCCAAGAATTTTCGTGTCATCTGTGAACTTACAGATGATACCTTTTAATTTCACATCCAAATCATTAATTTGACCACAAACAGCAAGGGACCCAGCACCGATCCCTGCGGTACCCCCACTGGACACAGGCTTCCAGTCACAAAAACAACCTTCAACCACCACTCTCTGCCTTCTGCCACTAAGCCAGTTTTGGATCCAATGTGCCAAGGCACCCTGGATCCCATGGGCTCTTACCTTCTTGTCCAGTCTCCTATGCGGGACTTTATCGAAAGCCTTACTGAAATCCATGTATACCACATCCACTGCACTACCCTCATCCACACACCTAGTCACCCCCTCGAAAAATTCAATCAAATTGGTCAGACATGATCTTCCCTTGACAAAGCCATGCTGACTATCCCTGATTAATTCTTGCCTCTACAAGTGGAGACTAATTCTGTCCCTCAGAATTTTTTCCATAATTTCCCTACCACTGATGTTAGGTTCACTGGCCTGTAATTCCCTGGTTTATCCCTACTAAACTGCTTGAATAATGGTACTATGTTAGCTGTTCTCCAGTCCTCTGGCACATCCCCTGTGGCCAGAGAGGTTCTGAAAATTTGTGTCAGAGCCACTGCAATCTCCTCCCTTGCCTCACACAGCAGCCTGGGATACATCTCGTCCGGGCCTGGGGATTTATCCACTTTTAAGCCTGCTAAAACTGCTAGTACATCCTCCCTCTCGATGCTAATATGTTCCAGTATATCACCATCTCCCTGCCCAATTTCTATGTCTACATCATCCTTCTCCATAGTGAACACAGATGCAAAAAATTCATTTAAAACCCCACCTACATCTTCAGCCTCCACACACAGATTGCCACCTTGTTCCCTAATGGGCCCTACTCTTTCCCTAGTTATCCTCTTGCACTTAATATAATTATAAAACACCTTTGGATTTTCCTTTATTTTGCTCACCAGTGTTATTTCATGGCCCCTCCTCGCTCTCCAATTTCTTTTTTTAAGTATCCCCCTGCACTATATATTCTCCTCTAGGGCTTCCTCTGTCTTTAGTCCCTTGTATCTGCCAAAAGCCCCTCTTTGATTCCTAATCCATTCTCGTATATCCCTTGACATCCAACGTTCCCTGGGCTTGTTGGTCCCAAACTTGATCTTTACGGGAACATGTTGCCATTTTACTCTCTCAATTTCCTTTCTGAAAGACTCCCATTGCTCCGATGTGGATTTACCTACAAGTAGCTGATCCTAGTCCACTTTGGCCAGATCCTGCCTTACCATATTAAAATCGGCCTTCCCCCAATTTAGAACCTTTATTTCCGGTCCTTCTCTGTCCTTTTCCAGGACTACCTTAAATCTCACCAAATTATGGTCACTGTCACCAAAGTGCTCACCTACTTACACTTCGACCACTTGCCCGGCCACATTCCCTAGAATTACATCCAGTACCACCCCCTCTCTTGTAGGACTTTCTACATGCTGGCTCAAAAAGCTCTCCTGGATGCACTTTAAGAATTCTGCACCCTCTAAGCCTTTCTCACTCTGACTATCCCAGTTAATATTGGGGAAGTTGAAATCCCCCACTATTATTACCCTATTATTTGCACACTACTCTGAGATTTGCCTACGTAGCTGTTCCTCTATTTCCCCTGAGTGTTTGGGGGCCTATAGTACACTCCCAGCAAAGTGCTTGCACCCTTTCTGTTTTTAAGTTCTACCCATATGGCCTCATTAGAGGAACCTGTTAATATATCATCCCTCCTTAGGGCAGTAATTGGCTCCTTAATTAATATTGTGACAACTCCTCCTCTTCCCCCTCCCTGTCTCCCCTGAAGATTCTATACCCCGGAATATTGAGCTGCCAGTCTTGCCCCTCCCTCAACCATGTCTCTGTGATAGCAACAATATCATGCTCCCATGTGTTCATCAACATCTTCAGTTCATCCACCTTAATCGCAAGACTCCTTGCATTAAAATAAATGCCATCCAGCCTTGCCGTACACCCTTGTGCCGTTACATATTTGCTCTGCCTTCCAAGCTGACTTGTTTTTTCCTCTACATTTGGCTGCGCATCAGGAGAGGAGAGAGGTAAAAAGAAATTGAAGTGTGACATCACCGGAAAGCAGGTAAGTGATTGGTTGGTGAGTATTTCTCTCTTGTTAAACTTAAACTCGGTGGTTCATATCACAGAAATCACACAGTACAGATAGAGGCCATTTCGGCCCATCGAGCCTGCACCGACACATATCCCACCCGATCCCCGTAACCCCTACACCAACACATATCCCACCCTATCCCCGTGTATTTAATCCCCCTAACACTAAGGGTCAATTTTTATCATGGCCAATCAACCTAACCCCGCACATCTTTGGACTGTGGGAGGAAACCGGAGCACCCAGAGAAAACCCACGCAAACACAGGGAGAATGTGCAAACTCCACACATACAGTCACCCGAGGCTGGATTCGAACCCGGGTCCCTGGCGCTGTGAGGCAACAGTGCTAACCACTATGCCACCGTGCTGCCCTTATAGCTTGTTTGCAAACCAGAGCCCTTACATATATACTTTACCTGTAAGGTAACTGCACTTCTGCGGTTTATATTTTCTACGGTCTCTCTGGTGTAGCGGGGACTTCTGCCATACAAGCTCCCTAGAGTATATCTTTAATTGGTGGTATTGAATTAATTTAAATTAATTAAAAGGGAAAGTCATGTCAGGACAGCCCAGCCCCGTGTTATGATCCACCTGCGCTATGTGGGAAATCAGGGACGCTGCCAGTGTCCCTGGCAGCATTGTGTGCCGGAAATGTATCCAGCTGCAGCAACTAGCAGACCGCATTGAGGCGCTGGAGCAGCGGATGGATGAGTTTTGGAGCAATTGCGATGCTGAGAAGGTAGTGGATAACACGTTTAGTGAGTTGGTCACACCGCAGGTAAGGGCTGCACAGGCAGAAGGGAAATGGGTGACCATCAGGCGTAGCAGTAGAAGCAGGCAGGTAGTGCAGGGGACCCCTGTGGCCATCCCACTATCAAACAGGTATACCGATTTGGATACTGTTGAGGGGGAGGACTTACCAGGGGAAGGCAGCAGCAGCCAACTTCCTGGCACCAGGGGTGCTTCTGCTGCTCAGCAAGGGAGGAAAAAGTGTGGGAAAGCAATAGTGGTGGGGGATTCTATCGTAAGGGGAACATATAGGCATTTCTGTGGCCGTCGATGTAACTCCAGGATGATTTGTTCCCTCCCTGGTGCCAGGGTCAAGGATGTCACTGAACGGCTGCAGGGCATTCTGAAGGTGGAGGGTGAACAATCAGAGGTCGTGGTTCACATTGGGACCAACAACATGGATAGGAAGAGGGATGAGGTCCTGCAGCAAGAATTTAGGGAGCTAGGTAGCAGATTAAAGAGCAGGACCTCAAAGGTTGTAATCTCTGGATTACTCCCGGTGCCACATGCTAGTGACTATATGAATAGCAGGATAGAGCAGATGAATGCGTGGCTAAAGAGTTGGTGCAGGAGGGAGGGCTTTAGTTTCCTGGATCACTGGGTCTACTTCTGGGGAAGGTGAGACTTGTACAGGTCGGATGGGTTGCACCTGAACCAGAACGGGACTATGCTGGGAGTGTACTATAGGCCCCCAAACAGTCAGGGGGAGATAGAGGAACAGATATGTAGGCAAATCTCAGAGAAGTTTGCAAATAATAGGGTAATAATAGTGGGGGATTTCAACTTCCCCAATATTAACTGGGATAGTCAGAGTGTGAAAGGCTTAAAGGGTGCAGAATTCTTAAAGTGCATCCAGGAGAGATTTTTGAGCCAGCATGTAGAAAGTCCTACAAGAGAGGGGGCGGCACTGGACCAAATTCTAGGGAATGTGGCCGGGCAAGTGGTAGAAGTGTTAGTAGGTGAGCACTTTGGTGACAGTGACCATAATTCGGTGAGATTTAAGGTAGTCATAGAGTCATAGAGTCATAGAGTTTACAGCACGGATAGAGGCCCTTCGGCCCATCGTGTTCGCACCGGCCATCAAGCCCTGTCTAATCTAATCCCATATTCCAGCATTTGGCCCGTAGCCTTGTATGCTATGGCATTTCAAGTGCACATCCAAATGCTTCTTAAATGCTGTGATGGTTTCTGCCTCCACAACCCTTTCAGGCAGTGAGTTCCAGACTCCAACCACCCTCTGGGTGAAAACGTTCTTTCTCAAATCCCCTCTAAACCTCACGCCCTTTACCTTGAATCTATGCCCCCTAGTTATTGACCCGGCCGATTTTAATATGATAAGGCCGGATCTGGCCAAAGTGGACTGGGATCAGCTACTTGTAGGTAAATCCACATCGGAGCAATAGGAGTCTTTCAGAAAGGAAATTGAGAGAGTACAATGGAAACATGTACCCGTTTAGGTCAAGGGTGGGACCAACTAGCCCAGGGAACCTTCGATGTCAAGGGATATACGAGAATGGATTAGGAAAAAAAGGAGGGCTTTTTGCAGATACAAAGGACTAAAGACAGAGGAAGCCCTAGAGGAGTATAAAAAGTAAAGGGGGATTTTTAAAAAAGAAATTAGGAGAGCGAGGAGGGGCCATGAAATAACACTGGCCAGCAAAATAAAGGAAAATCCTAAGGTGTTTTATAAGTATATTAAGGGCAAGAGGATAACTAGGGAAAGAGTAGGGCCCATTAGGGACCAAAGTGGCAATATGTGTGTGGAGCCAGAAGATGTAGGCGGGGGTTTAAATGCATCTTGTGCACCTGTGTTCACTATGGAGAAGGACGATGTAGACATATAAATCGGGCAGGGGGACTGTGATATACTTGAACATATTAGCATTGAGAGGGAGGAGGTACTGGCGGTTTTAGCAGTCTTTAAAGTAGATAAAACCCCAGGCCCGGCGAAATGTATCCCAGGCTGCTGAGTGAGGCAAATGAGGAGATTGCAGCGTCTCTGACAATTTTTCAGAACCTCTCTGGCCACAGGGGATATGCCAGAGGACTGGAGAAAAGCTAACATAGTACCATTATTCAGGAAGGGTAGTAGGGATAAACAAGGGAATTACAGGCCAGTGAGCCTAACATCAGTGGTAGGGAAATAACTGGAAAAATTCTGAGGGGCAGAATGAGTCTCCACTTGGAGATGCAAGGATTAATCAGAAATAGTCAGCATGGCTTTGTCAAGGGAAGATCATGTCTGACTAATTTGATTGAATTTTCCGAGGGGGTGACTAGGTTTATGAATGAGGGTAGCGCAGTGGATGTGGTATACATGGATTTCAGTAAGGCTTTCGATAAAGTCCCGCATAGGAGACTGGTCAAGAAGGTAAGAGCCCATGGGATCCATGGTGCCTTGGCACATTGGATCCAAAACTGATTTAGTGACAGAAGGCAGAGGGTGATGGTCGAAAGTTGTTTTTGTGACTGGAAGCCTTTGTCCAGTGGGTACCACAGGGATCAGTGCTGGGTCCCTTGCTGTTTGTGTTCTGCATTAATGATTTGGATGTGAATGTAAAAATTTAAAAGGTATGATCAGTAAGTTCTTAGGCGACACGAAAATTGGTGGGGTGGTAAATAGCGAGGTGGGTATCCTCAGTCTGCATGACGATACAGATGGGTTGGTCAGATGAGCAGAACAGCGGCAAAGGGAATGTAACCCTGAAAAGTGTGAGGTGATGCATTTTGGAGGGACTAACAAGGCAAGGGAATACACAATGAATGGTAAGACCCTAGGAAAGACAGAGGATCAGAGGGACCTTGGTGTGCATGTACATAGATTCCTGAAGGCAGCAGAACAGGTGGATAAGGTGGTTAAAAAGGCATATGGAATACTTACCTTCATTAGCCAAGGCATAGAATATAAGAGCAGGGAGGTTATGATGGAGCTGTACAAAACGGTGGTTAAGCCACAGCTGGTGTATTGTCTGCAGTTCTGGTCGCCAAACTATAGGAAGGATATGATTACTTTGGAGAGGGTGCAGAGGATATTCACCAGGATGTTACCTGGGCTGCAGCACTTCAGCTATGAAGAAAGGATGGACAGGCTGGGGTTGTTTTCCTTGTAGCAGAGAAGGCTGAGGGGGGACCTGATTCAGGTGTACAAAATTATGAGGGGCATTGATAGGGTAGATAGAAAGGAACTTTTTCCCTTTGTAGAGGGGTCAATAACAAGGGGGCATAGATTCAAGGTAAGGGGCAGGATGTTTAGAGGGGATTTGAGGAAGAACTTTTTCACCCAGAGGGTGGTTGGAATCTGGAACTCACTGCCTGAAAGGGTGGTAGAGGCAGGAACCCTCACAACATTGAAGAAGCATTTGGATGAGCACTTGAAATGCCATAGCATACAAGGCTACGGACCAAATGCTGGAAAATGGGATTAGATTAGACAGGGCCTGATGGCCAGCGCAGATGCGATGGGCCGAAGGGCCTCTTTCTGTGCTGTATAACTCTATGACTCTATGACTCTAACACAGATGCAAAATATTCATTTAAAACCTCACCCACATCTTCCGCCTCTACACACAGTTTGTTCTTTGGTCCCTAATGGGCCCAACTATTTCTCTGGTTATCCTCTTGCGCTTAATATACTTATACAACACCTTGGGATTTCCTTTGCTTTGCCCACCAGTGTTCTTTCATGCCTCCTCTTCGCTCTCCTAATTTCTTTTTTAAGCACCCCCCTGCACCTTCTCTACTCCTCTATGGCTTCCATTGCTTTTAGTCCTGTGTATCTGCCAAAAGCCTCCCTTCTTCCAAATCCATTCTGTATATCCCTTGACATGTAGGGTTCCCTGGGCTTGTTGGTCCCACCCTTGACCTTTATGGGAAAATGTTGGCGTTGTACTCTCTCTATTTCCTTTCTGAAGGGCTCCCACTGCTGCGATGTGGATTTTCCTACAAGTAGCTCATCCCAATGCACTTTGGCCAGATCCTGCCTTATCATATTAAAATTGGCCTTCCCTCAATTTAGAACCTTTATTTCCGGTCCATCTTTGTCCTTTTCCATGACTACCTTAAATCTCACCGAATTATGGTCACTGTCACCAAAATGCTCTCTTACAGACACTTCTACCACTTGCCCGGCTACATTCCCTGGAATTAGGGCCAGTACCGCCCCCTCTCTTGCAGGACTTTCTACATGCTGGCGTGATAACTAATAGACAGAGGACTAAAGTTAGTTAATTGTTGGGTTGAATATAAAGAGTATGCAGACACCTCAAATTAGTTAATTGTTAAATATGGCTTGTATCGAGTGCGCAGTGTACAAAGCTAGAGCTGTTGTTAAATTTGGAGAAAAATTGTTATTACTCGGCGGAATAAAGGTAGTTAATTGATCAGTTGACTAATTATTAAACTACCTCATAAAATTAGTTAATTGATAATTGGTTTGTGTTAACTTGAGCATGGAGTATAGTACTGCAGTTAATTGTTAAATTGGAAATGATAAAGAATTCACAAGGGCATACATTTACTAATAATTGTGAAATTGGGCTTGATAATCAATACAAAGGATAAAACTGTTGAATTCAATTGTTATATTGGAATTGATAACCAATAAACATGGGAGTAAAGTTTACTGATAATTCTTAAATTGGACATAAGCAATACACAACAACAACTTGTACTTATATTGCACCTAAAATGCAGTAACATGTCCAAAGGCACTTCATGGGAGTGCTATCGAACAACATTTGACACCGAGCCACATAAGGAGAAAATAGGGCAGATAATTAAAAGCTTGGTCATAGAGATAGGTTTTAAGGAGCATCTTGTAGGAGGAGAGAGAGCTGTAGGGATGGAATTCCAGAGCTTCGGGCCGAGGCAGCTGAAGGCACGACCACCAATGGTGGCGCGATTAAAATCAGGGATACATTGAGAGGGCCATAGAGAGAGGGCCATAGAGAGAGGGCTATAGAGAGTGGGCCATAGAGAGATAGAGAGAGGCAGTCAGAAACAAATAGAGAGAATGATAAATAAAGAGAGTGGGCAGACAGAGAGGTAGAAACAGAGGGACAGACAGACTGGGAGAGCCATAGACAGTCAGAGAGCGTGAGACAGAGACAGACAGATACAGAGAAAGAGAAAGATGTATATATAGTGAGAGTTAGAGCATAGTAACATAAGAAATAAGAGGAGGAATAGACCAATTGGCCCATCGAGCCTGCCCCTTCTTTCAAAAAGATCATGGCTGATCTACATCAACTCCACTTTCCGGCATTTCCCCATATCACTTGATTCCATTAATATTCAAAAATCGATATTTCTTGAATATACTCAACGACTAAGCGTCCACAGCCCTCTGCGGTAGAGAATTACAAAGATTCACCATTCTCTGAGTGAAGAAATTTCTCCTCATCTCGGCCCTAACTGGCTGACCCATTATGCTGAGTCAGTGACCCTTGACCCCCCAGCCAGGGGGAAATATCCTCCCTGATCTACCCTGTCAAGCCCTGTACGAATGTTGTATGTTTCTATGAGATCACCTCTCATTCTTCTAAAGTCTAGAGAATATAGGCCTAGTTTACTCAATCTGTTCTCATAGGAGAATCCCACCATCCCAGGAACCAGTCTGGTGAACCTTCGTTTCACTCCCTCTTTGGCAATACATCCTTCCATAGGTAAGGAGACCAAAACTGTACACAATACTCCAGGTGTGATCTCACCAGGGCCCTATATAATTGCAGTAAGATGTCTTTACTCTTATACTCAAATCCTCTGCGGGAATCGTTCTAGAATCTATGGAATTTATGTAATTTCATCTGCCATCAGTCTTGTTTTTCTTTTTCATTCATTCATGGGATGTGGCCATTGCTGGCACGGCCAGCATTTCTTCCCCATTCCTAGTTGCCCTTGAGAAGGAGGTGCTGAGATGCCTTCTTGAACCGTTGCAGTCCATGAGGTGAAGGTGCTCCCAAAGTGCTGTTACGGATGGAGTTGCAGGATATTGAACCAGCAACAATGACGGAATGGCGATATATTCCCAAGTAAGGGTGGTGTGTGACTTGGAAGGGAACTTACAGGTGGTCGTGTTCCACGCTCCTGCTGCCCTTGTCTTTCCAGGTGGAAGAGGTCGGGGGCTTGGGAGGTGCTGCCGAAGAAACCTTGGTGAGTTGCTGCAGTGCATCTTGTGGATGGTACACACTGCAGCCACGGTGCACCGGTGTGGAAGGTGTGAATGTTTAAGGAGCTGAATGGGGTACCAATCAAGTGGACTGCTTTGCCCTCGATGATGTCGAGCTTCTTCAGTGTTTTTGGAGCTGTACTTTCCCAGTCAAGGGCAGGGTATTCCATCACACTCCTGACTTGAGCCTTGTAGATTGTGGAAAGGCTTTGGGGAGTCAGGAAGTGGCACACTAGCCGCAGAACACCCTGCCTTGACCTGCTCTTTTAGCCACAGTATTTATGTGGCTGGTCCAATTATGTTTCAGGTCAATGGTGACCCCAAGGCTGAATGTCATCCAGGTATTGCTGCATGCGGGCATGGACTGCTTCATTATCTGAGGAGTTGCGAATGGAACTGAATACTGAGCAACCCTCAGCGAACATCCCCACTTCTGACCATAGGATGGAGGGAAGGTCATTAATGAAGTATTGGAAGCTCGTTGGGCTGAGGACACTGCCCTGATGTACTGCTGCAGCGATGTCCTGGGGCTGTGATGATTGATATCCAAAAACCACAACCACCTTCCTTTGTGCTAGGTATGACTCGAGCCAGTGGAGCGTTTTCCCCCTGCTTTCATTGACTTCAATTTTACTAGGGCTCCTTGATGCCACACTCAGTCCTATGCTGCCTTGATGTCAAGGGCCGTCACTCTCACCTCACCTTTGGAATTCAGCTCTTAATTCCGTGTTTGGACCAAGGCTGTAATGAGGTCTGGAACTGAGTGGCCCTGCTGGAACTCAAACTGAGCATAGGTGAGCTGGTTATTGGTGAGTAAGTACCACTTAATAGCACTGTCGATGATATGTTTCATCACATTGCTCACTTCACCAGTCTATCTATGTTATCCTGAAGCCTACTACTATCCCGCTCAGTGTTACTGCATTTTCGAGTTTCGTGTCATATACAAACGTTCAAATGATGGCCTTTATATATAAGTTTATACCATTAGTATACATCATAAAGAACTGTGGCCCGAATAGCGACACCTGCAGGACACGATTGTACACTTCCCTCCAGTCTGAACAACAACCGTTCACCACGACTCTCTGCTTTCTCTCCCTTAGCCAATGCAGATCCAACAGCCACTGGTCCTTTGGTCCTAAGAAGTCTATTCAATTGCACTTTACCAAAAGCATTTTTAAAGTCCATATACACAACAACAACCCCATTATGCTCATCAACCCTCTCCGTTACTTCATAACAGATCTCAACCAGGTTTGTCAGACTGGTGCTGATTGTCATCAGCAGCGTTGTGGGGTTTAAGTGGTCCTGTAGGATTGACACTATGTTTTCAAAATCCTTTTCTACAGGCTTCTCTGGGGTTACTTGGTTTCGTCGTAAGCCATACGTTTTTGCAGCCATTGAATTCAACAATACCAGCGCTTTCTTGTCATCTGGCACTTCATTCACCTTGCAGTATCCTTCTATGCGTTCGACATATGTCGTCCAATCTTCGACTTCATTGTCGAACGCTGTGATACTGCCACTCTTCGGCATTTTTGGGTGTGGTTAGACTGGCTTAAAATGGCGTCTCCTGCGCTTTCCTTTCTTCCCCGCTGCGGCTTAAAATGGCGTCTCCCGCGCTTTCCTTTCTTCCCCACTGACGCTGCTCAACCCTTGAACACCGGCTGTGCTCTGAGCGTTTTCCTGTGCGCCTCTCTCCCCCGTTGACGCTGCTAGCCCTTGAACACTGGCTGCACTCTGCTCTGTCTCGCCTCTCTCCCCCGTTGACGCCGCTCGGTCCAGAACACCAGCTGCGCCCTGTGTGCTCTACCCTCTCTCTCTCCCCCGTCGACGCTGCTCGGACTTTTTATGTGCCGTGGGTCAGCTCTAGCTGCCGCTGTCTGGGAAGGGTCTGCGCAGTACCTGTTGCCAGCCCGTTTCGCTGGACCACCGTGACTGGAAAGCCAAGCCTGGCTCTCGACAGCCTCCCCTGCGATGCTCAAATCTCCGCTGGATGACTGGGGTGTTTCCCGTGGTCGACACCCATGCTTCTGGACTCGGCCTCCTTCCACTGTTCTCCAGGAGCGAATCCCTGGGAAGTGATGCAGAGTTGCAGGTAGGTTTGAATCTGCTCGTCGGCAATGTTAGATCCGTGTATCTTGATATCGTGTCCTTCAATAATTAGACAACAAGACTGCAGGGAACGATTCAACAGGTGTTTACTGAATGAGGGTTACTCTAGAACTAACTGTACAGATCACTATTCAGTGTTTATATACAGGTGTGGTCACTGCCGGTACTACAGTATACAGGAGCTGTAAATAGTAGTTCTCCCCTTAAACGTACATACAATACAATTAATGTAGATTGTAAATAGTTGGGGCCCCAGCAGCGATCCTTGTGGTACTCCACTCATTACCGTTTGCCAACCAGAAAATTACACATTTATCGCGACTCTCTGCTTTCTGTTTGTTAGCCAGTTCTCTATTCATACTAATATACTACCCCCATCTCCGTGAGCTCTTATCTTGAGCAGTGACATTTTATGTGGCACCTAATCGAATACCTTCTTGGAATTCAAATACACCACACCCACTAGCTCACCCTCGCCCACCTAGCTTGTTACATCCTCAAAGAACTCCAGCAAATTTGTTAAACATGATTTCCCTTTCCTAATATCATTCTGACTCTGTTTGACTGCAGTGTGCTTTTCTAAATGCCCTGCTACTGCTTCCTTAATGAAGGACTCCAGCATTTTCACAACGACAGACGTTAGGCTAGCTGGTCTAGAGTGTCCTGCTTTCTGTCTCCCTCCTTTCTTAAAAAGGACTGTTACATTAGCAGTTTTCCAATCCGCTGGGACCTTGCTATATATTGCAAACAATGCACCCACTATCTATGCAGCCACTTCCTTTAAGACCCTGGGATGCCGTCCATCTGGTCCAGGGGACTTGTCTTATTTTAGCCCCATTATTTTACCGTGTACCACTTCTTTAGTGATAGTGATTGTCTGTAGTTCCCCACTCCCTGTGGCCCCTTGGTGATCCATTATCGGGTTGTTGTTAGTATCTTGTACAGTGAAGACAGATGCAAATTACTTGTTCAGAGTCTTTGCCATTTCCCCGTTCCCCATTATTAATTCCCCAGTATCATCCTCTAAGGGACCAACGTTTACTTTAGCTACCCTCCTTCTTTTTCTATACATGTAGAAGCTCTTACTATTTGTTTTAATGTTCCTTGCCAGCTTACTCTCATAATTCATCTTTTTATTATTATTTTTAGTCATCCTCTGCTGATTGTTAAAATTTTCCCAACCCTCTGGTCTCTCTCCAATTTTGGCAACAATTTATGCCTTGGTTTACAATTTGATACCAACCTTTTCTGTCTTAGTTAGCCACGGATGCAGCTCTCTTCTCTTAAAATCTTTCTTTTTCACTGGAAGATATTTTTGTTGAGATAAGAAATATCTCCTTGAATGTCCGCCACTGCATTTCAAAATTCTTGCCCTTTTATTTGTGTTTCCAGTCCACTTTAGCCAGTTCTACCCTCATTCCATTATAATTGCCTTTGTTTAAGATCAGGACAATGGTTTGGGATACAATTTTCTCAGCCTGCAACTGAATTTGAAATTGAACCAAGCTAAACTCACTCTTTACTAGAGGATCCTTTACTATGAGATCATTTATTAATTCTGTCTCATTAAATAGTACCAGATCCAAGATAGCCTGTTCACTGGTTGGTTCCATTACATACTGCTCTAGGAAAACATCCCGGATGCACTATATGAGCTCCTCCTCCAGGCTACCATGGCCAATTTCATTTGTCCAATCAATATGGAGATTAAAGTCACCCGTTATTATTACAGTAACTTTTTTACACACCTCCATTATTTGTTGGTTTATACTCAGTCCAACAGCATTGCAAATGTTCGGTGGCCTGCAGACAACGTCCACCAGAGACTTTATCCACTTATTATTTTTATCTCCACCTATACCGATTCTACGTCTTGACCTTCTGAGCTAATATCACTTCTCACCACTGCACTGGTCCCATTTTTACCAAGAAAGCCATCCCAACTCCCTTTCCTTTCTTTCTATCCTTCCGATTTATCATGTCCTAGAGTCATAGAGTCATAGAGTTATACAGCACAGAAAGAGGCCCTTCGGCCCGTCGTGTCTGTGCCGGCCATCAAGCCCTGTCTAATCTAATCACATTTTCCAGCATTTGGTCCGTAGTCTTGTATACTATGGCATTTCAAGTGCTCATCCAAATGCTTCTTGAATGTTGTGAGGGTTTCTGCCTCTACCACCCTTTCAGGGAGTGAGTTCCAGATTCCAACCACCCTCTGGGTGAAAAAGTTCTTCCACAAATCCCCTCAAAAACTCCTGCCCCTTACCTTGAATCTATGCCCCCTTGTTATTGAACCCTCTACTAAGGGAAAACGTTCCTTTCTATCTACCCTATCTATGCCCCTCATAATTTTGTACACCTCAATCAGGTCCCCCCTCAGCCTTCTCTGCTCCATGGAAAACAACCCCAGCCTGTCCAGTCTTTCTTCAAAGCTGAAGCGCTCCAGCCCAGGTAACATCCTGGAGAATCCTGCTCAAGCACGGTGGCATAGTGGTTAGCACTGTTGCCTCACAGCGCCAGGGACCCGGGTTCGAATCCGGCCTCGGGTGACTGTCTGTGTGGAGTTTGCACATTCTCCCCGTGTTTGCGTGGGTTTCCTCCGGGTGCTGCGGTTTCCTCCCACAGTCCAAAGATGTGCGGGTTAGGTTGATTGGCTATGATAAATTGACCCTTAGTGTTAGGTGGGGATTAAGTACGTGGGGTTATGGGGATAGGGTGGGATATGTGTTGGTGTAGTGGTTACGGGGATCGGGTGGGATATATGTCGGTGCAGGCTCGATGGGCTGAAATGGCCTCTATCTGCACTGTGGGGTTTCTGTGAATCTCCTCTGCACCCTCTCCAAAGCAATCACATCCTTTCTATAGTGTGGCGACCAGAACTGCACACAGTATTCCAGCTGTGGCCTAACCAGTGTTTTGAATAGCTCCTTCATAACCTCCCTGCTCTTATATTCTATGCCTCGGCTAATGAAGGCAAGTATCCCACATGCCTTTTTAACCAACTTATCCACCTGTTTTGCTGCCTTCAGGGATCTATGTACATACACACCAATGTCCCTCTGATCCTCTGTCTTTCCTAGGGCCTTACCATGCATTGTGTATTCCCTTGCCTTGTTAGACCCTCCAAAATGCATCACCTCACACATTTCAGGGTTAAATTCCAATTGCCACTGTTCCGCCCATCTGACCAACCCATCTATATCGTCCTGCAGACTGAGGCTACCCTCCTCGTTATTTACCACCCCACCAATTTTCGTATCATCTGCGAACTTACTGATCATACCTTTTACATTCACATCCAAATCATTAAGGTAGACCACAAACAGCAAGGGACCCAGCACCGATCCCTGTGATTATCATGTTAAAATCGGCCTTCCCCCATTTAGAACCTTTATTTCCAGTCCAACTCTGTCCTTTTCCATGACTACCTTAAATCTCACCGAATTATGGTCACTGTCACCAAAGTGCTCACCTACTAACACTTCTAACACTTGCCCGGCTACATTCCCTAGAATTAGGTCCAGTACCGCCCCCTCTTTTGTAGGACTTTCTACATGCTGACTCGAAAAGCTCTCCTGGATGCACTTTAAGAAATCTGCACCCTCTAAGCCTTTCACACTCTGACTATCCCAGTTAATATTGGGGAATTTGAAATCCCCCACTATTTCTACCCTATTATTTGCACATTTCTCTGAGATTTGCCTACATATCTGTTCCTCCATCTACCCCTGACTGTTTGGGGGCCTATAGTACACTCCCAGAAAAATACTTTCCCCCTTTTTGATTTTAAGTTCTACCCATATGGCCTCATTAGAGGAACCTGTTAATATATCATCCCTCCTTACAGCAGTAATTGACTCCTTAATTAATATTGCGACACCCCCTCCTCTTTTACCCCCCCCCTCTGTATCGCCTGAAGAATCTGTACCCCGGAATATTGAGCTGCCAGTCTTGCCCCTCCCTCAACCATGTCTCCGTGATAGCAACAATATATTACTCCCATGTGTTCATCAACACCTTCAGTTCATCCACCTTATTCGCAAGACTCCTTGCAATAAAATAAATGCCATCTAGCCTTGCCCTACTCCCTTGTGCCGTTACATATTTGCTCTGCCTTCCAAGCTAATTTGTTTTTTCCTCTATATTTGGCTGTACATCACTGCCTATTATAGCTCCACTCTGTATCCCATCCACCTGCCAAGTTAGTTTAAACCGCCAAGGAATATTCAGTTCCCAGCTCTGGTCACCTTGCAACCACGTCTCTGTAATGGCGATCAGATCATACCCATTTGTATCTACTTGTGCCGTCAACTCATTTATCTTGTTACGAATGTTGCGTGCATTCAGATATATAGCTTTTAACTTGGTCTTTTTACCAGCTTTCTTTGTTTTGGTCTTTTTTCTGTTATGCACTTAATTTTAAACATTCTGTCCCTTCCTGTCACACTCGGTTATTAATCCCCCATCTCAAGCATGCTCTATTACTTTCTCATATCTAATTTACTTTTTATTATCCCACTCACCTAGATCCTCCAGATGGATTGGAATCAAAGATTGTCAGGTAAGCGATCAATGGGAAACTTCAAAGAGGAGATAGTTTGGGTACAGTCCAGACACATTTTCAGGATGGGCAAAAGTGGGGCATCAAAGCTGCAGCTCCCTGGTCGAGTAAAGATATGGATTAAAATGTAGGAGAAAGAGGAGCTTATGACAATTGTAAGGTTCATAGTTCAGTAGAGAACAAAGCTGAATACAAAACCTACAGGCGAAAAGTGAAAAAGGAAATAAGGGAGGGAAAACAGAATAGATTTGCGAGTAACATAAAAGCTCATTCAAGTCTTTTATAAACATATAAATAATAAAAGGATAGTCAACGAAAGTGTGGGACCAATTAGGGACCAAAAAGGAGATCTTGTGGAGAGAGAGGGAATGGTTGATATTCTAAATGTGTACATTGCATCTGTCTTCACTGAAGAGAATGCCAATGTTACAGTAAAAAACGTGGTAGGAGACAAATTGGAAGGGATAACATTAGAAAAAGCAAAGGTGCTAGAAAGGTTGTCGTGCCCAAAGTAGAAAAGTCACCCAGTCTGGATGTGGTACATCCAAGGTTGCTGAGGGAAGTTAGGAAGCATGTAACGGCACTTGAGAGGGTGCAGAGGAGATTTACTAGAATTGTTCCAGGGATGGGGGATCTTAGCTACAAGGACACGTTGGAGAAGCTGGATTTATTTTCATTAGAGCAACGGAGTTTGAGGGGTGATTTAATAGCGGTGTACAAGATTATTCCGGGTTTGGATAGGCTAGATGGGAAAAAGGTTTTGGGCAAGATTTACAGGGGGGATGTCTGGAAAAAAATATGCTGCGAGAGGTGAGGACCTGGAAATTAGTGCCGACAGTACTGGTGGAAACGGAGACACTCAATGTTTTCAAGGGAAGACTGGATAGGCAATTGAGGGAAATAAACTTGCAGGGCTACGGGGATAGAGCGGGGGAATGGGACTGACTGGATTACTCTACAGAGAGCCTGCAAAGACTCGGTGGGCGGAATGACCTCCTTCTGTGCCGTTATGACTCTATGATCCTATGAAAGCTAACATGGATTTGTTAATGGTCAATCATGTTTGACTAACTTAATTGACTTCTTTGATGAAGTAACGACGAGGGTGGATGAGGAAGGTGACGTCGATGTTGTGCATGGACTTTCAAATTGCGTTTGATAAAGTACCACAGAGTAGACTTGTTACCAAAAGCCGATGGTGTTAAACGGGCAGCGGCTGGATGGATACAACATTGGGTAAAGACAGAAAGCAGAGAGTCGCAATGAACACTTGTTTTTCAGACTGGAGGGAAATGTGCAGTGGTGTCCACCAAGGGTCGGTCATTTAGTCATAGTGTTATACTGCACAAAAAGAGGCCCTTCGGCCCATTGTGTCCACGCCGGCCATCAAGCCCTGTCTATTCTAATCCCATTTTCCAGCTCTTGGTCTGTAGCCTTGTCTGCTATGACGTTTCAAGTGCTCATCCAAATGCTTCTTGAATGTTGTGAGGGTTCCTGCCTCTACCACCCTTTCAGGCAGTGAGTTCCAGATTCCACCCACACTCTGGGTGAAAATGCTTTTCCTCAAATATCTCTAAACCTCCTGCCCCTTAACTTGAAACTATGCCCTTTGGTTATTGACCCCTCTACTAAAGGGAAACGTTCCTTTCTATCTACCTTGTCTATGCCCCTCATAATTTTGTGCTCCTCAATCAGGCCCCCTCTCAGCCTTTTCTGCCCTAAGGAAGTCTCCACTTTCTCATCCACTTTCTTCATTCTGTTTAGCCTCTTCTTTTCGATAGCTCCTGTCCGATCGAAGAAGGGATCCTCGTCACTGTCGTAGACATCCTCGGCCTCCCAGTGTTTAGATTTTCCCTTCCGAGAAATTGGTAAGAAAGCAAATTATGAGGCTGTTAGTCTCAGTTTCGCAGCATAAAAAAACTACACAAGGTTCTACTAATGATGAAAGTTCCTCCTGCTTAATGGCTGTTACTTAAAATTGTGTCATCGTGAGTGTGCACTTGTGTTTATTGATTTCAAATCACTTCCTGGTCTCGCCCTTTCCGATCTCTGTAATAGCCTCACATCCTTCCGAGATCTCTGCGCTCTTCGAATTCTGGCCTCGAGCATTCCTGATTTTAGTCTTTCCAACATTAGTGGCTTTGCCTTCAGCTGCCTATGCCCTAAGCTCTGGTATTTGCTCGCTAAACCTTTCCCCGCTCTGCTTCTCTCTCCGTCTTTAAAACGCTCGTTAAAACCTATCTCTTTCATCGAGCTTTTGGTCACCTGCCATAATATCTCCTTATAGAATCCTCGAATGGTTACAGCACAGAAAAGGCCATTCGGCCCGTCTAGCCGGTGCCAACACTCGGCCAGTCACACACCCCTCCCTTTCCCCAGAGCCCTGCAATTGTTTTTGTTTCATATACTTATCCAGCACTTTTTTGAGAGATACGATTGAGTCTGCCTCCAACACGCTTTCAGGCAGTGCATTCCAGATCTTAACCACTCACTGCGTAAGAAAGTTTTTTTTTACATCGCCTTTGGCTCTTTTGCCAATTACGTTAAATTTAAGTCCTCTGGTTGTTGATGCTTCTGCCAATGGGAACAGTTTCCCTCCATCTACTCTGTCCCGACACCTCAGGATTTTGAACACTTCTATCACATCTCCTCTGAAACGTCTCTGCTCCAAGGAGAACAAACTTAGCTTCTCCAGTCTATCCAGTTAACTGAAGTCCCTCATTCATAGAATCATTCTCGTCAATCTTTTCTGCACATTCTCTAAGGCCTTCACAGCCCTTCTAAAGTGTGGTGGCCAGAAGTTCTGTATATAGCCTGATTCTCAGATGTATTTGCAACCTGACATCTGCCATACATGCTCTGTTTCTGCTTCATCAATTTGGCTATATCTTTCATCATCCATGGAGCTCTGACTTGAGCTGCTCTACCTTTCCCCCTCGTCGGAATGTACCTCGACTGTACCCGAACTGTTTCCTCTTTAATGGCAGCCCATTGTTTCTCTACAGTTTTGCCTACCAATCTTTGATTCCAGTTTAACCGGGTCAGATCCGTTCTCATCCCATAGAAATTGGCCTTTCCCCCAGTTAAACATTCTTACTCTAGAAGTCTCCCTCTCCTTTTCCATAACTAACTAAACTTATGATACTATGGTCACTGTTCCCTAAATGTTGACCTACTGACACTTGCTCCACTTGACCAACTCATTGCCCAGAACCAGATCCAGCAATGCCTCCATCCTCATTGGGCCAGAAATATACTGATCAAGAAAGATCTCCTGAACACACTCCAGAAATTATTCACCCTCTCTCCCCTTAAAGCTATTGCTACACAAGTCTAAATTAGGATATTTGAAGCCCCCCATTATTACTACTCTATAGTTCTTGCAACTCTCGGTAATTTCCCTGCAAATTTGCTCCTCCATATATTTACCACTATTTGATGGTCTATAGATTAAACCAAGCAGTGTAATGGCACCTCTGTTACTTCTTACCTCTAGCCATATAGATTCTGTACTTGACACCTCCAGGACATCCCCTCTCTCCAGTACTGTAACATTCTCCTTAACTAATACTGTCACACCACCTCCTAATTCTCCTTCCCTATCTTTCCTGAGCAATTTATCACCAGAAATATTTAATGTATAATTTTTTTTAAATGTATTCTTCAATGGGATGTGGGCATCACTCGCAAGGCCTGTATTTATTGACCATCCCTATCTGTCCTTGAGAAGGTGGTGCTTAGCCACGTACTTGAACCGCTGCATTTGGTAAGCTGTTTGTTACAACTGAGTGGCTTGCTAGAGCTTTTTAGAGGGCAGTTAAGAGTCAACCACGTGGTGTGTGTGAAGTCACATATAGGCCAGACCAGGTAAGGATGGCAGAATTCCTTCCCTGAAGGACATTAGTGAACGAAATGTGTTTTTCCGACAATCCGATCATTTCATGGTCAACATTACTGACACTAGCTTTTTATTCGAGATCTATTTAATTAACAGTATATAAATTCCGCAGCTGCAGTGGTGGGTTTTGAACTCATGTCCTCGGATCATTAGGCCAGGTTTCTGGATTACTAGTCCAGTAACATAACCATGTGTCCATTATTGCCGCAACATCATATTTCCATGTCGATATTTTTGCCTGCAGCTCACTTACCTTGTTTACTACGCATTGTGTGTTCACATACATACACTGTATACCCATCTTAGACAATCCTGTATTCTCACTTAGTCTGACCCCTCCTAATTATTATTTCTGACTCTAGTGCTATCTGTCTCTCCCAATCTTTTGAGCACCTTATTTCCACTTTCTTATGCTACATTCTGGTGCCCATCCCCCTGCCAAATTAGTTTAGATCCTTCCCAAAAGCACCAGCAAACCTCCCCGCGACGAAATTGGTTCCAGGTCTGTTGAGGTGCAACCCATGCGGCCTGTACAGGTCCCACCTCCACCAGAACCTCTCCCAATGTCCCAGGAATCTGAAGCTCTCCCTCCTGCACCATCTCTCCAGCCACACATTCATCTGCACTATCCTTTTATTTCTATACTCACTAGTTCGTGACCCCAGCAGTAATCCAGAGATTACTGCCCTTGAGGTCCTGATTTTAATCTCTTTCCCAGCTCCCTAAAATCTGCCTGCAGGACCTCATCCCTCTTTTTACCTATGTCATCGGTATCAATATGGACCGCGACCTCAGTAGGTTCACCCTCCCACCTCAGAATGTTATGCTGCCACTCAATGTAATCATTGACCCTGACAGCAGGGAGGCAACATACCATTCTGGCGTCACGTCAGCGGCCGCAGAAACGCTTGTCTGTTCCTCTAACTATCAGGTCCCCTACCACTATTGCCTTCCCGATCATCCTCCCCTGCTCCGCCCCCCTGTACAGTTCATCCACCCGTGGTGCCATGGACTTGGCTCTGGCTTGCTCCCCAGTGGAAACAGGGCCACTCCCTCCCGACTGCATACCACTGGGCCGCCACCTCTGGTGTGTCTGTCCTGCCGGTGAGACAGAACACACCCAGGAATGGTGAAGGAGGAATCTGTGACATTGGCTGAAAGTTATGATTATGTGAGTATGAATAACTCAGGATGTTGCTTGACTAGTCTGTGGGACAGCTGTGCAATTCTGGCACAAGTTCCCACATGTTAGCGAGGAGGACTTTGCAGAGTCGACTGGGCAGGGAATGTTGTTGTTGTCACCGCAGCCAGTATCTTGTTTGATACCAGATGGTCCATTGGGTTTGTTCTTATAATTGTTTCTCATGGTGGTTTCTTACAACTGAGTGGATTGTTACAACATTTCAGAGGGCAGTTAAGAGTTAACTATATGCTGTGGTTCTGGAGTCACATATAAGTCAGACCAGGTAAGGACAGAAGATTTCGTTCCCTAAAGGGCATTAGTGAAACTCACAGGATCACTCTGATATTCCCCACACCCCTCATTGTAACACTGATATACCACTACCCCTCACTTTAAGACTGATATATATCACAACCCTCACTGTAACACTAATATACCCCACATCGCTGTAAGACTGATATACCGCACACCCCTCACTGTAACAATCTGTAACACTATGCCCCATCCGCTCTCCGAAATATCTGGACAGAGACAACCATACCCATCATTGTTACACTTTGACATACCCCACACCCCTCACTGAAACACACTGATATATCCCATAGCCCTCACTGTAACACTGATATACCCCACACCCCTCATTGTAACAACCGGATATGCCCCATCCCCTCTCCGCAATATCTGGACATAAACTGGATAATCAATACCCATCACTGTAACACTGATTTACCCCTAACTATTTACTGTAATACTAATTTACCCCGCACCCTTCACTGTAATACTGATTTACCCCTCACCCTTCACTGTAACACTGATATGCCCACACTCCTCACTATAACACTGCTATATCCCACAAACCTCACTCAAAGTTTGATATAACCCACACAACTCACTGTAACACTGAGATACTCAACATCCCTCATTGTAACACACAATATACCACACCCCATCACTTTAAGACAATGATATACCCCATACCCTTCACTGTAACACATTGATATAAACCTCACCGCTCAATCTAAAGCACTGATATATCACACACCCATCACTGTAACACTCTGATATACCCCACAATCCTGCACAGACAAACTACACAACTCTCACTTAAAATGCTGATATATCCCATAACCACCACCCTCACTGTAACAATGATATAACCCGCACGCCTCACTGTAACACACTCTCCTATAGTCCACATCATTAACTGTTGAACTCGGATATATCCGACAACACCAAACCATAACACTCTGAGATAACCATAGCCCTCATGGAAACAGATTTTGATACAACACATCCATCACTAAAACACGGAAACATAGAAACATAGAAACATAGAAGATAGGAGCAGGAGTAGGCCATTCGGCTCTTCGAGCCTGCTCCGCCATTCAATGTGATCATGGCTGATCATCCAAACTCAGTACCCTGTCCCCGCCTTTTCCCCATATCCCTTGATCCCTTCAGCCTCAAGAAACATATCCAACTCTTTGTTGAATATATTTAATGAACTGGCCTCCACCGGTTCACCACTCTCTGGGTGAAGAAAGTCCTCCTCATTTCAGTCCTAAATGGCTTACCCCTTATCCTTAGACTATGACCCCTGGTTCTGGACTCCCCGGCCATCAGAAACATCCTTCCTGCATTTAGTCTGTCCAGACCTGACAGAATTTTATAGGTTTCGATGAGATCCCCTCTCAATCTTCTAAACTCCAGTGAGTATAAGCCCAATCAACACAATCTCTCCTCATACGTCATTCCTGCCATCCCAGGTATCAGCCTGGTGAATCTTCGCTGCACTCCCTCCATGGCAAGAACGTCCTTCCTCAGGTATGGTGACCAAAACTGCACACAATACTCAAGGTGCGGTCTCACCAAGGCCCTGTACAACTGTAGCAAGACATCCTTGTTCCTGTACTCGAACCCTCTTGCTACGAAGGCCAACATACCATTTGCCTTCTTAACCGCCTGCTGCACCTGCATGCTTACCTTCAGTGACTGGCGCACAAGGACACCCAGGTCCCTTTGCACTTCCCCTTCTCCCAATCTATTGCCATTCAAATAATGATCTGCCTTCCTGTTTTTGCCATCAAAGTGGATAACCTCAAATTTATCCAATTCTAGTGCATTTGCCATGTTTCTGCCCAATCACCCAATCTGTCCAAATCGTACTGGAGTTTCCCGACATCCTCCTCGCAGCTTACCCTCCCGCCCAGCTTTGTGTCGTCTGCAAATTTGGAGATATTACATCCAATTCCCTCATCCAGATCATTAATATATATTGTGAACAGCTGGGGTCCGAGGACCGATCCTTACGGTACCCCACTAGTCACTGCCTGCCACTCGGAAAACGACCCGTTTATTCCAACTCTTTGCTTTCTGTCCGCCAACCAGTTCTCTATCCAAGTCAATACCTTGCCCCCAATCCCATGTGCCTTAATTTTGCACGCTAATCTCTTGTGTGGGACCTTATCGAAAGCCTTCTGAAAGTCCAAATACACCACATCCACTGGTTCTCCCTTATGTATTTTACAGTTACATCCTCAAAAAATTCCAGTAGATTATTCAAGCATGATTTACCTTTTATATATCCATGTTGACTTTGTCCGATCCTGTCACTGCTTTACAAGTGCTCTGCTATTACATCTTTTATAATAGACTCGAGCATTTTCCCCACTACCGATGTCAGGCTTACCGGTCTATAATTCCCCGCTTTTTCTCTACCACCTTTTTTGAATAGTGGGGTAACATTAGCTACCCTCCAATCCATGGGTACCGTTCCAGAGTCTATCGAGTTCTGGAAGATGATCAGTAGTGCATCTTCTATCTCTTGGGTCACTTCCTTAAGTAGCCTGGGATGTAGATCATCAGGCCCTGGGGATTTATCGGCCTTCAGTCCCATCAATTTTCCTAAAACCATTTTCCTACAAATACTGATTTCTTTCAGTTCCTCGCTTTCATCAGACCCTATGTTCCCCGGCATCTCTGGGAGGTTATTTGTGTCCTCCTTTTTGAAGACAGAACCAAAGTATGCATTTAGTTGGTCTGCCATTTCCTTGTTTCCCATTATAAATTCCCCCAATTCTGACTGCAAGGGACCTACGCTTGACTTCACTAATCTTTTTCTCTTCACATATCTATAAAAGCTTTTACAGTCAGTTTTTATGTTCCCTGCAAGCTTACGCTCATATTCTATTTTCCCTTTCTTAATTAATCCCTCTGTCCTCCTTTGTTGACTCCTAAACTGCTCCCAATCCTCAGGATTATTGCTTTTTCTAGCCAATTTACATGTCCTCTCCTTGGATCTTATGCTGTCCCTAATTTCCCTTGTTAGCCACGGTTGAGTCACCTTTTTTGTTTTATTTTTACGCCAAACTGGGATGAACAAATTCTGTAGCTCATCCATTCGGTCTTTGAATGTTTGCCATTGCCTATCCACCGCCAACCCTTTGAGCGCCATTCCCCACTCAATCCTGCCCAACTCGCTCCTCAGACCATCGTAGTTTCCTTTATTTAAATTGAGGACCCTTGTCTCTGAGTCAACTACTTCATTCTCCATCTTAATGAAGAATTCGATCATATTATGATCGCTCCGACCCAAGGGGCCTCGTACAAGAAGATTGCTAATTAATCCTTTCTCGTTGCATAATACCCAGTCTAAGATCGCCTGATCTCTGGTTGGTTCCTCGACATATTGGTCCAGGAAACCATCCCGTAAACACTCCAGGAATTTCTCCTCCACAGAATTGTTACTAATTTGGTTGGCCCAATCTATATGTAGGTTAAAGTCACCCATGATGACTGCTGTGCCCTTATTGCACGCTTCTTTAATTTCCCTTTTAATGCCATCCCCAACCTCCACCTTACTGTTTGGAGGTCTATATACCACTCCCACTAATGTTTTTTTCCCCTTAGTATTTCTCAATTCTACCCATACAGATTCCACATCATCAGAGCTAATATCCTTCATACAATTGTATTAATCCCTTCTTTAACCAGTAATGCTACCCTCCCCCCTCTCCATTTTGCCTATCTTTCCTGAATATCGAATACCCCTGGATGTTGAGTTCCCAGTCTTGGCCATACTTGAGCCACGTTTCTGTAATCCCAACCAAATCGTATTCGTTTACCTCTATTTGCGCAGCCAATTCATCCACCTTATTACAAATGCTCCTCGCATTAAGACACAAAGCCTTCAGGCTTGTTTTTTTAACGCTCTTAGACCTATTAGAATTATTATTTGCTGTGGCCATGTTTGATTTAAAGCATTGATTTCTCTGACTGCCACTTTTGTTTTTCTCCTTCCTATCTTTTGCTTTTATCCCTGTTTTCCTTTCCTATGTCTCCCTGCTCAGGTTCCCAACCCCCTGCCATTTTAGTTTAAACCCCCCCGAACAGTGCTAGCAAACCTCCCCGCAAGGATATTTATCCCGCTCTGGTTCAGGTGCAACCTGTCCGACTTGTACAAGTCCCACCTTTCCCAGAAGCAGGCCCAGTGATCCAGGAAACTAAAGCCCTCCCTCCTCCACCAACTCTTTAGCCACGCATTCATCTGCTCTATCCTCCTATTCCTATACTCACTAGCACGTGGCACCGGGAGTAATCCAGAGATTACAACCTTTCAGGTCCTGCTCTTTAATCTGCTACCTAGCTCCCTAAATTCTTGTTGCAGGACCTCATCCCTCTTCCTACCTATGCCGTTGGTCCCAATGTGAACCACGACCTGTGCCTGTTCCCCCTCCCCCTTCAGAATTCCCTGCAGCCGTTCAGTGACATCCTTGACCCTGGCACCAGGGAGGCAACAAACCATCCTGGAGTCACATCTATGGCCACAGAACCGTCTGTCTGTTCCCCTTACGATAGAATCCTCTACCACTATTGCTCTCCCAGTCTTTTTCCTCCCTTCCTGAGCAGCAGCAACACCCCTAGCACCAGAAAGTTGGCTGCTGCTGCCTTCCTCTGGTGAGTCATCCCCCTGAACAGTATCCAAATTGGTATACCTGTTTGAAAGGGGGATGGCCACAGGGGTCTCCTGCACTACCTGCCTGCTTCTACTGCTCTGCGTGGTGGTCACCCATTTCCCTCCTCCCTGTACAGCCCTACCCTGCGCGTGACCACTCATCAAACGTTTAATCCACGACCCTCTCAGCATCGTGAATGCTCCACAACTCATCCATCTGCAGCTCCAGCGCCTCAATGCAGCCCGTTAGTAGCTGCAGCTGGATGCATTTCCGGCACACGTGGTCATCATGGACACTGGCAGCGTCCCTGAATTCCCACATAGAGCAAGAGGAGCATATCACGGGGCTGGGCTATCCTGGCATGACTTACCCCTTTAATTAATTTAAATTAATTCAATACCACCAGTTAAAGATATACTCTAGGGCGCTTATTTACCAACTGTCCCCACTGCACCACAGAGACCCAAGAAAATATAAACCGCAGAATTTAAGCTTGTAATAAAAGAAATACTCACCAACCAATCACTTACCTGCTTCCTGGTGACGTCACACTTGGATTACTTTTGACCTCTCTCCTCTGCTATTGAATTGGTACGCCTCAGCTCGCAACTGCCACCGCTTTTAACTGCCGCCGGTCACTGCCCCCTCACAGGTCCGATGCTCTGATCGGGCCTCACCTCGCAACTGCCGCCGATTTGAAACTGCCACCGCTTTTAACTGCCGCTGGTCACTGCCCCCTCACAGGTCCGATGCGCTGATCGGGCCTCACCTCGCAACTGCCGCCGATTTGAAACTGCCGCCGCTTTTAACTGCCGCCGGTCACTGCCCCCTCACAGGTCCGATGCTCTGATCGGGCCTCACCTCGCAACTGCTGCCAATTTGAAACTGCCGCCGCTTTTAACTGCCGCCGGTCACTGCCCCCTCACAGGTCCGATGCTCTGATCGGGCCTCACCTCATTCCGCTCACTGTAACTCTCTGATATACCCCACAGCCCTCATGGTAATACACAAATATACCCCACAGCCCTCACGGCAATATACAGATATACCCCACAGCCCTCACTGTAACACAATGATATACCCCACACCCCTCACTGTAACACACTAATATACACCACACACACCTCACCATAACAATCTGATATACCGCACACCACTCACTGTCACTGTCTGATATATCCCACTCCCCTCACATTTACAATCTGATGTATTCCACACCACTCAATTCAATTCAATTCAAATCGCTTTATTGGCATGACAAGGTACATCTTATGTTGCCAAAACATCGAAAAACATTTATGGTTGAACACATAAACGCAGATCTATCCATACAGTTTATAAACAGATATATCCCTGAGTGTATAAATATACATTCATATATTTTGTATATACTCTTTTCTTAGATTTAATGGTTGTCCCTCTGTTTATGGCAAGCTGTCACATAGTGTGCCGCTAAGGTTACACAATTTCTCTGTTCCCCGAGTAGGTATGGGAGCTTTTGGTCGTCATTCACATTTCTGAATTCAGGGTATATTTTTGTGAGTTTTGGGTAGAAATTCTCCCTTATGCCCTGATATTTTCCACAAGCTGTGAGGAAGTGCATCTCTGTCTCCACCACTCCCTGACTGCAGTGAGAGCATATCCTGTCCTCTCTTGTCAGCCAGGTCTGTCTGTGCCTGCCTTTTTCGATAGCCAAGCTATGCTCACTATGTCTGTACATATTCAAGGTTTTTCTCAATTTGCTATCTTTTACTGTGGTCAGGTATTCAGCCATGTTGTATTGTCTGTTTAGGGCCAAGTAGCAATTGAGTTCGTTTTTGGTTTTTGTTGATTCTGCCCAATGTGACGCATATTTTTCCTTTTGCTTAGTGACAATTGTGTTGGGTCGAATTCTCTGTGCTACGATGTCACTGTCCTGGGGCTGGTTATTGTTAGTAGTGTTGGTAGTTACTTCACTGAGTCCCAGGACTAGTTGACTGAGGGTAATCTTCTTTATGATCCTCTCTTGGCATTTCAGGGCTTCGTAATGATAGCAGTGGGGGTTGCTCATTTTTAGGTGTTTCACACTCTGATATATCCCACACCCCTCACTGTAACACACTGATATACGCCACACCCCTCACAGTTACAATCTGATATACCCCACAACCCTCACTGTAACAATCTCATATACCCCACACCCCTCACTGTAACAATCTGATATACCCCACACCACTCACTGTCACACTCTGATATACCCCACAACCCTCACTGTACCACTGATATACCCCAAACCCCTCACTGTAACAATCTGATTTGCCCCAGTCCCTCTACAAAATATCTGGACACAAACTGGACATAGCCCAATGACCATCATTGTAACACTCTGATATACCCACACCCTTCACTGTAACACTGATATACCCCAAACCCTCACTGTAAAACAATGACATATACCGTACCCGATTGTAACATTGATATACCCGACACCCCTGACTGTAACACACTGATATACCCCACACACTACATGTAACAACCTGATATGCCCCACACCCCTCACTGTAACACTGATATGTCCCACAAACTTCACTGTAAAACTGATATCCCACACCGCTCACTCAAACACTCAGATATACCCACCCTTCATGTTTCGGATCCTCCCAGTATTACAAATATCTCCAAGACATTCATTGTTCCTCGAACTACTGCTCTCGCCGCATCTTGAGATCCATGCTCAATGGCATGCGGTGCCACATGAACACTCTCGACCTCTCTCTTCAGCAACACCGGCACACTCTATCTCAAAGCTGTCCGGGTCCACAGTTCCATTTCATCCTTCGACTCATCTGACGCTTCAACAAAAAACTTTTTTTCTTCCTTTCCGAAGTCAAGGATCACAAGCATCATCAACTCTTGGACACCAACACCCCTCCAGAACCTTCTTCCCCTTCACTTTACTCTGATCCCCCTTCTCCCAATCTCACCTGCTGCCGCATTTTCACTATCCGCTCTGACCTTCCCCTCTCTGACCGCTAACGATCAGCCCTCAGCAAAGGCCTGAGGTTCATCCCCTTACACCCCCATCTCAATGAATTTCGAGCTCGGCATGATGTTGAGCTCTTATACGCTGCCTTCATCTCCGTGCCCACTTCTCTGGCCAGGAGCCTTCCCCCCGCACGATTAACCTATCTCCCGCTTTCAGAATTCCCCTTCTACCTGGCCTCCTCCACCTGGCCTCTTACCCTCTCTAGATCTTTTCATCGCTAACTGCTATCGTGACATCGGCCGGCTACATTTCTCTGCTCCCCTCACTTACTCCAACATAACTCCCTCTGAACTTGCAGCACTCCATTCGCTTAGGTCCAACCCTGACATTGTCATTAAACCCGCTGACAAGGGTGGTGCTGTTGTTGTTTGGCGAACTGACCTCGACCTAGTTGAAGCTGAACACCAACTCTCCGAAACCTCCTGCTAGCTCCACCAGGATCATGACCCCACTACCGAACATCAAACCACCGTTTCCAAGACAGTCACTGACCTCATCTACTCTGGAGATCTTCCCCCCGTGGCCACCAACCTCATAGTTCTCCAACCCCGCACAGCCCGCTTCTACCTCCTTCGCAAGATCCACAAACAGGACTGCCCTAGTAGACCCATCGTTTCAGCCTGTTCTTGCCCCATGGAAGCTATCTCTTCCTATCTCGACTCTATCTTTTCTCCTCTTGTCCAGTCTCTTCCCACCTACATCCGCGACTCTTCGGACGCCCTCCGCCACTTTAACAGTTTCCAGTTACCTGGCCCCAACCGCTCACTTTTCACCATGGATGTACAATCCCTCGACACCTCCATCCCCCACCAGGATGGCCTGAGGGCGCTCCGCTTCTTCCTTGAACAGAGGCCCGACCAGTCCCCATGCACCACCACCCTCCTCCACCTGGCTGAACTTGTTTTCACATTGAACATTTGTCCCTTAGATGATGGGACCGGGAAACTACTGGTGGGGAGCATGGAGATGGCAAAGACGCTGAACAAATATTTTGTATCAGTCTTTACAGTAGAGAACACTAAAAATATCCCAACATTGGACAAACAGGGGGCAATGGGGGGGGGAAGAGCTAAACACGACTAAAATCACTAAGAAGATGGTACTCAGTAAAATAATGGGACTTAAGTCGGATAAATCCCCCGGACCTGATGGCCTACATTCTAGGGTCTTGAGAGAAGTGGCGGTAGGGATTGTGGATGCATTGGTGATCTTTTTCCAGAAATCCCTGGACTCAGAAAAGGTCCCGGCAGATTGGAAAACTGCTAATGTAACACCCTTATTTAAGAAGGGGAGCAGACAAAAAGCTGGAAACTATAGACGAGTTAGCCTAACATCTGTGGTTGGCAAAATGTTGGAGTCCATTATTAAGGAAACAATAACAGATCATTTGGATAAACATAATTTAATAGGACAGAGTGAGCATGGCTTTACGAAGGGGATGTCATGTTTGACAAAATTGCTCGAATTCTTTGAGGATGTAACATACAGGGTGGATAAAGGGGAACCAGTGGATGTAGTGTATTTGGACTTCCAAAAGGCATTTGACAAGGTTCCACACAAAAGATTACTGATCAAGGTAAAAAATTACGGGATTGGGGTTAATATGCTGGCATGGGTGGAAGATTGGCTATCTAACAGAAAACAAAGAGTTGGGATAAATTGTTCATTCCCGGGCTGGAAATCAGCAACTAGTGGTGTTCTGCAGGGGTCAGTGCTGGGACCCCAAATCTTTACAATCTATATTAACGATTTGGTGGAAGGGACCGAGAGCAACATATCCAAGTTTGCCGATGATACAAAGATGGGAGGGAAAGCAGTGAGTGAGTAGGACCTATAAAACCTTCAAAAGGACATTTACAGTCTAAGTGAGTGGGCAGAGATTTGGCAGATGCAATATAATGTTGGAAAGTGTGAGGTTATGCACTTTGGCAGAAAAAGTCAAAGAGCAAGTTATTATCTAAATGGAGAGAAACTGCAAAGTGCTACAGTACAAAGGGATCTGGGGGTCCTGGTGCATGAAACACAAAAAGTGTTTTGCAGGTGCAGCAGTTGATCGGGAAGGCCAATGGAATCTTGGTTTTATTGCAAGGGGGATGGAGTATAAAAGCAGGGAAGTCTTGCTGCAGTTATACAGGGTATTGGTGAGGCCACACCTGGAATACTGTGTGCAGTTTTGGTTTCCATATTTAAGAAAAGATATACTTGCTCTCGCGGCAGTTCTGAGAAGTTTCACTGGGTTGGTTCCAGAGATGACACTCTACTCATTGGAGTTCAGAAGAATGAGAGGCGATCTTATCGAAACATATAAGATTGTGAGGGGGCTTGATCGGGTGGATGCGGTGAGGATGTTTCCACTGATGGGTGAGACTAGAACTAGGGGGCATAATCTGAGAATAAGGGGCTGCCCTTTCAAAACTGAGATGAGGAGAAACTTCTTCACTCAGAGGTTAGTAAATCTATGGAGTTTGCTACCCCAGAGAGCTGTGGAAGCTGCAACATTTTAATAAATTTTAAATGGGGATAGACATTTTCCTAGCAGATAAGGGAATTAGGGGTTACAGGGAGAGGGCAGGGCAGTGGACGTGAGTCTAGATTCAGATCAGCCATGATCCTATTGAAAGGCGGAGCAGTCCTGAGGGGCCGTATGGCCAATCCTGCTCCTATTTCTTATGTTCTTATGTTATGTTCTTATTGAACAACTTCTTCTTTAACTCCACTCATTTCCTCCAAATCAAAGGTGTTGCTATGGGTACCGGCATGGGACCTAGCTATAAGAACATAAGAACATAAGAAATAGGAGCAGGAGTAGGCCAATCGGCCCCTCGAGCCTGCTCCGCCATTCAATAAGATCATGGCTGATCTGATCCTAACTGCCAATCCACTATCACAGAACCATCTCCTGCATCTAACAGAATTAGACACACGAAATAGGAGCACGATCAGGCTACACGGCCCCTGGGCCCGCTCCACTACCCACAGGGCCATGACCGATCCGAACCTAGACTCATGTCCAAATTCCTGCCCGCTCCCCGTAACCCTTAATTCCCTTTACTTCTAGGAAACTGTCTATTTCTGTTTTAAATTTATGTAATGATGTAGCTTCTACAGCTTTTTGGGGCAGCATATTCCATGGACCTACCAACCTCTGAGTGAAGTAGTTCCCCCTCATCTCAGTTTTGAAAGAGCAGCCCCTTATTCTAAGACTATGCCCCCTAGTTCTAGTTTCACCAATCATCGGGAACATCTTCCCCGCATCCACCCGATCCAACCCCTTCACAATCTTATATGTTTCAATAAAAACGCCTCTCATTCTTCTGAACTCCAATGAGTAGAGTGCCAATCTACTCAGCCTCTCCTCATATGTCCATCCCCTCATCCCCGGGATTAAGCGAGTGAACCTTCTTTGTACTGACTCGAGAGCAAGTATGTCCTTTCTTAAGTATGGACAGCAAAAGTGTATGCAGTATTCCAGGTGCTGTCTCACCAATACCTTGTACAACTGAAGCAATACCTCCCTATTTTATATTCTATCCCCCTATCAATGAAAGCCAACATTCCATTGGCCTTCTTAATCACTTGCTGCACCTGCATACTAACCTTTTGAGTTTCGTGCACCAGGACCCCCAGATCCCTTTGTAATTCAGTATTTTCCAGTTTATCGCCATTAAGATAATAACTTGCTCTACGATTTTTCCTGCCAAAGTGCATAACCTCACACTTTCCAGTATTGTATTCCATCTGCCAAATCTCTGCCCACTTACTTAGCCTCTCTATGTCCCCTTGAAGGTTTGTTATGTCCTCCTCACTCACTACTTTCCCCCCCATCTTACTATCATCTGCAAACTTTGATATGTTACACTCGGCCCCCTCCTCCAAATCGTTAATATAGATTGTAAAGAGTTGGGGACCCAGCACTGACCCCTGTGGAACACCACTAGTTACTGATTGCCTGTCTGAGAATGAACCATTTATCCCAACTCTCTGCCTTCTGTTAGATAGCCAATCCTCTATCCATGCCAGAATATTACCCCCAATCCCGTGATTTTTTATCTTAAGCAATAATCTTTTGTGTGGCACCTTGTCAAATGCCTTTTGGAAGTCTAAATACACTACGTCCACTGCATTTTCGTGGGATATGTGGAACACTCTTTGTTCCAGCCCTACTCGGGTCCCCTCCCTCACCTCTATTTCCGATACATTGATCAATGTATCAGTGCCGTTTCCTGCTCTCGCCCTGAACTGGACAATTTCCTTCACTTTGCCTCCAATTTCCACCCTTCCCTCGCCTGCACATGGTCCATCTCTGATCTTCCCTTCCCTTCCTCGACTTTTCCGTCTCCATCTCTGGGGATAGTTTATTGACCAATATTCACTACAAGCCCACTGACTCCCACAGCTACCTAGACTTCACTTCCTCCCACCCCGCCTCCTGTAAGGACCCTTTTCCATTCTCCCAGTTTCTCCATGTCCACCGCATCTGCTCCGACGATACCACCTTCCACACCAGTGCTCCCGACATGTCTTCCTTTTTCTTCAACCGAGGTTTGCCCTCTACCGTGGTTGACACGGCCCTCGACCATGTCCATTCCATCTCCCACACTTCTGCCCTCACCCCTGCCCCTCCCTCCTGGAACCACGATAGGGTTCCCCCTGTCCTCACCTTTCACCCCACCAGACTCCACATTCAAGGGATCATCATCCACCATGTCCGCCACCTCCAATGTGATCCCACCACCTAACGCATATTCCCCTCCTCTTTCAGCATTCCTTGGGGACCGCTCCTTCTGAGACACCCTAGTCCAGTACTCTATCACCCCCAGCACCCCTTCCCCTTTGCCTGGTACCTTCCCATGCAAGCGCAGGAGATGTAACACCTGCCTTTATATCTCCCCCCTTCCCACTGTCCAGGGCCCCAAAAACCCCTTCCAAGTGAAACAGCGATTTACTTGTCCTTCTTGCAATCTAGTATACTGTATTCGCTGCTCACGATGCAGTCTCCTCTACATTGGGGAGACCAAACGCAGATTAGGTGACTGCTTTGCGGAACACCTCCATTCAGTCCGTAAGGGTGACCCCGAGCTTCCGGTCGCCTGTCATTTTAATTCACTGCCTCATTCCCACTCGGACCTCACCGTCCTTGGCTCTTGCATTGTTCCACGGAAGCTCAACGTAAACTTGAGGAACAGGACCTCATCTTCCGATTAGGCACTTTATAGCGTTCCAGACTCAATGTCGAGTTCAACAATTTCAGATCATAACCTCGGCCCGTATTACATTTTTACTTATATTTTTCATCCGCACTTTTGTTTTGGTTTCCCCCCCTTTCCTTTTCTTTTCTCTCCCCCACATGGCAGCTGTCTTCCATTCTGCCAGCGCATTTCACACCTAATCTAGAGCTGTCTTTTGTCTCCACTAGTCATATCACCATCTCGTCTCGTTAGAATACCTCTTAATGCCTCTTCTCTTTTGTTCTCTCCCATCCCGGCCTCTTAATCTATTTCATTCCCTGTGCCTCTTTAGACTTGATAAAGGGTTTTGACCCGAAACGTTGACTCTAATTGCTCTCCACGGATGTTGCCTGACCTGCTGAGTTTTTCCAGCATTTTCTGTTGTTATCCCTCATTGTAACACTCACTTATATACACCAAAACTCTCACTGTAACACACTGTGATATACCACGTAAACCTCAATATAACACAAATATAAACCTCACTCTTCAATGTCATGCACTGATATAATTCACACTCTTCACTTTAAAACTTTGAGAGCTTACACACTAACGTAACACCCGGATATACCCCACACCTGTCACTGTAATGCTCTGATGTACTACTCACAAATGACTCTAACAATTCAATACATCACAAATCACTCAATGTAACGCTTTCCTATATACCCCAATTTCGTCACTGTACACTAATATAAACCACATAATCACTGTGAAACACTGATATATCCACACCTCTTACTGTATCACTCTGATACAACCCACACATCTCTCACTGTAACACCTGCACATACATCAAATCCATCAGTGTAGCACTCTGATATACCTCATATCTATCACTATAACACACTGATATAAACCTCATTCTTCAATGTAAAGCTTTGAGACACTAAACACCCATCACGTTATCACTTAATGATAACTTACACACTCAATGTAATAATCTGATATACCGCATAGACATGATTGTAACACTCCGGCATACCCCACACACCTTACAGTAAATCTATGGTATACTGCACACCCCTCATATAAAACATTGATATATGCCACAACCACAACCCTCACAGCAACAATGATATACCCCCACATCTCACTGCAACACTCTCTGATATAGTCCACATCACTAACTGTAGAACTCTGATATATCCCACAATACCTACCCATAACACTCTGAGATAATCCATAACCCTCATTGTAAAACACTTTGATACAACACACCCATCACTGTAAAACACTGATACAACCCATTCCCCTCACTAACACGCTAATATACCCCACATCACTCAATTTAACATTCTCTTATATCCCCAAGATCCTCGCTAAATCTCTGGTATACCCCATACGCCTCACTGTAACACTTGGTTTTACTCCATACGCCTCACTAACACCTGGACATATGAGACACCCATGACTATTACACACTGACATACCCCACACCCCTCACTGTAACACACTGATGTACCCACACCCCTCAATGTAATACCTGGACATTCCAGAAAGCCATGACTATTACACACTGATATACCCAACACTGGAACACTCTGATATGCCCGATATGACCCATATGCCTCACTGTGTGTAACACACAGATATGCCTCACATCCCTCAATGTAACACACTGATATACCCCACAACCCTCACTGTAACAGTGTGGGATATATCTGTGTGTAACACACGGATATGCCCCACCCCCTCACTGTAACGCTCCGATAAACCCCCACCCCTCACTGTAGCGTTCTGACATACCCCATAACCCTCACTGTAACAAACTTATAAAAACCTCATATCTATATGTAAAGCGCTGATACGCTATACACCCATCACTTTAACACTTAATGATACCTCACACACTCACTGTAAAACACTGATATACCCCATAGACATGGCTGTAAGATTCCGGCACAACCTACACACCTCAAACTAAATCTATGATACACTACACAACCCTCACATAAAACACTGATATATCCCACAACCACCAGCCTCACTGCAACAAAGATATATCCCGCACAGCTCACTGTAACACTCTGTTATAGTGTACATCACTAAATGTAGAACTCTGATATATCCTACAACTCAAGAGTTATTACCGCAAATTCAGCCCACCAAGTCAGTGCCAGCTCTCTGTAGAGCAATCCAGTCAGTCCCATTCCCCCGCTCTATCGCTGTAGCCCTGCAAGTTTATTTCCCTCAAGTGCCTATCCAATTTCCTATTGAAATCATTGATCATCTCCGCTTTCACCACCCTCGTCGGCAGCGAGTTCCAGGTCACTACCACTTGCTGCATATAAAAGTTCTTCCTCACATCCCCCCTGTATCTTTTGCCCAAACACTTAAATCTGTCTCCCCCAGTCCTTATACCATCAGGTGATGGGAACAGCCTTTCTCTCTCTACCTTATCGAAACCTGTCATAATCTTGTACACCTCCAGAAAATCTCTCCTCAATCTCCTTTGCTCCAAGGAGAACAACCCCAGCTTCTCCAATTTAACCTTGTAGCTAAAATCCCTCATCCCAGGAACCATTCTGGTAACACCCTCTCAATGACCTTCAAATCCTTCTTAAAGTGTGGTGACCAGAACTGTACACAATAATGCAGTTCTGGCCTAACCAGATCTTTATAAAGGTTCAGCATAACTTCCCTGCTTTTGTACTCAATACCTCTATTTATGAAGCCCAAGATCCCATATGCTTTGCTAACTACTCTTTCAATATGTCCTTACACCTACAAAAATCTATGCATATGAACCCGCAGATCCCTCTCTCCCTGCATACTTGTTCGTACTGTGCCATTAAGTGTATATTGCCTCTCCCTATCCCTTCTGCTAAAATGCATCAACTCACACTTCTCTGTATTAAATTTCATCTGCCACTTGTCTGTTCATTCTGCTAGCCTTTCTATGTCCCGTTGCAGTTGATTGGTATCCTCCTCACTGTATGCCACACATCCAAGTTTGATGCTTTCGGCAAATTTTGAAATTTTACTTTGTATTCCAATATCCAAGTCATATATTAATTTTTTATGTATTTATGAATATGACTTGGATATTGGAAAAAAGAGAGTAAAATTTCAAATTTTCCCGATATCATCAAACTTGTGCTATTGTGCTAGCACTGACCCTTGGGGAACACCAATGTCCACCATCCTCCAGCCTGAAAAACAGACATTTACCACGAATTGCGATTTTCTGTTGTTAAGCCAATTTCTTATCCAGGCTGACATTGACCCAACTATTCCATGAGCCTCAATTCTGTTATCCAGCCTTTTATCTAGTTCTGTTTCAAAAGCTTTCTTAAAATCAATATTGACAACATCCACTGCATTCCCTTCATCAACTTACACTGTTACTTAATCAAACAATTCAATTAGATTGGTCAAACACCATCTGTCTTTTACACACCCGTGTTGGCTCTCCTTAAGTAGCTTAAACCTCTCCAAGTGTCTGTTATTTTTTCTCTGATTATTGTTTCTAAAACTTACGCACCGCTGAAGTTAAACTGACCAGCGTGTCATTACTACGACTGTCCTTACACACATTCTTGAACAATGGTGTCACATTTGCCACTTTACATTCCCCTGGCACCTCCCCCGCATCAAGGTAAGTTTGGAAGATTATGGCAACCACTTCTGCTATCGCCACCCTCACTTCCCTTAGCAACCTGAATGCAAGCCAGGCAACTTATCCTCTCCAATCATATCCAGCCTTTCTAGTACGTCCTGCCTATCAATTTTCACCACTTCCATTACCTGTACCATCTCCGATATTTTGTCAGCATCCTCTTCCTCAGTAAACACCGATCCAAAGTACTCATTAATTATTCTAGCCTTGTCCTGCACCTCTAAGCATACATCATCACCCTTCTTTGTCCCCAATAGGCCACACCCCGCCTCTTACTACCCACTTAAACCATACATGCCGATCGAAGATTTTGGGGTTCCCTTTTTTGTTAACTGCCATTCTCTTCTCATATACTCTCTTTTTATTTCTTATTTTCCTCTTCATTTCCCCTCTCAACTTATTATATTTGGCCCGGTTCTCAAATGCATCATACACTATTTTTCTGTTTTATCATTTTCTCTCTCTCCCTCGTAATCCAAGGCTTTGTTTCCCCTAATTTGCCTTCTTGTTGGAATGTACCTACCCTGTACTTTCAACATCTCATCCTTAAAGATCACCCACTGTTCCATTACTATTTATCCTGTCAATCTTTGGTTCCATTTTACCCTGAGTAGATCCCCTTTCATCCCATGGAAGTTAGCCATCTTCAAATTTAGATGTTCGACTTTAGATTGTTCCTTATTCTTCTCCATTACTAATCTCAACCTTATGATACGATGATCACTCTTACCCAAGTGTTCTTCCACAGACACTTGGTCCACTTGGCCCACCTCATTCCCCCGCACCAGATTCTGCAATATCTCCTTCCTTGTTGGGCCAAGAACATATGGGTCAAGGAAGTTCTCCTGAACATATTTCAGAATTTCTTCCCTCTCCTCTCCCTTTACTCTAGCATTATCCCAATCGATATTTGGAAAATTAAAGTCTCCCAATATCACCACTCTATCGTTCTTGCACAGCTCTGTGATTTCCCAGCAGATTTGCTCCTCTATCTCTCTCTCACTATTTGGAGGTCTATAGATTATCACCAATAGCGTGATCATAACCTTTTTGCTTCTCAACTCTAACCAAATGAGTTCTGTCCTTGCCCCCTCAAGGACATCCTCTCTTTCCAACATTACAAATGTCTTCCTCATTCAGTACTTCCACCCCACCTTCCTTTTTTCCTTCCCTATCTTTTCTGAACACCTTGTATCCGTGAATATTAAGAGTCCCGACCTCACCATTTTAAGCCACGTTTCATTCATTACCACTACATCATATTCTCACACAGCTAATTGTGCTTGTAGCTCAGCAAACTTATTCACCACACTTTGTGTGTTTACGTATATGCATTTCAAATCTGTCTTTTCATTCCTCGTAGTCCTTCTTAGTCTGCTCCTATCTAATATGGCACTACTTCCTTCTCTAGAATTTTCCAACACTCTCCCTCCTTTATGCACCTTATTCCTCTTTTCTACTTCTATATGCTGGTGCCCACCCCCTGCCAATTTAGTTTAATCCCTCCACAACCACACGAGTGAACCTCCCCGTGAGGACATTGGTCCCAGTCCTGTTGAGGTGCAACTCCTCCCTTTTGAATAGTTGCCTTCTGCCCCAGAACTGGTCACAATGCCCCAAGAATCTGAAGCCCTTCCTCCTGCACCATGCCTCAAGCCACGCATTGATCCTCCCTAGCTTTCTATTTCTACTCTCGCTGGCGTGTGGCACTGGGAGTAATCCAGAGATTGGCACTGGGAGTAATCCAGAGATTACCACCTTTGACTTCCTCCATAGCTCCTGAAAGTCTGACTGTAAGACCTCAATATCTGCCCTCTCTATGTCGTTCGCACCAACGTGTACCACCACCTCTAGCTCACTCCCTTCTCCCTGCAGAATATTCTGCACACTCTCCGTGATGTCCTTTACCTTGGCACCAGGGAGGCAACACACCATGCGGGAGTCACGGTGAAGGTTACAGAAACGCCTCTCTGTCACCCTAACTATGGAATCTCCTATAACGACTGCATGTCTACACGTTGTTGTTCCGCACGATGCTGTCCCTTGCCCATTGGTGCCATGGCCTGGACAGCATTCCTTCAAGGTGTCGTCACTCCCAGCAGTCCACAATGCTGCATACCGTTTTGAGAGTGACACACATCCTGAAGACTCCTGTATTTCCTGCCTCTTCCAGATGGACACACATTTACTACCCTGATCTCCCTCTACCTGTCGGGTGTCCAATTCCTGGAACGTACGGTCCAGGAAACTTTCAGTCTCCCTGATGTTCTGCAGTGAATCCAGCTGCTCCTCAAGCTCGGAAACCTTGAGCTCTGGTTAGTCACCTAACCATAGCGCTCTGAGATAACCCATACCCCTCATGGTAACACACTTTCATACAATACACCCATCACTGTGAACCACTGATCCACCTCATTCCCCTCCCTGTAACTCACTGATATGCCTCAAACACTTCATTTAACACTCTGATATACCCCACTCCCATTACTGTAACACTCTGATGCACCCCACATCACTCAATGTAACACTCTCTGCTCCATCCAAAATCCTCACTGAGCACTCTGACTTAACCCATAGACATCATTGTTACGCTCTGATATACACCACATCTCTCACTGTAACACTCTTAAATAACCCACTGATGCGCCATCAATTACTCAAAAGACTGAAGTTGAGCGAGTAACAATCAGGCTTTTATTAACTAAAGAATGAAGGTCTTGTCTCGAGTGGTCGACCCGTCCAGAATACTAAGGGACTGGGAGGTAGTCACTTATATACCTGGAATAGTGGGAGGAGTCAGCCGAGGCATGTCCAGACCTGTACCTAGTGGAATACACATACAGACACAGACAGGTATGACAGTGGTTTACCACACCCACATCAATCAATACCCTCACTTTAACACTAATAGACACCACACCTCTTACTGTAAACATCTGACTTACCCAACACCTATCACTGTTACATTGAGTGATGTGGGGTGTATATGATTGTAACACTCTCTGATATATGCAAAAATCCTCACTGTAACACTGATATCCACTACACCTCTTAGTGTAAACATCTGATGTACCCCGCAACTCTTACATTAATAATCTGACCTGCCACACACCCTTCATTGTATTACTCAATATACCTCACAACTATCACTATAATACCTGGAGACACACCAAATCCATCAGTGTGGTGGTACACGTTGGTGCGAACGACATAGAGAGGGCAGGTATTGAGGTCCTACAGTCGGGCTTTCAGGAGCTATGGAGGATGTCAACGGTGATAATCTCTGGATTACTCCCAGTGCCATGCGCCAGTGAGAGTAGAATATACTGCATCCCCTCGCAGGAACACTGATACCCGACACACAACTCACTGGAACACAGATGTAACCCAAATCCATCTGGCATTCTTTCCTGGTCAGGCCTATATGTGGCTCCAGACCCACAGCAATGCGGTTGACTCTCAGCTGCCCTCTGAAATGGCCGAACAAGCCACTAAGTTGTAAAAACAGCTATGAAAACAATAGCAATAAAACCAGACTGACGACCCAGCATCGAAATTGGCACTGGCGACAGACACAACAACAGCACACCCAGCCCAGTCGACCCTGCAAATTCCTCCTCACCAACATCTGAGGACTTGTGCCAAAATTGGGAGAGCTGTCCCACAGATTAGCCAAGCATCAGCCCAACATATTCATACTCACAGCATCATACCTTTCAGCCAATGTCCCAAACTTCTCCATCACCAACCCTGGGGATGTATGGCCCAGCGCCAGGACAGACCCACCAGGGGTGGTGGCACACTGGTGCACTTTAGGGAAGGAGTGGCCCTGGGATGCCCTCAACACTGACTCGTGCCCTCATGAAGTCTCATGGCTTCAGGTTAGCATGGGCATGGAAAATTCCTGCTGATTAACAACTACCGCCCTCCCTCAGCTGATGAATCAGTATTCCTCCATGTTGAACACCACTTGGAAGACGCACTGAGAGTAGCGAGGATACAGAATGTACTCTGGGTGGGGGATTTCAATGTGCCTCGGTAGCTGACTGAGCCGGCCGAGTCCTGAAGGACATAGCTGCCAGTCTGGGCCTGTGATAGGTGGTGGGAGATCAAACACGAGGGAAATCGTACTTAACCTCGTCTTCATCAGTCTACCTGTCGCAGATGCATCTGTCCATTACAGAATTTGTAGCTGTGACCACTGCATAATCACTGTGCAGACGAAGTCCCATCTTCACACCGAGGACACCCTCTATTGTGTTGTGTGTCACTACCACCGTGCTAAATGGGATAGATTCAGAACAGATCTAGCAGCTCAAAACTGGGCAACCATGAGGCGCTGTGGGCCATCAGCAGCAATAGATTTATATTCCGCCACAATCTGTAAGCTCATTGCCTGGCATATCCCTCATTCTACCTTTACCATCAAGTCAGGGGACCAACTCTGGTTCAATAAGGATTGGAGAAGAGCATGCCAGGAGCAGCACCAGGCATACCTAAAAATGAGGTGCCACCCTGGGGAAGCTGCAACACAGGATAGGCGGAAGCATGTAAAAGACGGAAGCAGTATGCTATAGACAGGGCTAAGCGATCCCACAATGAACAGATCAGATCAAAGCTGTACAGTCCTGCCACATCCAGTCGTGAAAGGTGGTGGACCATTAAACAACTAACTGGAGGAGGAGACTCCATGAATATCCCCATCCTCAATGATGGTGGAGCCCAACACGTGAGTGCAAAAGAGAAGGCTGAAGCGTTTGCAACCAATTTCAGCCAGAGGAACTGAGTGGATAGTCCATATCGGCCTACACCTGTAGTCCCCACCCCACACAGAAGCCATTCTTCAGCCAATTCGATTCACTCTACGTGATATAAAGAAACGGCTGAGCGCGCTGGATGCAGCAAAGTCTGTGAGACCCGGGAACATCCCGGCTGTCGTGCTGAAGACTTCTGCTCCAGAACTAACCGCGCCTCTAGCCAAGCTGTTGCAGTACAGCTACACCACTGGCATGTATCCGACGATGTGAAAAACTGCCCAGCAATGTCCTGACCACAAAAAGCAGGACAAATCCAAGCCAGCCAATTACCGCCCCATCAGTCTACTCTCAGTCATCAGCAAAGTGATGGAATATGTAATCGACAGTGCTATCAAGCGGCACTTACTCACCAATATCCTGGTCACTGATGCCCAGATAGGGTTCCGCCAAGGCCACTCGGCTCCCGACCTCATTACAGCTTTGGTACAAACATGGACAAAAGAGCTGAATTCCAGTGGTGAGGTGAGAGTGAATGCCACAGACACCAAGCCAACATTTGACCAAGTGTGTCATCAAGGACTCCTAGTTAATCTGAAGTCAATGGGAATCAAAGGGAAAACTCTCCACTGGATGGAGTCATACCTAACATAAAGGAAGACGGTTGTGGTGGTTGAATGTAAATAATCACAGCCCCAGCACATCGCTGCAGGAGTTCCTCAGGGCAGTTTCTTAGGCCCAGCCCTCTTCAGCTGCTTCGTTAATGACCTTCCCTCCAACATGAGGTCAGAAATTCGGATGATCGCTGAAGACTGCACAGAGTTAAGCACCATTAACAGCTCCTCAGATAACGAAGCTGTCCAAGCCCACTTGCAACAAGACCTGGACAACGTTCAGGCTTGGGCTGATAAGTGGCAGGTAACATTCGCACCACAGAAGTGCAAGGCAATGACGATCTCCAACATGCAAGAGTCTAATCACCGCCCCTTGATGCTCAACGGCATTAGCATTGCCAAATCCCCCACCATTAACATCCTGGGTTTCACAATTGACCAGAAAACTAACTGGACTTGCCACAGACATACTGTGGCAACAAGGTCAATGGAGAGGCTGGGTATTCTGAGGCGATTGCCTCACCTCCTGAGTCCCCAAAGCCTTTCCACCATCTACAAGGCACAGGTAAGGAGTGTGATGGAATCGTCTCCACTTGCCTGGATGAGTGCAGCTCCAATAACAATTAAGAAGTTCGACACCATCCTGGAAAAAGCAGCCCGCTTGATTGGCACCCCATCAGCCACCTTAAACATTAACTCCCTCCACCACCGGTGTATCATGGCTGCAGTGTGTGCCATTTACAAGATGCACTGCAGCAACTCGCCAAGGCTTCTTTGGCAGCACCTCCCACACCAACGACATCTAACACCTAGAAGGACAAGGACAGGAGGTGCATGGGAACACCACTACCTCCAAGTTCCCCTCCAAGTCATACATCATCCTGATGTAGAAATATATCGCCGATTATTCATCGTCGTTGGGTCAAAATCCTGGAAATCCCTACCTGAAAGCATTGTGGGAGTACCTTCACGACACGGACTGCAGTGGTTCAAGGAGGTGGCTCACCACCACCTTCTGAAGGACATCTGGAGATGGGCAATAAATGCTGGCCAAGCTAACAAAGCCCACATTCCACAAATGAATTTCAATAATGTGTAGAGCGGTCTGCAATAATGCAATTGACACCGTAACTCAGCCTGATAATGTGAGATTCATGGATTGGGATGTGCCGTGTAGCTCAGTCGACATTAATGGAATTGATAATGTATCTCAGTCTGATTCTGTGAGATTTCTGGACTACGATGTAATGTGTAGATCGGTCTGCACTAATGGAATTGACACAGTGTCTCAGTCAGATACCGAGAAATTTCTGGACTGGGATGTGTAATGATCAGTAACATGTCATTCTAGAGTGGTACACTAGGTGGAGCTGTATGTTTAAGTAAGGGACTACCCACGATGCACTAGGCTACCCACAAGGCAGTAGTCAAGATGGATGCTGTACACTAGTCCACATGGCTGAATAAATGACCAGCTCCAAGCTAGCTGTTCATAATGAAAACGTCTATATATTTATGAACATAACATGGTACCCGGATTGGTAATATCTGTTGAATATTGTGAAACGCGTCATGGAGAATTTGAAGCCACCGGAGGGTTTGGAACTCACGGGGAATGTCGACTGCAATGGGCGGACTTTCAAACAAAAATTCGAACTCTACATTGCTGCCATCGGGTTCGGTACGATACCAGATGCAAGAAAAATAGCATTACTGCTCATGGTTGCAGGCCCGCAGGCGATAGAGGTATTTAATACGTTTGTATTTGATCAAGAGGAGGACAGAGAAAAGATGGACGATGTGCTAAAGAAGTTTGATATACATTGTTCTCCCAAAAAGAACAAGACCTATGAGAGGTACGTGTTCTGTTCATGGACACAGCAGCAAAATGAAACTTTTGATAGCTTTATGACTGATCTGAAAATGAAAGCACAGACATGTAATTTCTCTGAACTGAAATCATCCATGATTGGTGGCCAGATTGTGTTTGGTATTCATGATAAAAAGGTCAGGGAACGTCTGTTGAGAGAAACCGAACTATCATTGGAGAATGCTGTGAAAATATGCCAAGCCAGTGAGCTAGCTCAAAAGCACGTGAAGACTTTCAGTGAAATTAATAATGATGCGACTGCAATGAGTGCCTGTGCTGCTGTCGGTGCTGTGTCCTACAAGGGGAAGAAACATGGGCAGAACAGAAATGCAAAGCAATCGGAGGATGGAATTTTTAGTTGTAAACGCTGTGGTCACAAACACCAGTCACGACAATGCCCAGCATTTGGAAAAATGTGCACAAAATGTAACAGAAAGAATCACTTTGCCAGACAATGCTTTTCAAAAGTAAAAACAAAGAAAGGGCAGCAAGCCAATGTGATTAAGGACACTGATTTAAGTGAGACATTTTTTGTAGGAATGGTGTCATGTGACAATATAGAAAAGGATACAGAAAATGTGCAGCCCTCAGTACTGGACAATGCTGAACATAAAGTTAATGCAATAAAAGAGGACAAATGGATCATCCCACTGCAGGTAAATGGAGCATTAGTTACATTGAAACTAGACACTGGGGCAAAAGCAAACTTAATCAGTATGAGAGACATTAAAAATATGAAAGAAAAGCCCAAAATACAGAAAAAGTCAGTACTACTGAAGAACTATGATGGACAGAAAATAGATAGCTTAGTTGTATGCAGACTTAAAGTGACAGTCAAAGAAAAAGTGCATCATCTCATGTTTTCTGTTGTGGCTGAAGGACTTGATTCACTGCTAGGTGACAAAGCTTGTGAGGACTTAGAAATGGTCAAGAGAGTCCACCGTATTAACTGTGCCATAAGCAGACCAGATGAATCAGTGGATTCTGTAGTGAGTAATATCCAGGATGTTTTCAAAGGATTTGGAGTTCTACCATTCACTTACAAGATCCAGCTAAAGGAGGATGCTCAGCCAGTGGTAGCTGCTCCACGGAGAGTTCCAGCACCCCTGCATGACCGGCTCAAGAATGAACTGGACAGAATGACCACACTAGGAGTCATCAGGATAGTCGAAGAGCCAACAGACTGGATTAACTCCATGGTATGTGTAAAGAAAAAGAACAATGATCTAAGAGTATGCATGGATCCAAAGGGCTTAAATGCAAACATAAAACGTGAACACTACCAGATTCCCAAGCGAGAAGAAATCACCAGTAAAATTTCAGGTGCCAGATACTTCACAAATCTCGATGCCTCACAAGGATTTTGGCAACTAAAACTGGATGAAGAGAGCACCAAATACTGTACCTTCAACACACCATTTGGCAGGTATTATTTCCTCAGAATGCCTTTCGGGATAATATCTGCATCTGAAATCTTTCATAGAGCGAAGGAACACATAATTGAAGGTCTGGAAGGAGTTCGGGTCTATATTGATGATATCATCATCTGTGGCTCCACACTGAAAGAACACAATGAGAGACTGACTAAAGTGCTACAGAGCATACGCTGGAATGGACTGAAGCTCAACAAAGCCAAGTGTCAGTTTGGCGACCAGGAAGTCACTTTCTTAGGAGATAATCTATCTGGTAAAGGAATAGAGCCAGATATGGAAAAAGTAAACGCCATACTCAACATGCCCCGACCCACTGACAAAAAAGGAGTGCTACGCATCATGGGGATGATAAACTTAATTGGAAAGTTCATTCCTAACTTGTCAGCCAAGACAGCCTGTCTGCGAGACCTGCTACCTAAAACAAATGAGTTCACATGGACAGAAAGACATGAACAAGAGTGGATGAACCTCAAAACAGTGCTGACAACCACGCCTGTACTCACCTTGTTTGACCCAACAAAGAGAATCAAAGTGTCAATGGATGCATTAAAAGATGGCCTAGGCACGGTCTTGCTACAAGCAGAGGGTGAAGATTGGAAGCCTGTTGCCTATGCCTCCAGGTCTATGACTGAATCTGAGTGTCGATACGCCCAGATTGAAAAGTAATGTCTAGGCATGGTAGTTGGACTAGAAAAGATCCTTGGCTACATATATGGACGACCCACATTCACAGTTGAGACAGACCACTGCCCACTGGTTGCCTTCTTAAAGAAAAACCTGAATGAGATGTTTCCAATGCTTCAAAGACTCATGATGAAGCTGCAAAGATATGACTTTGAACTGATCTACACACCAGGCAAATACATAGTGTTAGCAGATGCACTATCCCGAGCACCCACAATGAGTCATGTGAGCTCTACTGAAGAAGACGTGGATGTTCATGTGAGTATGGTCACTGCTGCGCTGACCGTGTCAGACACAAAATCAAAGCAAATAGCAGAAGAAACAGTAAAAGACACAGTGTTACAAACAGTAATAGAGAACATTCATCATGGTTAGCCAAAAGGTTCCTGTCCAATGTACTATCACATCACGTCAGAGTTGAGTGTCGCAAGTGGACTATTACTAAAACAGAACAGAATAGTCATTCCACAGGCTCTACGTCAAGACATGCTCAAAAGGATTCATGAGGGACACCTCGGAATTGAAAAATGCAAAAGGAGAGCAAGAAACACTGTTTATTGGCCTGGCATAAATAAGGACATTGAGAACATGATAGGCAAATGTGAGACATGTCAGAAACACCAAAACAAACAAGCAAAGGAACCAATGATAGTAGGTGACTTACCAACAGCACCATGGCAAAAGGTTGGTATGGACCTTTATCATTTAAATTGTAAAGACTATCTAATAGTGATTGACTACTATTCTAACTATCCTGAGATGGCACTGCTCTCAAGCACATCAGCAAGCAGTGTCATAATGCATGTTAAATCCATCTTCGCCAGACATGGAATTCCCAGGATTGCCATTAGCGACAATGGTCCGTGCTTCAACTGTATGGAGTGGCAACAGTTTGTAGCACATTATGACTTTCAGCACATCACATCCAATCCTCTGTATGCTCAGTCGAATGGTAAGGCAGAGAAAGCTGTTCAAGTTCTCAAACAGCTACTGAAGAAAGCAACAGAAAGCAAGCCTGATCCTTATCTCGCCCTGCTGAGCTACCGAGCCTCCCCTTTAGACTTTGGTTCTTCACCTGCTGAACTCCTAATCGGTCGCAAGTTGCGTACCACGCTACCCTGCTCTGCAAAAGAAAAGCAGAGTAAGGAACTGAGACAGAGACTTCAACTGTTAAAGCTGAAACAGAAATCATACTATGACAAGTCATCCAAAACACTGAAACCATTGACAAGGGATGATGTTGTCAGGATTGAGGATCCAGATGCATGGAACAGGAAAGCTACATTTCTTGAGGAAGTAGGACCAAGGTCATACACTTTTAGAACTGAGGAAGGACAGATTCTCAGGAGGAACCGCCGTTCCCTCCTGAAAACACAAGAAACTGTCCAAGAGCAAATCGATGACAATGACGCAACTGAATCTTGTCACTCACCATCAGAACAATCCAACACAAACACACATACAGGCTCTCATGAAAACACATCAGACTTACCTGTGCTGAGAAGATCCACACGTGAAGTAAAAAAGCCTGATAGACTTAATCTTTGAGTACAAATAAAACTATATTGAAAATGTATTGACTGTTGTGAAGGTGTTTATGTCGTTATGATTGATTGATATTGGTTTTGTTTAACCTCAAAGAAAGGGGGATGTAATGATCAGTAACATGTCATTCTAGAATAGTACACTAGATGGAGCTGTATGTTTAAGTAAGGGACTACCCACGATGCACTAGTCTACCCACAAGGCAGTAGTCAAGATGGATGCTGTACACTAGTCCACATGGCTGAATAAATGACTAGCTCCAAGCTAGCTGTTCATAATGAAACGGTCTATTTTTTTATGAATAACAGGATGTAATGTGTAGCTCAGTCTGCACTAATGGAATTGATACTGTATCTCAGCCTAATAGTGTGAGATTTCTCGACTGGGATGTATTGTGTAGCTCAAACTGCTCTAAAGGAATTGATGCGGTATCTTTCAATTTCACAGTGTGCGTGAGTTCTGATCGAATTTGTTTCTCGGTTACACTGTCTTTTAACATCATTAAATTCTATACTGTAGAGTTTGAACTTTTATGTAATTTTTAGCTCATGTTACAATTTTGGGATGGAGAACACATTTTTATACTCAATGTGTGAAAGTTCCAGGCTTGTATTTAATTAGAGTCAATCAGTACCGTGTATCAGGTCACTCTGATATTTAATTGGCAGCTAAGGCTGCATTATTGGAAGATTGATACAGTGCCTTTCAATCCCAAAGTGGGATTGATGAATTTACCTGTCAGTCGTACAGAGTTGTGGTGAACTGGAAACAGCGTCTGTCTCTCCTGCTGTGTTTGACTGTGCGATTGCCTCTAAGTGCTTGCATGTAGGAAGAAAAATTCTCTCTTCTAAAAAGTATCTAGAACAGGTGAGGTAGAAAATACCAAAGTGAGCAATTTAGTCTCTCAAGTAGTGATCATTAAGAGCACCCGCAATGAATACCTGTGACACAAACAGTGTCAGTGTCTGACTCCACTGCAGCACCCAGCTTCTGAACACCAAGTGTTCTGGCTGGTTACATCCAGACACAATGCAGCCCCTTCACTGAGACTGTCCCAACTGTTCCATACGAGCCTCCAGTCACCCCACTTCATATAACACTGCATGTGAATCCCTCAATTCTTTCTCCCTCAGAGACTTATCCAGCTCCCCCTTAAATGCTTCGATACTCTTCGCCTCAACCGCTCCATGTTACTGATAGGAACCACTCTGTGTGGTGAAGTTCTTCATGAATGCTTTACTGGCTTTATTAGTGACAATTTATTTTTCTGAACCTTGCTTCGGACACCTACACAAGTGGGAAAATCCCGACGGTTATCCTCTCAAACCGCTTCACTATTTCTTCACGTTGCATTGTCTCTTTAACCCTGTCAGATTAAGTGACTTTCTGTCACTGTGTTGAGTTCTGTTTCCAGCCAGCAGATGTCACCAATCTCTGGTACAGCGAATTTTACAGATCTGAGGGGGATGAAAGCAGACAATAATTGCTCACGTTATATTGGCCTGGAGGGATTAAGAACGACTGGATGGGGAGATGAGCTATTATTACCTTTTGTTAGAACAAACACTGGTTATAAAGTTGGGCCAAGTCAGCCAGCCTGTTGATTTGTGTGTGAGAGTGTGAATCACTCCTTATCTTTCAGTCTCTGGCACTGTGCGAGTGAAACTCATTCCCCTTCTGTCTGTCTCTGCTACTGTGTGTGAGTGTGGGATTGAATCTGTTTCTGTTGGTCTGTGGTACCATATGTGACAGTTTCATTCTGCATCTGTCAGTCTGTGCGACTGTACGAGTGCAAGATTCAATCTCTATCTGACAGTCTCGAGCAGTGTCGGATTCATTCTGTAATTTTCAGTCTCTGGCACAGTGTAGGGGTGTAGTACTCATTCTGTATCTGACAGTCTCTGATACTGTATATGAGGGTGGGATTGATTCTGTATCCTTCAATCTCTGATATGTAAGGTTTTGCAAAATTTTGGAAATTTCTGCAGCCCCCAAAGATATTTGATTAAAAGAAAACCTGGTTGGAATGTACCTTAAAAAACCAGGGCATCAAAAATGGCTGTCAGGCCTCGTGGCAGAAGACAAAGGCAGCCTCCTGAACATCTCCCATCACTGACTGAAGTACTTGAGGTACTTAAAACTGTCAATCAACTGCGGTTTAGGAAGTTCAACAGAGGAACAAAAGGATTGTTTGTTTACACGAGCACTCTACAATGTTGACTCAAGGGATTAATTACTTAAAGCTCTCAATCAGTTGCGGTTGGGCAGTGACCACAAGACAATGGATTGTTTACAAAGCACTTGAGTGCTGTTGACTGAACACTTAAGGATTTGTTTGTCCAGCACTTGAGACATTTTAAACTGAGCACAAACCAGTTTAAACGAATGGGAGTAACATTCAAACCCATTACAGTCAATGGGGACAGATCGGTCCCTTTTGTATAGCCCAGATACATCCAGATTTGGGCGCGAAGATAATGGCTCCCAATGGGGTATAAAGATAGCCCCTCAGGAAGCCACGCTCTCTCTCTCTCTCTCTGCCGCCTTGCCTCCGATGCCCTGCCTACAAGGGGAACAGCTCAACAGCCTGCCCAAAGAAGTGGAATACCAGCAGTTACTTTTGAATTACTGGGGTATCTCTACTTCAGGGCGGTGAAGAATCTAAGACAGACCGCAGGGGCACGGAGCAGGCAATCACTGGTGAGCATAAGCTTACTGGCCCATTACAAGGCAACCGAGATAGGTATTAGGGGTGGGAAGTAAAGGGGAATTTTGTTAAATTGTAATTTTAGTCAATTTTCTTTCAATGTGTCCGTTTCTTCTCCCCGTTAAGCAAAAGTGTGCTTTATTAAGTAAAGGTTTGCTGTATTAAGCAAAGGTGTGCTGTATTAAGTAAAAGTGTGCCGTATTAAGTAAAGGTGTGCTGCATTAAGCAAAAGTGTGCTGTATTAAGCAAAGGTTTGCTGTATTAAGTAAAAGTATGCTGTTTTCATCATTATTTTCAATTTATTCTTTACTTCAATAAATACTGGCCTTCTTTGCACCCAACCATGAGTCTCGATTTGTCTACATCGCTACTGAAATAAGTCCGGCGGTCAGTACCAGAAAATGGAGCGATTCGAAACCGCACGGGGCCTGGAGCAGCTCAGATACTTCTGACCTGCCAGAAACAAACTCCAGGTAAACCAAAAGCACACCCCATCTAGTTCCCCCTCCCCCTTTTCTACAGGTACTGTATATGAGTGTGGGAATCATTCTGTAACTGTCGATCTCTGGTACTGTGTGAGTGTGTGGGATTCATTCTGTATCTGTCAATCTCTGGTACTGTATATGATTGTGGGAATCATTCTGTATCTGTCGATCTCTGGTACTGTGTGTGAGTGTGGGATTCATTCTATATCTGCCAGTCTGCAGTGGTGTGTGTGAGTGCAGTATTCATTCAGTATCTGTCCATCTCTAGTACTGTGAGTGAGTGTGGGATCCCCTGCCTTTTTAGCCTTCCCCTGTGAGGGTACCAGTCAGTTTTGTCGGTAACCTCTAGATGGCACCTTCACCTTGTTTGTGTCCTTTGTTAATTGTTCCTAGTTTCTTGTGTTAATTCTTAATGGCCTGTTAGCTGTTCATGTGTTTCACCTGGTTTTCTTGGTATATAAGTTCTATGGTTGTTTCACTCAGAGCTCAGTCCTCACTAGGGTGAACCAGGGAGTTAGTCTTGACCATGTCCTCTGTCTTGACTAGGTGCTCTGTGTGACTAGCCTTTTCTCTATGGCAGCTTGCCTTCACAAGCTGGCTGCCATAGTTCTCTCGAGCTATGTATCTAAGTCTGTGTTCTTGTCTCTGGATTTAATATGTATTTAAGTCTGTTGTTTTGTTAAGTTGCTTGTCTTGGTAAGGTGCTGTTTGGACAAGCGTGTTGCTATGTGGGAGCCGTTGGGATCTTGTCTTGAGCTTTGCATGATAAGCCGATTACCCTTGGGGTAGCTTGTCTGGAGTTGTGCCTCGGCAAGTCGTTGGCCCCTTGTGGTAGCTTGTCGCAAGCTCAGTATAGACAAGTGGGCTTCCTCATGGAAGCTGTCCGGAGTTCCTATCTTGACTAGCTGTCTTGTAACTTGTCTCTAGTTCTTATGTATGCTTGTTGGGTTTCTGTCTCGAGTTCTCTTGTCTCTCGTTCTTATGTATATTGCTGTGTCCCTTGTGTTAATCTAGTTATGTGTAAATCTAGTAAAGTTCAAACAAGGTACGGTATATGTGTCTCTTGTCTGGTTTCTGCACTTGGGTCCAGAATCTACCTTACCCGGAGAGCACGGCCTCGTATTTATACGGCCCCGTGGCTCTCCAACCCTGACATCCCCAAATGCATTACCTCACACTTCTCCGATTTAATGCCATTTGTCCCTTTTCTGCACACCTGACCAGCCCATTCATATCTTCCTCCATATAGCATGCGTTATGCACAGAATTTGGAGTGGGAGGGGAAGGATCCAGTTGTCATGTTCCACGTAGGAACAAACGACATATGTAGAAGTAGGAATGAGGTTCTGCTGAGGGAGTTTGAGAAGCTAGGATGCAAATTTCGATCCGAAAACAGAACCTCAAAGGTAATAATCTCTGGATTGTTACCTGACCCACGAGCAAGTTGGCATATGGACAAACAGCTTAGAGGTTTAAATGCGTGGCTCAAAGAGTGGTGTGGGAGGCAGGGGTTTCGGTTCATGGGGCACTGGCATGAGTACTGGGGAAAGAGGGAGCTGTTCCGTTGGGAGTGGTTCTCTTAAACGGGGCTGGGACCAGTGTCCTAGCGAATCGAATAACTAGGGCAGTATACAGGGCTTTAAACTAATGAAAGGGGGGAGGGCTAGAGGATACAGGAAAGAGTAAATTTAAAAGAAGTAAGAGAAATATCATGCCTCTAGGGCAGAGATTTGGGTTAACTTAAACATATTGGGTCTGGAAGGGACAGAGAAAGTAGCAAAGGTAATAACGCATCAGCGACAAAGGTGAAATCAGGGAAAAAGTTAAATACGTCAAATTAAAGGGACCATATCTGAATGTACGAAGCATTCGCAACAAAACAGGTGAATTAATAGCACAGATAGAAATGAACAGGTTTGAACTAATAGCCATAACGGAGATGTGGTTGCTAAGTGGCCAAGGTTGGGAAACAAATATTGCAGGATAGAAAGCTTTTAGAAGCGATAGTCAAACTGGAAAAGGAGGCCGCGTAAACCCTGTTAATAAAGGATGGGATAAAGACAGTAGAGAGATAGGATCTTGGCTCTGAAAATCAAGAAGTAGGATCCGTTTGGAGCTAAGAAACAGCAAAGGACAGAAAATATTGGTGGGAGTTATTTATAGGCCCCCAAACAGCCGTTGTAATGTAGGGCAGAGTATAAATCAGGAAATTAGAAGCATATGCAACAAGGGTAATACTGTATTCATGGGGGGCATTGATCGACATATCGACTGGGCAAACCAAATTTGCAGTAATAGTGTGGAGGACGATTTCATGGAATGTATGCAAGATAGTTTTCCGGATCAGTATGTTGAGGAAACAACTAGAGAACAAGTTATTTTATATCTAGTATTGTGGCGGTACCACTGGTTGTCCCTTACATTGAGACAGATAATTCCCTTTAACTTACCTTACTGTATGTTTAACTTACCTTTTGGGGCCGTTGCCCTTTTAACTTACCTGTTGGGGCCATTGCCCCTTTAAGACGTGCCCTAGCGCGCTGACGTCACGTCACGTACGGCATGATGTGCGTGCGCCGGCACAGCCCGGCCTAGCGTCTTCGACCTCAACGGCCAGCCGACAGGAGTGATGTGATCTTCCACTCCCGCGGCAAGCACCGGCGCAGCCCGGCCTAGCGTCTTCGGCCACAACAGCCAGCCGATGGGAGCGACGCGATCTTCCGCTCCCGCGGCAAGCACCGGCACAGCCCGGCCGCCCAACTTCAGCTTCAACGGCCAGCGACGCAATGACGCGCATCACGTGACACCCTAAGCGCGGGAAATGCGAACAACGTGATGACGCCACAACACAAACGCGATGACGTCATCACGCTCCCCACAGGACTGCGAACTCAGTCCTCGTGGAGTCCCCGCTGAGAAAAGACCTACACCACGTTGCTCCTACAGTCAGCCATCTTACCTGCTATCTTACCTGCTGTAATTAGACTGTTCCTGTAAATAAACAACTTATTTATAGTTCGTCGAAGTCAAACTCTCTTATTTAGTGGCGATCTACACGAACCGTTACATTGGTGACCCAACGACGTGAGTACGGGAGTTAATCAATTCCAACGCTACAATTGTTGAACCCGTATCCGTGAATGATTATCACGGTAGCAACGCGCAGCCTGACCCTCGTCTTCCCACAAGATGACCAACGCACAACCGATGAACAACCACGGAACAGGAACCGCCTAACACCGATTCCTCCAAAGGCAACCCCGTCTTTGCGAACGTCTTCGCAATGGAAGCGCAGCTTGGAGGTGAGCCCGTTTTTCACGAACGACTTCACAGAGGTAGAGCACGACCAATGGCAACCATCGTCCACCAGTGCTACAATTGGTGGGTTTGTGAACGTCTTTCACAAACGAAGCACGCTATGGAAGCATCAGCCGTTCTGCTGTAGCTACCGCAATCCAGGGAGCCACGGTCTCCCTCGTGCTTTATGACGGTAGAAGCCCCGTTCGCCGAGAACATCGATGTGGCACAGACCACGCACGTGCTCATGGTCTCCGTATTCGACTCTTCTACCGCCACAGGGATTGTCCGCCTCTACGTCCAAAGCAACAGCAAGTATACATCTCTCCAAGCTTGGGGTACAGCATGTTCGGGCCCACAAGATCGGAGCGCGCCCCGCTGGGATACCACGAGGACTCACCCCCACAAAACACGAGGTCGCACTCCTCATGCACGAGCACCCATCCCTCGCGAACCACGACAACCTATCCCTCATGAACACCGACGACTCCTTCTCCGCCAACGATGCACCAGCCCTTCAGCCTGCTGGTTTTGTTACCTACTACACAATTCGGCGTGAACAAAAGCGTGCCGCCCTCCCGGCACTTTTCTCCAAAATCTACAACAGTTTCAAGTGTTGCCGCCCTCCAGGCAGAGTTTACCCCGCCCGAAAGCAACAAAATCCTGGACCATTGCTGCCCTTTATCCAGTTTTCACTTTAGCAAACGCAAACGTCAACTGAAGCTGCACACACCGAGGACGGGTCCAACGGGCATCCTGCGGCCATGATCAGCCACGTGAAAGTTGCTGGCCTCACTGATCACTGATCAACGCAGCAACTCTTCCCCATCCATTGTGTTATTGTCGTAGCACTATGGCACGCACCGTTCCATGCGTTCCAGTCTCCCGAAGGTTTCGCTCACCTGTCGGCGAGTTCACCGACCTCACCAGTCAAGTCCTCCTGGATCGCCCATCGGTGTTCCTGCAGATTTCGTCGGAACAAGGAGTTGTTTCAACATCAACGGAGACATCGCCCGCGTCTGCCCAACCTGCTTGTCACTCTGACAAGGCCTGCTGTTTCGCACGTCTCCACGGTCCTTGCCTGATGGATAGATTTTATTTGCCATGACGCTCTTAAGGATCCGCTCACGAGCAGCATCTTCATACCTCGCCTACCAAGTCGAGACAGCGTGACCACCAGCTCGTTAGACCATCTCATCCTTGGACTTCCATTAAAGCGAATTCTGGGGGGGCCTATGTGCCGGTACCACTGGTTGTCCCTTACATTGAGACAGATAATTCCCTTTAACCTACCTTACTCTATGTTTAACTTACCCTTTGGGGCCGTTGCCCTTTTAACTTACCTGTTGGGGCCATTGCCCCTTTAAGATGCGCCCTAGCGTGCTGATGTCACGTCACGTACGACGTGATGTACGTGCGCCGGCACAGCCCGGCCTAGTGTCTTTGGCCTCAACGGCCAGCCGACGGGAGCAACGCGATCTTCCACTCCCGCGGCAAGCACCAGCACAGCCCGGCCTCCTGACTTCGGCCTCAACGGCCAGCGACGCAACGACGCGCATCACGTGACGCCCTAAGCGCGGGAAACGCGAACAACGTGATGACGCCACAACACAAACGCGATGACGTCATCACGCTCCCCACAGGACTGCGAACTCAGTCCTCGTGGAGTCCCCGCTGGGACAAGACCTACACCACGGTGCTCCTACAGTCAGCCATCTTACCTGCTATCTTACCTGCTGTAATTAGCCTGTTCCTGTAAATAAACAACTTATTTATAGTTCGTCGAAGTCAAACTCTCTTATTTTGTGACGATCTACACGAACCGCTACAGTATTGTGTAACAAGAAAGAGTTAATTAATAACCATGTGGTAATGGGGCCTTAAATAAATATCTTGTGTTTGATTTCACGGAAGAAGACGCAAATAACTTTTGAATATTAAGGGAATCAAGGGATATCGGTATAGTTCAGGAAAGTGGAGATTAGGTAGAAAGTCAGTCATAATTTATTGAATGGCGGAGCAGGCTCGAAGTGACAAATGGCCGACTCCTGCTCCTATTTCTTATGTTTTTAAAGCTCCCATTACACTGCCCAATCAAACATTCCTAGGGAAGGTACAACATGGGAAAGATAGGGAGATACAAAGTAAAGCTGCCCCTACAATTACAACCCAAATCATTCTCTGGGTAGGCAGAGCATGGGTGATGTACAGAGTAAAGCTCCCACTAATTTGATTCTTCAAACAAAACCATTTCAGATATAGGCCATGTTGAATGCAGCGTACATCTCCCTTGACACTACCCAATGGAGCACAACCAGCTTGGCATGGGTTGAATACAGAACAAAGATCCCTTTACGTGTAAGTGTCAAACACTCCCAGGTGAGGAACGGGTAATGTTTATCTACAAGTTAAGCTCCGCTCAAATTGCCACATCAAAGGCTGAGCCTGATGGCAGATGTTGACCAGCTCCCTGAATCTGGTTAGACTCTCACCTCGACAAAATAGTGAACCGAAAGTATTAACAGTAAAGTTCCTCACCTTTCTAAACATTGCTCAAGGTTTACGTTTTAACCCTTGTCCGAACATGGGGGTCTTGGCCCCACCGGATCAGTTCTGAGAAGCCAGCGTCATTTGTCCAGGCCCAGTTAGTTACACGATGATTTGACTTCTCTCTCTCCACCTTCCTGAGATATTACTCACTCCCAGAGGCAGTCAGTAAAAAAATATTCATAATCATCCCAGAATTTGCACCTGGAATACAGTGGGACTGTTTTTGTGACAGATTATATTTAATTTAGTATATTTACAAGTAATGACATTTTTTGAATTGCTTACATTAATATGGAATTGTTCTATTCTGTCCTTTGCCCTGACAGTGTACCACCAGTGTCAGCATCGAGCGCTCCCACGGCAGGTACAATACAGAGCTCTCTTTGCATTACCCTGACAGTGTACCCCCAGTGTCAGTGGTCACTCCAGCTCCTCCCACACTGACATCCCACAGATGGGCCTCAACAGGGGCGGAAACCTGACTCCAGGTGACATTACACAGGAGACAGGAGCCAATCACACAGCAGCCTGGAACAATGTCACAAAGTGGCCGTAGCTCCTCCCACTCCCAGGGCAGGTACAATACAGAGCTCCCTCTACATTACTCCGACAGTGTACTCCCACTTTATAACCAGTGTCAGCATCGAGAGCTCCCAGGGCAGGTACAATACAGAGCTCCGTCTACATTACCCTGACAGTGTACCACCAGTGTCAGCATCGAGCGCCCCCAGGGCAGGTACAATACAGAGCTCCGCCTACATTACCCTGACAGTGTACCCCCAGTGTCAGCATCGAGCGCTCCCAGGGGAGGTACAATACAGAGCTCTCTTTTCATTACCCTGACAGTGTACCCTCATTGTCAGCATCGAGCGCTCCCAGGGCCGGTATAATAGATAGCTCTATCGACATTACCCTGGCATTACCACTGTTACACCCTCCCGCTCCATATCCTTTCTGTTCCTGAAGCTGCTCCAGTTCGGGTTCCCCAGCCACATTTCCTCTGCCGTTTGTTCTAGGCATTCCAGGGTCCACTTTGCTGGACAGGTCAGAGTGGGTCCTAGGGTTAGAGGAAGATTCAGAGGTCAAACACCATTTAATGTCAGTCAGTCAGTCACAGGGGGCTGTATCACTATCAGGACCCTAACCACAATGCCCAGGGTCAATGACCCTGTACCCACAATGCCCAGGGTCTGTGACCCTGTACCCACAATGCCCAGGGTTCACTTCCCTTGTACCCACAATGCTAAGGGGCTGTGCCCCTCTACCCAGAATGCTGATTGGCCCGTCCCAATATTGGTCACCTCGGCGATGAACTCCATTAACCAATCAGTCTCACTGCCGGCCAGAAACTCGTCAGCCCAGGTCCCCGACACCGCCCGGAGGAAACACATACAGGGTTACAGGCTGACACAATAACCATTGTGTCTTCCTCACTTGCTCATCTGAGGCAGATCCCAGCGGCTTGGAGACTTGTGATAAGGCATGGACTTGTTGGGCAGAAAGGCCTGTTATCGGCAAAGAGACCCTTTATAATTCTGCGGGAGAGGGAGGTAGAGAGAGGGGGAGGGGGAAGAGAGAACGAGGGAGAGAGAGGAGGGAGGGACGTAAATATTTTAGTTATAGTCATAGATTTGCATTGCAGATTGATATTATTTATTATGTATTTCTAATAGCTCTTTAATGGGCATATAATTGGCAAATGGAATTTAACACAGATAAAGCTTGGTCATTGGAGTTCTCCGTACAGTTCTAGTCTCTATATTCTAAAAAGGATATAGAGGCACTGGATAGGGTGCAGAAAAGATTTACATGGATGATACCAGAAAAGCTGGGCTATACATATCGGGAACGAATGAACAGGCTGGGTCTCCTTTCTCTTGAAGAGTGAGGGGTGACCTAATAAAGGTCTTTAAAATGAGGAAAGGTTTGGATCGAGTAGATACAGAGAGTTTCCACTTGTGGGGAAGAGCACAATTAGAGGGCATCAAGATAAGGTCGTCACCAAGAAATCCAATAGGCAATTCAGAAGAAACTTCTTTACCCAGAGAGTGGTGAGAATGTGGAACTCGCTACCACAGGGAGTGGTTGAAGGGAATAGTGTCGATGCATTTAAGGGGCAGTTGGATAAGTATATGAGGGAGAAGGGAATAGAGGGTTATGCTGATAGAATTAGATGAGGTAAGACGGGAGGAGGCTCGAGCGAACATAAATGCTGGCATGGACTGATTGGGCTGACTGGCCTAAATCTGTGCTGTGTATCCCATGTCATCCTCTGTTACAGAGTAAAGCTCTCATCAAACAGATTCAGGGCAGGTACAGTGGGTTTGATACAAAGTAAAGTTCCCTCTACACTGCCCCATCAAACATTCCCCGGGCAGCTACAGCATGGGTTAGGTACAGAGTAAAGTTGCCTCCAATTTGGTTCATCAACACAACCAGCTCAGGTACAGCAAGCGGTCAATACAGAAGAAAGATCCCTCTACATGTAAGCGTCAAACACTCCCGGGTGAGGTAGGGGCAAGGTTTGTCTCAGAGTTAAGCTCCGTTCAACTTGTCGCATCGAAGGCTGAGCCTGATGGCAGAAGTTGAACAACTCCTTAATAGGTTAAACTCTCACCTCAGCATAACTCCCGACTGCTGGGAGTCTCGGTAAAGTTCCTCACCATTCCAATCTTTGTTGAAGCATCCCGTTTTACCCTGTATCCAACACTGGGGGTCTTGGTACCACCACATCTGCTCTGTGAAGCCAACGACATTTCTCCAGTCCCAGTGAGTGTGGCGATGATTCGACTTCCCTCTCCCACCTTACTGAGATATTGCTCAATCGTAGAGACTGTCAATTTAAAAAAGTGATTCATTGTAATCCCAGAATCTCTAGAATACAGTGGGACTGTTTTTCTGGCTGTGATTGTGTCTATAATGAAGACATTTGCAATTAATGAGTTTTTGAATTAATGTAGATAATATTAAATTGTTATTTTCTGTCTTTTGCCCTGTTTATCGGAAGCTGCACACTCCCAGTGTCAGCGGTCACTCCAGCACCTCTCACACATACATCCCACTGATGGGCCGTAACCAGGAACCGGAAGCCAATCACACAGCAGCATGGAACAATGTCACAATGTGGCCGTAGCTCCTCCCACTCCCGGGGCAGGTGCAATAAAGATCTCCCTGTATATTGCCCTGACATTAACATTGTGATTACCTCCCCTTCCCCGATTCATAGCAATTCAGTTCCTGACTCTGCTCCAGCTAATGTTCCCCCAGCTATAGTTTCCCTTCCATCTGTTCCAGGTAATCTGGGGACCACTTCGCTGGGCAGAACAGAGCAGGCTCTGTGGGGGAACAGAAATTGTCAGAGCTCAAACCCCATTTAAAGTTATACACCCACAGGGCGCTCTAATCACAATCAGGATATTTCCCACAATGCCCAGGGTCAGTGACGCTGTATCCACAATTCGCACTGGCAGTGACCATGTACCCACAATGCCCAGGGTCAGTGACCCTGTAAGCACAATGTCCAGGGTCATTGAACTTTCCCACAATGCACAGTGTCATTCCCCCTGTACCCACATTGCCCAAGGTCATTGAACTGTTTGTATAATGCCCAGAGTCAGTGACCCTCTACTCAGATTTACTGAGGATCAGTGACCTAACCCACAATGCCCAGGGTCATGAACCGTTCCCACAATGCGCAGGCTCAGTGCCCCTGTAGAACAAGGCCCAGGGTCCGTGACCCAGGACCCACAAGGCCCAGGGACAGTGACTTGTACCCACAATGCCCGTGGTCAGTCAAACGTTACTCACAATGCCCGTGGTCGGTTAAACATGATCCATAATGCCCAGAGTCACTGATGTTTAACCACAATGCCCAGAATCATTGAACCTGTACCAACACTGCCCAGTATCAGTGACCCTGTACCCACAATGCCACGGGACTGTGGCACTGTACCCACAATGCCCAGGATCAGTGACCCTGTACCCACAATGCCCGAGGTCAGTGACATTTACCCACAATCCCCAGGGTCATTGAATCTGGACACACAATGCCTGAGGAGAGTAACCTGTACCCACATACACAACCAACTCAGACACCGCACGTGTTCAATGTAGCATATAGCTCCCTTGACACTGCCCAATGAAGCAAAACCAGCTCAGGTAAAGCACTGGGTGAATAAGATTATGGAACAGTTCCTACTTCCGAGGTCCACACCATCACTTAAGCCAGCCTTCAGCCAAGTCGATTCACACCACATGATATCAAGAAACGGCTGAGCACATTGGATACAGCAAAAGCTATGGGGCCCGACTACATCCCAGCTATCGTACTTAAGACTTGTGCTCCAGAACTAGTAAGGCCTCTAGCCAAGCTGTTCCAGTACAGCTATAACACTGGCATCTATCCGACAAGGTGGAAAACTGCCCAGGTATGTCCTCTCCACAAAAAGCAGGGCAAATCTAATCCGGCCAATTACGACCCCATCAGTCTACTCTCAATCATCAGCAACGTGATGGAAGGTGTCATCGACAGCGCTATCAAGCGGCACTTACATACCAATAACCTGCTCACAGATGCCCAGTGTAGGTTCCGCCAAGACCACACAGCTCCCGACCTCATTACAGCCTTGGACTAAACGTGGACAAAGGTGCTGAATACAGAGTTGAGGTGAGAGTGACTGCCCTTGATATCAAGGCAGCATTTGACCGAGTCTGGCATCAAGGAGCCCTAGTAAAACTGAAGTCAATGGGAATTAGGTGGAAAACGCTCCACTGGCTGGAGTCATAACTAGCACAAAGGAAGATGGTTGTGGTGGTTGAAGGTCAAACATCACAGCCCCAGGACATCACTGCAGGAGTTCCTTAGGGCAGTCTGCTAGGCCCAACCATCTTCAGCTGCTTCATCAATGAACTTCTCTCCAACATAAGTTCAGAAATGTGGATGTTCGCTTATGACTGCACAGTGTTCAGCGCCATTCACACCTCCTCAGATAATGAAGCATTCCATGCCTGCATGCAACAAGTCCAATACGACGTTCAGGCTTAGGCTGATAAGTGGAACGTAGCATTCACACCACATAAGTGCTAGGCAATGACTATCTCCAACAAGCGAGAGTCTAACCAGCACCCTTTGCCATTCAACATTATTACCATCGCCGAATCCCCCACCATCAACATCCTGCGGGTCACCATTGACCAGAACCGTACCTGGACTAGCCACATAGATAATGTGACCAAATATCCTATTCCTGCTGCTATTTATTATGTTGCTATGTACCGCAACACATCTCAATGAATTGGATGAGGGAACCAAATGTAATATATCCACGTTTGCTGACGAAACGAAACTAGGTGGGAGTGTGAATAAGATGCCATGAGGCTTCAAGACGATGTAGACAAGTTGAGGGAGTGGGCAATTACATGGCAGATGCAGTATAACGTGGATAAATGTGAAGTCATCCACTTCGGTAGGAAAAACAACAAGGCAGAGTATTATTTAAATAGTGATAGATTGGGAAATGTTGACGTACAATGGGTGGCATTGTACATCAGTCACTAAAATCAAACATGTAAGCGCAGCAAGCAGTTAGGAAGGCAAATGCGAAGTTGCCATTCATTTTCAGAGAGTTTGAGTTCATGAGCAAGGAAGTATTACTACAGTTTTACAGGGCCTTGGTCAGACCACACCTGGAGTACTGTGTGCAGTTTTGTTCTCCTAACCTAAGATAGGATACACTTGCCATAGAAGGAGTGCAGGGAAGGTTCACCAGACAGAATATGTTTAAGAAAAAGATAGATAGTTTTCTCGATAAAAGCATCAAGTTCTATGGGGACAGAGCAGGTATATGGTATTTAAATAAAGGGTCAGCCATGATCATATTGAATGGCGGAGCAGGCTCGAAAGGCCGAATGGCCTACTCTTGGCTTCACATGGGCCCGTAATCATCCTCAGGACCTTAACCTCAATGCCCTGTGTCAGTGACACTGTACCCACAATGCCCAGTGTCAGTGACCCTATGCTCATAATGCACAATATCAGTGAACCTGTATCCACAATGCCCAGTGTCAGTGACCATGCAACCACAATGATCAGTGTCAGTGACCCTTAGCCCATAATGCCCAGTGCCAGTGTCCCTGTGATGCGCTATCAATTACTCAAAAGACTGCAGTTAAGCGAGTAACTAACAGGCTTTTATTAACAAGAGAATGAAGGTGTGCCTCGAGTGGTCGACCAGTCCAGAATACAGAGGGACTGTGGAGCAGTCACTTTTATACCTGGACTCCTGGGAGGAGTCAGCCGAGGCATGTACAGACATGTACACAGTGGAATACAAACACCCACACAGGCAGGTATAACAGTGGTTTACCACATTCACCCCTTGTTTAAAACTGAGTCCGGCGGGGTGAACTGTATTAAAAGTTTGTGTATTGGAGTCTCTCCGGAGGTCTTGTCTGCTGCTGTGATCGACGTGGCGACGGCAGGGGTAGTGAAGCTTCTGGCGTCGAGTCCCGCGTAGGCTGGGACACTGGTGTGTAGTCCTCGTGGGTGTCGAGCGGGTCGCGGGGCCCAGGCGTGCCATCTGCTGGGGTTGGATATTGGATCGTGGGGGGGGTGGTAGTGGGTAGTGGGTTCCTGGGGCCCCCGAGGTTGCGAGGTCTCGTATGGAGACTGTGTCCTCCCGCCCGTCCGGATACGCAATGTAAGCATACAGGGGGTTGGCGTGCAGGAGGTCGACCCTCTCGACCAGGGGGTCCGTTTTATGGGTCCTCACGTGTCTTCTCAGTTGGACCGGCCCTGGGGACGTCAGCCATGGCAGTAGTGATGTCCCCGATGTGGACTTCCTTGGGAAGGCAAACATTTTCTCATGAGGGGTGGCGTAAGTGGCAGTGCAGAGCAGTGACCGAAAAGAGTGGAGTGCATCGGGGAGCACATCCTGCCAGCGGGAGGTCGGAAGGCCCCTAGACTTTAAGGCTAGCAGGGCGGCCTTCCAAACTGTCGCATTCTCTCTTTCCACCTGTCCGTTCCCCCGGGGGTTGTAACTGGTGGTCCTGCTTGTGGCAATACCCCTAGCGAGCAGGTACTGGCGGAGTTCGTCGCTCATAAACGATGAGCCCCGGTCGCTATGGATATAGCTGGGGAAACCGAACAGGGTGAAGAGGTCATTCAGACCTTTAATGACCGTGGCAGGGGATGGCGAACGGGAAACGGGAGTACTCATCAATAATGTTGAGGAAGTACACATTGCGGTCGGAGGAGGGGGGAGGCCCTTTTAAATCAACGCTCAGGTGCTCGAAGGGGCGAGTGGCTTTTATCAGGTGAGCCCTGTCTGGTCTATAAAAGTGCGGTTTGCACTCAGCGCAGACTTGGCAGTTCCTGGTCATGGTCCTGACCTCCTCAATGGAGTAAGGCAGGTTGCGGGCCTTGATGAAGTGGAAGAACCTGGTGACCCCCGGGTGGCAGAGGTCATTGTGGAGGGCCCATAGTCTATCGATCTGCGCACTGGCGCAGGTGCCACACGATAGAGCATCCAGGGGTTCATTGAGCTTCCCGGGCTGGTACAAGATCTCATAATTGTAGGTCGAAAGTTCGATTCTCCACCTCAAGATCTTGTCGTTTTTGATTTTGCCCCTCTGCTTGTTGTTAAACATAAAAGCAACTGAACGCTGGTCAGTGAGCAGGGTAAATTGTTTTCCGGCCAGGTAGTGCCTCCAATGACGCACAGCCTCCACAATAGCCTGGGCCTCCTTCTCAATAGCGGAGTGTCTGGTCTCCGGGCCCTGGAGGGTTCATGAAAAGAAGGCCACGGGTCTCCCCGCCTGATTAAGGGTAGTAGCCAGGGCAAAGTCGGACGCATCGCTTTCCAACTGGAAGGGGGTGGATTCGTCCACTGCGTGCATGGTGGCTTTGGCAATGTCTCCCTTGATACGGTGGAAGGCTAAGCGGGCCTCTGCCGTCAAGGGAAAAGAGGAGGACTTGATCAGCGGACGGGCCTTGTCCGCATAGTAGGGGACCCACTGGGCATAATAGGAGAAAAACCCTAGGCACCTCTTCAGGGCCTTGAGGCAGTGGGGCAGTGGGACTTCCATAAGGGGACGCATCGGTTCGGGGTCGGGACCGATGACTCCGTGTTCCACAACACAGCCAAGGATGGCGAGGCGGGTTGTGCGGGATATGCACTTCTCCTTGCTTTACATCAGTTTCAGGAGTTGGGCGGTGCAGAGGAATTTTTCGAGGTTTGCGCCATGGTCCTGCAAGTCATGGCCGCAGATGGTCACATTGTCCAGATATGGGAAAGTGGCCTGCAACGCATTTTGATCGACCATCCGGTCCATCTCCCTTTGGAAGACAGAGACCCCGTTGGTGACGGAAAAGGGAGCCCTAAGGAAGTGATAGAGGCGGCCGTTTGCCTCAAAGGCAGTATACTGGCGGTCCTCAGGACGGATAGGGAGCTGGTGGTACGCTGATTTCAGGTCAATGGTCGAGAAGACGCGGTACTGCGCGATCTGGTTGATCATATCAGCTATGCGGGGGAGTGGGTAAGCGTCCAGGAGGGTGTAGCGATTTATTGTCTGGCTGTAATCGATGACCAGGCACTGCTTCTCGCCGGTCTTAACGACCACAACCTGGGCTCGCCAGGGGCTGGTGCTGCACTCAATAATCCCCTCCTTCAGGAGCCGCTCCACTTCGGTTTTAATGAAAACCCTGTCCCCGGCACTGTAACGCCTGCTCTTTGCGGTGATGGGCTTACAGTCGGGGGTGAGGTTAGCAAACAGTGGGGGGGGGGTGACTCTGAGTGTGGAGAGGTTGCAGCTGGTGCACGGTGGGCAGTTTGGAAGCTGCTGGCTGCGGACTGTGAGTGGGGGGAGGGTCCCCCGTACGCCATCGTAACACTTTTAAGGTGGCACTGAAATCTAACCCCAGTAGAACGGCAGCACAGAGGTGGGGCAGGAGCAGAAGTTTAAAATTATCGTACACAGTCCCGTCTACTAAGAGTGTCACCACACAGTAGCCACCAATGTCCGCCGACTGGGACTTGGAGGCCATAGAAATCCGCTAGTGCGCAGGCAGTACTGGGAGAGAGCAACGCCGCACCGTGTCGGGGTGGATGAGTCTCTCCATGCTCCCAGAGTCAAAAAGGCAGGTTGTTTCGTGACCATTTACCTTAATGACCATTGTGGACCGGGCCAGTTGGTGCGGTCTTGCTTGGTCCAGCATAACGGAGGCCAGCGTAGGGGTCAGTGTGTCGCTGCGGGTATCAGATGAGGCGGTGTTGGGGGCCTGCTGCGTCCCGGCTGGCGTCCAAGATGGTGGCGTCCATGATCCCCATGTGGCTGGAGGCATCCAAAATGGCTGCTGTTCCGGTGGTTCGTACATGGCTGGGGAGGCCCAAGATGGCGGCCCGCACGGCCCACATGCGGCGCTGCTGGGGTTCGGGGTGGCTTTGGCCCTGCAGACGCTGGCGTAGTGTCCCTTCTTCCCGCAGCCCGAGCAGATCGCATTATTTGCCGGGCAGCGCGCTCTGGGTTGTTTGGCCTGGCCACAGAAGTAGCATTTCTGGCCTTGGGACACTGCTGCGGTAGTTGGGCCGTTGCTGGGATGTGGCTGGGGTGGCATGGCACTATGAGATGGTCCTACCGTGTCCCAGGCTGTCATTCCCCGCGGCGTCCACGGTGCAGAGGAGTAGGCATCCATGCCCCGGTAGGCTGCGTCCAATGATAGTGCGAGTTCAGAGGCCTTGTTGTGGTCGAGGTCACTCTGCTCCAACACTCGCTGTCGGGTGCAATTGGACCTGTGTCCCGCTACAAACGCATCCCGGATAAGTTCCTCCGTGTACACGGCGGCCTTTACATCCTTACAACCACAGGCCCGGCCAAGCACAGACAGTGCCTGAAGGTGTTCCTCGGTCGATTCCCCAGGTTGTTGTTTACGACTCCCCAGGAGGTGCCTGGCGTACTCCTCGTTCACTGGGCACGTGTACTGGTCCTTGAGGAGCTTGAGAGCAGCCATGTACGAGGTCGCGTCCTGGATGACCGAATACACTCGGTGGTTCACTTTGGAGGTCAGGACATCCAGTTTGTCCTCATCCGATTTGACCTTTGCAACGGAGGCGATCAGGAATCTTTCAAAGCACCTAAGCCAGTGAGCAAACTTGGTGGATGCGTCCGTCTCCCGATGGTCTAACTCCAGGCATGCTGGTGTGAGGATCTTCTCCATTATAAAAAACTCTTGTTAATAAAATTGATGGGCTATCAATCACTCAAAAGACTGAGGTTAAGCGAGTAACTAACAGGCTTTTATTAACAATAGAATGAAGGTGTGCCTCGAGTGGTCGACCAGTCCAGAATTCAGAGGGACTGTGGAGCAGTCACCTTTATACCTGGACTCGAGGGAGGAGTCAGCCGAGGCATGTACAGACATGTGCACAGTGGAATACAAACACCCACACAGGCAGGTATAACAGTGGTTTACCACAACCTGTGCCCATAATGCCCAGCGTCAGTGACCCTGTGCCCATAATGCCCAATGTCAGTGACCCTCTATCCACAATGCCCAGTGTCAGTGAACCTGTGCCCACAATGCTGAGTGGTCCATCCCCATAACTGTCACCTCGGCGATGAACCCCATTGACCACTCAGCTTCACTGTCGGCCTGTGATGTTTCTACGGTCGGTTCGGTGCCCAGGTCCCCGACATCGCCAGGTCTGCCACAGTGGGAGATTGGGGATGGAAAACAGCAGAGATTAGGGCACGAACCTACGCAGGATATGCCCAGCCTCCAGCCCCGGCCTGTGCCGATTTAGCCTAATCTCATCCGGTGGGTTACTGAGCACCACCTCCGCCCTCCAGATACACACAGGTACAGAGCATGAAAGGTCCAAGCTCCATCTCCGGCCGGTGTGTAGTTAGGCTGATCTCACCTGGTGAGGTACTGAGCCCACCCAACCCTGCTCCACACACAGAGCAGGAAAAGCCCAGGCTCCATCCCCGGCCTGTGCTGATTTGAGTCCCTGCTCTACACTCTACTCACAGGGGTGATCTTACCTCGCTGCAGAACATGTCAAAGAATTCAGTTCTCAAACTCCTGCAATTAATGAGTGTGATTGAATGACTTACATTAATATTAAATTGTTCCTTTCAGACCTTTGCCCTGTTTCTTGGGACTAAACTCACTGCCGGTGTTAGCTGTCACTCCAGCACCTCCCACTGACATCACACTGATGGGCTGTAACTAGGGGCCATTACAAGGAGGGGTGCGGGCTATATCAGTGTGTTAAAGTGATGGGTGTGGGGAATATCAGTGCTATAATGAGGCGTGTGTGGTATATGAGAGTGTTACAGTGGGGGGTGTGGGTATATCAAAGTGTTACATTGTGGGTTGAGGTTTATATCAGAGTGTTATATTGAGGAGTGTGGGGTATATCTGAGTGTTACAGTGACGGGTGTGGTGATACCAGTGTGTTACATTGAGCAGTGTGGGGTATATCATTGTTACAGTGATGAGTGTGGGGTATATCTGTTTTACAGTGAGAGTTGTGGGATATACCAGTGTTACATTGAGGGGTGTGGTGTATATCAGAGTGATACATTGAGCGGCGTGGGATATATTAGTGTTTTGCAATGAGAGATGTGGGGCTTGTCAGTATGTTACAATGAGGGGTGTGACGTATAAGAGAGTTACATTCAGGGGTATGAGGTATACCAGTTTGTTACAGTGAGGGATGTGGGGTATACCAGTGTGTTTCAGGGAGGGGTGTGGGTCATATCAGTGTGTTACAGTGAGGGGTGTGGGTGATTTCAGTGTGTTACAGTGAGAGATCTGGCGTATATCAGAGCGTTACAGTGAGGCGTGTGGGTGATATCAGTGTGTTACAGTGAGGGGAGTGGTGCATATGCGTGTCTGACAGTAAGGTGTGTGGCGTATGTCAGAGAGTTGCAGTCAGGTTTTTGGGTGTATCAGTGTTACAATGAAGGGTGTGGCGTATATCAGAGTTTTACAGTGAGGTGTGTGAGGTACATCAGTATGTTACAGTGAAGGTTGTGGGTTATCTGAGTGTGTTACAATGAGGAGCGTGGTGTACATCATAATATTATAATGAGGCATGTGGGGGATATCAGATTGTTACAGTGAGGGGTGTGGAGTATCTCAGAGTGTTATAGTGAGGGGTGTTGGTTATTACAGAATGTTACAGTGAGGGGTGTGGGGTATGACAGTTGGTTACAGTGAGGGGTGTGGGTTATATCAGTGTGTGATAGTGAGGGGTATGATGTATATCAGTGTGCTACAGTGATGGGTGTGGGGTATATCGGAGCTTTACAGTGCGGGATGTGGGGTGTATCAGTGTTTTCCTGTAAGGTGTGTGGGGTATATCAGTGTGCTACAGTGAGGGGTGCGGTGTATTTCAGAGTGTTATGCTGAGGGGTGTGTGGTATTTCAGTATGTTTCAGTGAGGGGTGTGGTGTATTTCAGGGTGATACATTGAGGGGTGCCCGGTATATCAGTAATACAGTGAGTGGTGCGGGATATATCAGAATGTTACAGTGATGGGTGTGACGTATATCAGCATGTAACAGTGAGGCGTGTGGGGTATATCAGAGTGTTATAGTGAGGTGTATGGGGTATATCTGAGTGTTAAAGTGAGGGGTGTGTGGTATACCAGTGTCTTAGAGTGAGGGGTGTGGTGTATATCATAATATTATAATGAGTGCTGTGCGGTATATCAGAGTGTTACAGTGAGGTGTGTGTTCGTTATACCAGACTGTTAGTGAGTGTGTGGTGTATATTCGAGTGTTACAGTGAAGGGTGTGGGGTATTTCAGATTGTTACAATGAGGAGTGTGGGGTATATCAGATTGTTACATTGAGGGGTGTGGCGTATATCAGTGTGTGATTGTGAGGGGTGTGGTGTATATCAGAGTGTTACACTGAGGAGTGTGGGGTATATCAGATTGTTACAGTGAGGGCTGTGGTGTATATCAGTGTGTTACATTGAGAGGTGTGGCCTATATCACAGCGTTACAGCGAGGGAATACAACTGTGATACAGTGAGGTGTATGGGGCATGTCAGATTGTTATAGTGAGGGGTGAAGGCTTCGTCATTTTGTGAAAGTGAGGGGTGTGGGGTATGTCAGTGTGTTGCAGTCTGTGCTGTGCGGTACACCCGTGTGTTTAAGTGAGTGGTGAGGGATATATCGGTGTTACAGTAAGGGGTGTGGGTAATATCAGTGTTAAAGTGAGAGGTGTGGGGTGTAGCTGTGTGTTAAAGTTAGAGGCATGGGGTAGGTCAGTGTGTTACTTTCAGGGTTAGGGTTAGGGTATCAGAGTGTTAAAGTGAGTGTTGTGGGATATATCAGTATGTTACATTGAGGGGTGCAGGATATATCAGTGTTAAATTGAGCGGTGTGGAATACATCAGCATTACAGCGATGGGTGTCATGTATTTCGGAGTGTTACAGTGACGGGTGCGGGGTATATCGGTGTGTTACAGTGAGGGGTGTGGGATATATCAGTGTGTGACAATGAGGGTTGTGGGGTATATCAGTGTGTGACAGTGCGGGGTGTGGGGTATATCAGTCTATTTCAGTGAAGAGTTTGGGGTATATCAGTGTTACTGTGAGGGGTGTGGAGTATATGAGGGCGTTACAGTGTTTGGTGTGGCGTATATCTGAATATTGTAATAAGGGCTGTGGGCTATATCAGTGTAAAAGTGAGGGATGTGGGGTATATCAGTTTACAAGCTTCCTCCTAGATTTTCGATGGATCCCCAATGGCATCGGCTATCTGGGCACTCAATTCTTCAACCAGCAGCCCTGTCTTTTCCCGGGATCCCCAATTATACTTCTCAATCGAGGCCTTATCTCCCGCCTAATCAAGGTTGGTCTTTGTTTAACTTTTGGAGGGCTTATGGAACAGCGGGGTAGTTATTATATGTAAACTGCTTTTGGGATGGCCGGTGATGGCCATCTCTGGACTGGAATTACCTGGTAATGTTTTAACGTTATCTTGATGACTTTAACGGGTCCTTGATGCGGGCTTTATGAATATGGAACTGTTCCCCTTTGTCTGGGTAAATATTTAGATGGCCTTTATCTACAGGCCGATCTGACTGGATCTGCATTCAATCTTTATGTATGTGTTAACGACTGGTTTCGTTTTCTCAGAAACGGCTTCCAGTACTTACTGTGGGTTGAATCCACAAAGGCTGTCAGGGGACTGCAGGAACCATTTTAAATTGTCCCAATAAGTCGGTCACGGGGCCTGGCGGCCAATTTATCAAGGCCTCTTCTGCCAGAGGACCCTTATAGTACAATATTAATTTTGCGAATTCTACAGGGAGGAACTGAAAGAAATCAGTATTTGTAGGGAAATGGTGTTAGGGCAATTGATGGGATTGAAGACCGATAAATCCACAGGGCCTGATAATCTGCATCCTAGGGTACTTAAGGAAGTGGCCCTAGAAATAGTAGATGCATTGCTGATCATCTTCCAACATTCGATGGAATCTGGAACAGTACCCATGCATTGGAGGGTAGCTAATGTTACCCCACTATTCAAAAAGGTGGTAGAGAGAAAACGGGGAATTACAGACCAGTAAGCCTGACATCGGAAGTGGGGAAAATGTTGGAGTCCATTAAAAAAGATGTAAAAGCAGTGCTCTTGGAAAACAGTGACAGGATCGGACAAAGTCAACATGGATTCACGAAAGGTAAATCCTGCTTGACTAATCTACTGGAATTTTTTGAGGATGTAACTCGGAAAGTAGATAAGGGCGAACCAGTGGCTGTGGTGTATCTGGACTTTCAGAAGGCCTTCGATAAGGTCCCGCATAAGTGATTAGCGTGTAAATTTAAGGCACATGGGATTGGGGGCAAGGTGTTGACTTCGATAGAGAACTGGCTGGCAGACAGAAAGCAAAGAGTTGGAATAAATGTGTCTTTTTCTGAGTGGCAGGCAGTGACTAGTGGGGTACTGGAGGGATCGGTCTTGGATCCCTGCTATTCACAATACATATTAATGATCTAGACAAGGGAACTAGATGTAATATCTCCAAATTTGTAAATGGCACAAAGCTTGGTGGGCGTGTGTGCTGTGAGGAGGATGTCGAGAAACTCCAGGATGATTTGGACATTTTGGGTGATTGGGCAGAAACATGGTGATGTAACAAAGAGTCTCACACATCAAGGAACTTTAAAGTAAGCTTTAAGCAACTTATAATTATACTATGTACAAGAGCGGTCTTCACCATGCCTCTAGGAGAAGCCCTTTTACAATTCTTCTCTCCTGCGAGATTAGAAGGCTGTGGTCTTCCTTTTATTCTGCAGCCACCGAACGAGGAAGAGTCGCACCCGTTTGGGTTCCCGTCGTAGAGGGTCGCTGGTCCGCTTACATGCTGTTGGCCATTGGTCAGAGTCTGTGTGGCCTGGATTACCCCGTGAAGGGTCGGGGAGATCATGGCTTCGTGTACGAGCCCCAATAGGTGCAGAGTCGGTCTGTCTCTGTTCAGAGGGAGGTGCAGAGCTGGTCTGTGGCGGATCAGTACTTTGGTGTGCGGTACTGGGAGGGTCGCCACTTTGAGTATGGGGTTCTACCGGCACCAAGCTGGTTGGTGTCAGATCAGGATCCTGGAGAGGGGTACCCGGTAGGTTCCAAGAGGCTCCTGTTAAAATACCATCACTCGATGTCCCACTAGGTCCTGGTGGGCAGGGAGCCAGGCCCCGTACTGATACGGTAGATTCTCGGCCGTCGGGATATCGTATGTATGCATAGGTGGGGTTGGCATCGGTTAGTTCGACCTCGTCTATGAGAGGGTCATTTTTAGACGCCCGAACGTATCTTCGGAGTAGTACAGGTCCAGGAGTAGTTAGCCATGACGGGAGGGATGTCCCATAAGATGAGCGACGCTGGAATCCAAAGAACCGCTCATGAGGTGTAGTATTTGTGGCTGTAGAAAGAAGGGACCGTATAGAGTGCAATGCATCCGGAAGCACTGCATCCCATTGCTGGTTTGGTAGGCCCCGAGACCGTAAAGCAAGATGTACGGAATTCCAGATGATACCGTTATACCTCTCTACCTGCCCATTTCCGATGGGATGATATGGCGTCGTTTTGCTTGTAGCAATTCCCCGTTCTGAGAGGTAGTCCTTGAGTTCCCTTGACATAAAGGATGGACCCCGATCCGAGTGAATGTAAGCCGCCATGCCACAAAGAGAAAATACCTGCTCAAGGCAGCAGATTACTGTGGACGCCAGCATATTGGAGCAGGGGAAGGCAAATGGAAAACGTGAATATTCATCAATCATGGTGAGCAAATATGTGTTCTGAGTTGAAGAGGGCACTGGGCCCTTAAAGTCGATGCTAAGTCGTTGCATCGGTTGGGTTGCGTGTATAAGCATACCATCTGAGGGGCGGAAGAACTGAGGTTTTAAATCTGCACAAAGCCGGCATTCTGAGCACATTTTCTTTACATCTCCAGTAGAAAAAGGGAGATTCCGTGATCGTACGAAATGTAGCATGCGCGTAACGCTAGGATGACACAATCCATTATGGACATCTATGAGAGTAGAGGACGACATAGTGGAGCAGAATGCTTGTGTGAGGGTGTCCGGGGCCACATTCTCCTTGCCAGGTCGATAGTGAATGGTGTAACCAAAAGAGGCCAGTTCCATCCTCCAAAGCTGTATTTTATTATTCTTAATTTTGGTTCGTTTTCGATTATCGAGCATGAAGGCGACTGATCGCTGGTCCATGATTAATGTAAAGTGCTGGCGAGCTAGGAAATGGTTCCACTTCCGTACCGCCTCTATGATGGCTGTGGCTTCCTTCTCAACAGGACGATAATGTAGCTCGGCATCTTGTAAGGTCCTGGACATAAATGCTACAGGACGACCTTCCTGATTTAGAGTAGCCGAGATCGCCACCTCCGAGGCATCACATTCGACTATGAAAGGGAGATTCTCATCAATGGAGTGAAGCATCGCTTTCTCCAACTGTTTTTTGAGAAGGTTAAAGACTGCAACAGCCGCTGTTTCCAATGGAAATGATCTAGCATGCAGCAAGGGTTGGATTTTGTCTGAAAAATGAGGAATCCATTTAGCGTAGTATGCATACAGACCGAGAGCCCAAAGTAAAGAAGCCGGATTCTTAGGTGACGGGAGCTCTTGGAGCCGGCGAAGTCTTTCTGGGTCTGGCTTAGTGATACCATTGCCTACGCAGTAGCCAAGGATGTTGATGGTCGGTTGTGACTCAACAGATTTAGATTCATTCAAAGTTAAGTTACGGTGATGGAGGGCATCCCGAAATTTTTGGAGGTTGGCGTCATGTTCCTGTTGATCGTGACCTGCAATAGTAATGTTATCAAGATAGGGAAAAGTGTCCTTTAAGTTTTCCTGCTTAACCAGGCCATCCATTGCCCGTTGGAAGACAGCCACTCCATTAGTAACTCCGAATGGGAGGCGACGAAATTGGTACAGCCGTCCATTAGCCTCAAAGGCCGTGTACTGCTTATCCGAGACCTTCAAGGGTACCTGATGATAGGCACTTTTTAAATCGTAAGTTGAGAACACTTTGTATTCGGCCAGTTTATTAACCATATCATCAATGCGTGGCAATGGGTAGGCGTCCAAGTCAGTATATTGATTGATGGTTTGCGAATAATCAATGCATAGTCGTTGTTTCTGAGATTTTAGAGGGTTCTTGATGATGACGATTTGAGCCCGCCAGGGCGACGAACATGGTTCGATGATATCCTCTGCTAAAAGTCGAAAAATTTCAGCCTCAATAAAAGATTGGTCTTCCTGACTAAAGCGCCGCAATTTCGTTATTATTGGTTTGCATCGAGGAGGAATACTGGCAAATAATGAGGGTTCATCAAGTGAAGCTGCTGATAATGCACAAACGGTAATTTAGACAGTATATTAGAAATAGTAAGTCCAGGTTTGGATCCGCCGAACTCAATGGTGAGTTTCTTATGCTGTTTTTGAAAATCCAGCCCTAAGATGAGATCACTACATAAGTCCTTGAGCACCGAAAGTCGGGTGGAGGGACACATGCGACCATTAAGTGTCATATCAATAATACAAAAGCCGGAGATTCTGGTATTAAGTGATGACTGAGCCATCGCAATTGCCTGGTCCGATGGGAAGATATGTAGTTTCAATTTCGCAACAATCTGTTCTCTAATGAAACTATCAGTACTTCCTGAGTCAATTAAGGCATCTAAGGTATGCCCATTAAATGAAACTTTTGTAGCTGCATGAAACAGGTTCTGTGGGCAAGCAGCTGTAATTGGTGTGGTTGCACAGAGAGTGGCTGAAACTCTAGGTGTGCTTCTTCGGGAGAGAGCTCGAGAGGAAGCTTGATAGGTCCTAGCCGGAGCATCCAGATAGGCCCTAATTGGGGCAGTTCGGTAGGCCTTAGCTGGATAGGCCCTCGTAGAGGCTCTTGATTGGCAAACTTCCTAGATTGCCAAGAGGCTGCTAAAGTGGGGTCATCCTCCTCTTCTTCATCGGAATTATCATCAGGATTAGATTCCTCCATGATAGGGTTCACCTGAGGCCACTTGAATCGTCTGGTTGCAGTTACAGCAGCAGATCGAGATCTGGGCAGCTGATAGAGGTCTGCATTTTTCTTTGCCAAATCCAGAGAACAAGCCAGGTCAAAAGCCTTTTGTAGCTCAAGTGTTTTACTTTCTAGTAGACGCTGGCATATAAATGGAGAGGCAATCCCGCAGATGAAAGCATCACGAATCATTTCTTCGCGGTACAGCTCAGCCGAGGCTGCCTGAAAGTTACAATCTACGCTGAGCCAGCAAAGTTCTTGAAGGAATTCGTTAATCGATTCCCCTGGCCCTTGTCGGGCTGTGGCCAGTAGATGTCTAGCATAGACCTCATTTGCGGTCTTGGCATATAGTTTTTTAAGTACCCGGATCACCTCATCGTAATTATCCCATTCATCAACATATTCAAACACTGTTGGGGTCACATAGTTGATAAGTATCCTCAGTTTAGTAGAAGCATTCGCTTTACATTCATCAAGAAAATTCTCAAAAGTACGGTACCAATGCTTCCATACACTGCCAGCTGCTGGTGCGTTTGGGTCCAAGTCCAGACGAGTAGGTTTAAGGATGTTTTCCATGATGGGTGGTTCCCTGGATCCTTAACTCCGAGTTTGTCCGAAGGTCTAGTATTTGTGAGTGTAAATATTAAGTTGCTTAAATTGATCTAACAAAGAGTCTCACACATCAGGGAACTTTAAAGTAAGCTTTAAGCAACTTATAATTATACTATATACAAGAGCGGTCTTCACCATGCCTCTAGGAGAAGCCCTTTTACAATACTGAGCAGTTCAGTATTTATGCTAGTCCAAACACAGGACGTGACGTATGCACAGGAAGTGATGTATGCACAGAGTTCACAGTTCACAGTTCACAGGAAGTGATGTGCACATAACTTCCCGGAAGTTATTTATTATTATTACACATGGCAGATGCAATATGTGGATAAATGTGAGGTTATCCACTTTGAAGGCAAAAACAGGAAGGCAGATTATTATCTAAAAGGCAATAGATTGGGAGAAGGGGCAGTGCAACGAGACCTGGGTGTCCTTGTGCACTAGTCCCTGGAGGTAAGCATGCAGGTGCAGCAGGCGGTTAAGAAGGCAAATGGTATGTTGGCCTTTGTAGCGAGAGAGTTTGAGTACAAGAACAAGGATGTCTTGCAGCAGTTTTACAGGGCCTTGTTGAGACCACATCTTGAGTATTGTGTGCAGTTTTGGTCGCCTTATCTGAGGAGGGATGTTCTTGCCATGGAAGGAGTGCAGCGAAGATTCACCAGGCTGATTCCTGGGATGGCAGGAATGACTTATGAGGAGAGATTTGGTCGATTGGTCTTGTACTCGCTGGAGTTTAGAATAATGAGAGGGGATCTCATTGATCCTTATAAAATTCAGACAGGACTGGTCAGACTAGATGCAGGAAGGGTGCTCCCGATGGTCGGTGAGTCCAGAACCAGGGGACACAGTCTAAGGATAAAGGGTAGGCCATTTAGGACAGAAATGAGGAGGAATTTCTTCACCCAGAGACTGGTGAACCTGTGGAACTCTCTACCACAGAAGGCGGTGGAGGCCAGTTCATTAAATATATTCAAGGAGGAGTTGGATATATTTCTAAAGGCTAAAGGGTTCAAGGTGTAATGGGAGAAAGCAGGGACCGGGTACTGAATTTGGATGATCAGCCATGATCGCATTGAATGGCGGAGCAGACTCGAGGGGCCGAATGGCCTACTCCTGCTCATATCTTCTGTGTTTCTATGTTTCTATGTAACACTGTGATATACCCCACACCATTCACTTTAACACTCTGATATACCGCTTACTTTAATCCTTTCTTACATATTCCAAACCTTTCACTGTAACAGGCCGATATACCCCACTCACGTCACTGTAACACTCTAACATGTCCCACACCCCTCAATTTAACACTCTGATATACACCATACCTCTCACTGTAACACTCTGATATGCCCACACCCCGCGCTTTAACACTGTGATATAACCCACACAGCTCACTGTTTCACTCTGGTATACCCCACACCCTTCACTGTAGCAGTCTGATATACCCCACACTCCTCACTGCAACACTGTGATATACCCAACACCATCACTCTAACACACTGATATACCACACACCACTCACTGTAAGACTCTGATATGCCTCACAGCCCTCAGTGTAACATTGATATATCACACACCCCTCGCTGTAACACTGTGATTTACCCCACACGCTCACATTAGCATTCTCATATACCCCACACCCCTCACTGTAAGAGTCTGATATATTCCAGACCCCTCGCTGTAACACTCCGATACACCCCACACCCCTCGCTGTAAAACGCTGAAAAACCCCACACCCCTCCGTGTAACACACTGATATACCCCAAACACCTCATTGTAACACTCTGATACTCCCTTCTCTGTGATCCTCTCTTTCATACTGATATACGCCACACCACTCTTTGTTGTCACTGCCATTTTAATCCCAAGCCATTCAATTTTGGTAATATGAGATAGTTTCTCAAGCACCTTTTGTAAGGATAGGAAAGTTGGGAAGGTGTGCGTAGTATCAATCATACAACCATAGAATTGGTGATTCAAATTGCGTTGACAATTTGTTTAGCATACTTGACGCCCCACTCTGATCACAGGCCTCTACTGGGTTCAATCAATGAATTACAAAATCATTGATTTTAATCTTATTTTATTATTTCTATCTATTTGTTCTCAGGATATGAGTGACGCTTTCAAGGCCGGTATTACTTGACCATCACTAGTTGCTCGTGAGAAAATGGTGGGCCTTCATCTTGGGTCGCTGCAGTCCGTGTGCTCAAGGTGCTCCCTCAATACTGCTACTGTTGGAATTTCAGGCTTTTGACCCAACGACGTTGAAGGAATGACAATATATTTGAAGTGTACAGTAGCATATTGGTTATGTTGCTGGTCTAGTAATCCAGGTGACTGGACAAATGATCAAGTGTTCAAATTGCACCAGCTGGGGAATGCAAATTAAATTAATTGAACAAATCTGGAATAAAAAGCTTCTGTCAGTAATGGTGACCATGAAAGTACTGGATTGGCGTATAAAACCCGCCTGGTTCACTAATGGCGTTTAGGGAAGGAAGTCTTCTGTCCTTACCTGGTCTGGTTGAAATGTGTCTCCAGAGGCACTGCAACGTGATTGACTCTTAACTGGCCTCTGAAATGGCCCATCAAACACTCGCTTGTCTCAGGCAGCGCACCACCACATTCTCAAGGGCAATTAGTGATGGGCAAGAAATTCTGGCCTTCTCAGGGACGCACACAACCCAAGATTGAATTATAAAAGTTATTATTAAGTGTCATTATGATTTAAAAAGCAGCATAATGTTTTATTAATGGTCATAATGATTTAAAAAGGGTTAGAATAATCTGTAACGTGGTTTAATCGCTTTAAGGCATTATAAAGGGGTATAATGATTAATAAAGGCCTGGTGCCGGGCCTCCTGTACGTCAGGCTGAGCTGCTCGGGCTGCTGTCGGTCAGGGCGGGCCCGGCTGCTCCGCCTCGCTGCCCAATCTCAGGGAATTGGGGCTCCAACTGCCACCCTCCGGAATCTCGGCTCCCGCCTCCAGGTTAAACCCCCAAGTGACAGCCGGCATCTTTGTGCGGGGCCTCCAGACCCGCCATCTTTATGCACCAACACTACGACACCTCCTGCTACCTCCACCTGGACCATGACCCCGCTACCGAACATCAAGCCACCGTTTCCAAGACTGTCACTGACCTAATCTCCTCTGGAGATCTTCCCATCACGGCCACCAACCTCAAAATTTCCCGATCCCGCATATCCCGCTTCTACCTCCTTCCCAAGATCCACAAACTGGTCTGCCGTGGTAGACCCATCGTTTCAGCCTGTTCTTGCCCCACGGAACTTATCTCTTCCTAGCTCGACTCTATTTTTTCTCCCCTTGTCCAGTCTCTTCCCACCTACATCTGCGACTCTTCTGACACCCTCCACACTTTAACAGTTTCCAGTTTCCTGGTGCCAACCGCCTCCTGTTCACTATGGACGTACAATCCCTCTACACCTCCATCCCCCAACAGGATGACCTAAGGGTGCTCCGCTTCTTCCTTGAACTGAGGCCCAACCAATCCCCATCCACCACCACCCTACTCCGCCTGGCTGAACTAGTTCTCACATTGAACATCTCCTTTGACTCCACTCATTTCCTCCAAATCAAAGGTGTTTCTGTGAGGCCCCGCATCGGTCCTAGCTATGCCTGCCTTGTCGTGGGACATGTCGAACACTAATTGTTCCAGTCCTACACGGGTCCCCTCTCATCTCTGTTTTTCCGGTACATTGATGACTGTATTGGTGCCGTCTGCTGCTTATGCCCTGAACTGGGAAATTTCATTCATTTTGCTTCCAATTTCCACCCTCCCCTCACCTTCACATGCTCCATCTCTGACACTTCCCTTCGATTCCTCGAATTCTCCATCTCCATCTCTGGGGATAGGTTATTGACCAATATTCACTACAAGCCCACTGACTCCCACAGCTACCTGGAGTACACTTCCTCCCAACCAGCCTCCGGTAAGGACTCTATTCCATTCTCATATATATATATACTAGCTGGAGTGCCCGGCGGTGCCGAGGCTTTTTCGAGGGCATGTTGTTGTTGGAAGAGAGAGAGAGAGAGCGACTGGTGGGGGGGGGAAGAGAGAGAGCGACTGGGGGGGAAAAGAGAGAGAGCGACTGGGGGGAAGAGAGAGAGCGACTGGGGGAAGAGAGAGTGACGGGGGGAAGAGAGAGCGACTGGGGGGAAGAGAGAGTGAGCGACTGGGGGAAGAGAGAGAGCGGCTGGGGGGAAGAGAGAGAGCGACTGGGGGGAAGAGAGAGAGCGACTGGGGGGAAGAGGGGGGGAAGTAGAAGGGGGAAGAGGGGGGAAGGGGAGGGGAGGGGGGAAGGGGAGGAGAGGGGGGAAGGGGAGGGGACGGGAGGGGTGGGAGGGGAGGGGGGAAGGGGAGGGAGGGGAGGGCGAGAGGAGGTGAGGAGGGGGGAGGGGAGGGGAGGGGGGAGGGGAGGGGAGGGGGAGGGGAGGGAGGAGGGGGAGGGGAGGGGGAGGAGGGGGGGAGTGGGAGGAGGGGGAGGACGGGGGACTGGGAGGAGGGGGAGGGGGAGAGAGGGGGAGGGGGAGGGAGGGGAGGATGGAGGGGAGGGAGGGGGGAGGGAGGGGGGGAGGGAGGGGGGGGAGGGGGAGGGGGGAGGGGATGGGGAGGGGAGGGGAGCGGGAGGGGAGGGGAGGGGGCGGAGGGGGAGGGGGAGAGGAGGCGCGGGTTGTTGTGAGAGGGGGAGAGGGAGTGGGTGGGAGGGGAGGGGATGGGAGCGGGGAGGGAGCAGGGGGTAGGGGAGGGGGGAGGGGGGGAGTCCCCGAGCCCCGCCCACCCCCGATCTCCCGAGGCTCCCCCCCCGGTCTCCCGAGGCTCCCCCCGCCCCGATCTCCCGAGCCCCGCCCCCCTGATCTACCAAGACCCGCCCCCCCGATCTCACGAGCCCCGCCTCCTCCCGATCTCCCGAGCCCCGCCTCCCCCGATCTCCCGAGCTGCGCCCCACCCGATCTCCCGCGCCCCGCCCCCCCCAGCCTATTGAGCCCGGTCCCCCGATATGCTGAGCCCCCGCCCCTCCCGATCTCCCGTGGCTAGCCCCCCCCCTCCGAGGCTCTGCCCCCACCCCCCCCGATCTCCCGAGGCTCGCCCCCCACCCCCTCCGGTCTCCCGAGGCTCGCCTCCCCCCCCGATCTCCCGAGGCTCGCCCCCCCGATCTCCCGAGGCTCGCCCCCCCGATCTCCCAAGGCTCGCCCCCTGATCTCCCGAGGCTCGACCCCCCACCCGATCTCTGGAGCCCCGATCTCTGGAGTCCCGCCCCCCCCGCCCGTGCTGGCTTCAAGAGCAGAGAGACCCCGCCCTCCGCCCGAGCTCCGGTTGCCTTGTTAACCCTCCTCCTCTCTCCACCTCCCGATCTCCGGTCCTGGGCCTGAGCGGCCGATTGCGTGAACAAAGACCCTCCTCACCTGTCATGGAGTTGAAGTCTCCGAAAGCGGCCATGGTGCCCCAGGCCTCTTCCCCCGCGCATTCAGGAGGCGCCGGGAAGAGAGAGAGACAGACTGGGGGGGGGAAGTGTTAGAGGCCGCCGCGCACCTGCTCCGCAGAGCTCCGTGATGCCACCGCCGCACCAGCCTTTACTAAGATGGCGGCGGTAGCCGCGCTCGGCTGAGGCCCGCCCCTCCAGCCTTCACAAAGATGGCGGCGATCGGGGGCCGCTTGTTGACAGGGGTCGGGAGGTGCCTAGCTGGGGCGGGGGTGTGGAGGAGAGGCCGAGGCTTCTAGGCCTACCTGGAAAAACGGGGAAAGGTAGGAAAATTAATGAGATTAGATAAAAGATTTAGAAAGTAATTAACTTTTTTTAAGAAGAATATGTGTTTTAAAAGCAACTTTTTTTTTAAAGACGCAGAAAGCGGGAAAAAGAAAGGAAAAGTTTGGAATCAAGGTGGCGGCGACTCACCTCGGTTCAGAACGATAAGGCCCGCCCACACATGCACCGATTGGTCGACCGTCAGGTGACCGAAGAGTAGGATTGGTCAATCGTCCCGTCACTCGACCGTAGGAGGGCCCGGCCGCACGCGCCAGCAACCCGGCATACGATTGGTCGACCTCGAGGTCACTCTATCTCTAATGAGCGGATAATGAGCTGCTAATGAGCGGAATGTTGAACATTTTTTGGATACCGCGGGGCGCAATTTTTGTCCGGCCGAAATATAAATATGCTTACGACCGTTTCGGAACGGTAAGCTTTCTTTCGACGTAACGCACGCGTAGGTGCGCCCTATAACTTTCGAGTGCATAGCCGGACAGACGCACACGTGAGGACAGACAGACAGATAGACAGACAGATAGACAGACAGACAGACAGAAGTATCCGTTTTTATATATAGATTTGTTATTTCTTGATACACACTTTTGCTTGGCATTTATTCTTCCCTCTCACAAGGCAGCTGTCCTTCATTCTGCCAGGGCAATTCACACCTCATCTAGAGCCATCCTTTGTTCCTTAAACTGTCCCATTACCAACTGCTCTTGCCTTGAATATCTCTTAATGTCTCTCAATATCTCTTTATCTCTCCTGCTTTCTATCCTATCACTGACCTTCCCTTTTTTCTTTAATCCCCTTCCCCTTTTCCCAGCCCCTAAACCTGCTTTAAAATCTATTCATTTTCCTGTTTTTTTCCAGTTCTGACGAAAGGTCATCGACCTGTAAATATAACTTTGTATCTCTCTCCACAGATGCTGCCTGGCCTGCTGAGTTTTTCCAGCATTTTCAGTTGTTATTTTGGATTTCCAGCATCTACAGTATTTTGCTATCGTCTTTGTGCAGGGCGGCAGGGAGGAAGGGTGTGGGGCAGAGATGCCATCTTTGTGCAGGACGCTGATGCCGCCATCTTTGTGCGGGGCCCAGAGCCGCCATATATATCTGGGGCACGGGAGACGCCATTTTTGTGTGGAGCACCTGTGCCGCCATCTTTGTGGCGGTCCCCAGAGCTGCCATCATTGTGTGGGTCACGGGTGTTGCCAACTTTGTGCGTGGCGCGGGTGCCGTCAACTTGATGTGGGGCCCCAAAGTCACCAGCCTCCCGCTGGCCCTGGTGCCGCCATCTTTGTGTGGGGCCCAGAGCCGCCATCATTGCGCGGTGCACCGGTACTGCCATTTTATTGCTGGTTGCGGGTGCTGCCATTTTTGGGCGTGGCATGGGTGCCATCAGCTTGATGCGTGGCCCCAGTGCTACCATATTTGTGCCACTTCCCAGGGCCACCATCTTTGTGCGCATCGCGTGTGCCGCCATCATTGTGCGTGGCGCGGGTGCCGGTCATCTTCATGTGGGGCCATAGAGATGCCATATTTCTACGCGGCCCCAGAGCCGTCATCTTCGCGTAGGTTGCCGATGTCACCATCTTTGTGTGGGGCCCCAGAGCTGCCATCTTTCACCGGGGTGCCACAGCGGCCAAGTTTGTGCTGGGCCTCAGAGCCGCTATTTTTGTGCAGGGCTTGCTTGCCGCCATGTTAATGTGGGGCCACAGCGCCGCTCTCTTTGTGCTGGATTTCAGAGTTGACATCTTTGTGCGGGGCCAATCACCCGCCATTTTGCAGCGGGGTCCAAGAGCCTTCATTTTTGTGCTGGGCCCCCAGAGCCACCAACTTTTTATGGAGCGCGCTTGCCACCATTGTTATGTGGTGTCCCAGAGCTGCTATCTTTGCACGGGGCCAATGAGCTGCCATGTTTGTGTGGAGTCCGAGAGCCACCATCATTGTGGGGGGCCAAGGAGCCGCCATCTTTGTGCAGGGCTCCAGAACCGCAATCTTTGTGCTGGGCCCCAGAGCCGCCATTTTGAGCGGTGTCCCAGTGTCGCCATCTTTGTGCGGTGCCCCTTACCGCCATCTTTTTGCGGGGTGCCACGATATCAGGCCCAGTGTACTCTCAAATCTCAGGCTGCAAATTCTCCATTTCTTCTCATCCTTTAATGAATTTTACAATCAGAGTAAAGGGATATTTGCCCACATTCTTCAACTGCTCTCTGAACTTAGTCTGGGTCACGGCATAAATCCCAGTGTTTGTGCAGCAACTCAGCAGCTGCAGCCCGAATCCCAGTTCCTGTACATACTCAGGTAGAAATGCCGACTCATACCCCAAATACCACGTCTGCCACCATATTGAATACACCATAAACAATGCCCATAACAGGATGAAATTCCCAGAGATAACAAGCAATAAAATGATGGATTTCCTGCGGCTCTCCATTTCTGGGTCTCAGGGACTCTCCCCACTGCTGGGACCCCGGAGTCTCTTGCGGGCTCTGCTGGAAACTAAAATGTGTCTGACAGTGACAGCATTGAGCAGCAGAATCACCACAAATGGGACCCCTGGGGTGAGAATATAATGAAGGAGCTCGATTGTTCCCCAGACCCGTGAAAACTGAACATCCTCTGTGACATCACAAAACCAGGGCATGTTCCAAAGCAAGTACTGATCTGTGAACATAAAATACCAGAAAATGTTTTTTAAACCGCTCTGTTCCCAGAACAACAGCTGCCATTTTCTCAGTGCAATATTTAGTTTTCAGCTTCTGGCTACAAATAACCACAAATCGATCAAAGGTGAAAGTGACGGTGAACCAGACAGAACAGTCTGTGGCGGCGAACAGCAGGACGGCGTGGATGTTACACACGGGTATGGACTCCACGATAGCAAACTGTACACCATAAACAATCGGAATGTGCCTCAATATCAGGTCGAGGATAACGACCAGTAGATCCGCTGTTTCCAGGGCCACCAGGTAGCGAGTGACACATTTGGAGAGTCCGCACTTTCCTCGAGACAGGATCACAATCGTCACTAAGTTAACTGTGAGGAAGGGAAATTAAAAGGGAAATTACACATCAGGCTGGGAGCAAAAGCAGCATTTTGTTGGAAATCGGGCTGAAATCTCCAACTCATTAGCGACATTTACTGATATAACCTAATCCTATTATCTGTGAATCTTAATACCGGCTTTACTGTAAGAATAATTGGGAGTATATCGTGGAATCAATAAATGAAATGGGACTAAATAAAATATGAAATTAAGAGGTGTTTGATCAAGGAGAGATTAAATGATAGACCTACATTTTGCCCAGCAGACCAATGCAGCGCCCTAGGTACCAGCGACTCAAAGGACCAGACCCTCTCAGGAATCCGTCGTGTCCCGGGATCAGTCAGCATTTGGAGTGGTGCAATTTGCTTCTGTATCCCTGCATTAGGGGAGCGGGAAATCCCGCTTGGACTCCTGCTCCTGGTTAGAATATACATCATATTTAGAACTGAAAAAGAATGCAACAGCAAAATACAGGAACTGCAAACTTGGCATGCAATAGAAACATAGAAACGTAGAAGATTGGAGCAGGAGTAGGCCATTCGGTCCCTCGAGCATACTCCTACATTCAGTAAGATCATGGCTGATCATTCAAACTCAGCACACTGTCCCTGCCTTCTCCCCATATCCCATGATCCATTTAGCCTACACTAATAATTACAGTCAATTTTATGTAAAATGTACAGATGGAATATGACAATGCTAAGATAATAAATGCAAGTTTACTGTAGGAATTATTTTGAAGACTGACTTTTCTAAATTTTTGTTGCAATACACAAATTGTAGCTCATTGAAAGGAAGATTTGCCAAGTAACATTGCAAATAATGGATTCTGAATTAAAGTAAAGAGTGATATTTGACCAGGTAATGACTCACTAAATGCATTTATCAGCATCGAAATCAGACGATTTATCCCACAGGCAAAGTGCCGCCGAATGCTGTTGTAAAGTATCTGAACACAAATGGAAGAAATGTATCCCTATACTTTTTCACCTGTTGTTTCCAAAATGTGCAGAAAATATTGGACGAGAAGATATCAAAGGATTTTCTTAACTTCAGTACTTCAGTTACAATCAGCTGGGATTGTTTATCCTGAAATACAGCAGGAGGCAATAGAGAATCACTCTGGGTCTCACTGACAGATCCATTGAAATGTGACAGACGGGCATGGGAGCCAATTGTAAATTCAAAACAATGATAGGAAATAAATGAATTGAAATCTGGCTAAATGAACATTTTGTGAGAATGAAAATTATCCTTTTATTCCTACTTTAAACATCAGAAGCAGCGCCATTAAAGCAGAACTGGAGAGGGTGGGGAAGGAGATACTGACTGTAACTGAATGGTTAGCGGATATTTCAGGCATTTAAAAATGTGGATGTGATCTGCCAGGATTTGTTCCTGTGACTCTGTAAGTAACCATATGGAGCAGTTGGGGAAAACAAACGCATCATCCTGCAGATACTGGAAATCGGAAATGAAAACAGAAAATGCTGGAAATACGCAGCGTGTCAGGCAGCATCAGTGGAAAGAGAGAGAAACAGAATTAAGGTTTCAGGTCGATGACCTTTTTCCATTAGGTGAAAAGTCTCCTAAACCAAGACAGCATTCTTCGGATCTGGTACTAATGTTCAGTGCAAGTAGCAAACTGAAATTTGTTAAATAAAGAGCCACCTCCAATAAATTTACTTGAGTTGAATATAGAACATTTGATTCTTGGTAAGACAATGTCAGCTTCCGAATCAATAGCTGAGAGCAGCGCGGATGGGATGGGGCACGAAAAAGAGAGAAACACAGTTAAACATGTGGGGGAAAAGTCGGTTGGTTATTGCTTCCCTTTAGCGCCTCCTGGGGGCGCTACCGGGTTGCTAGTTGCTTAGCACCCGAGCGCGGCTATTTTATCGCTGCTCACAAAATTGTTCATTCGTTTTGCAGTGGCGCTAAGCACAACACCATGATTGCCCCCGTCTGCAGATCGTGACGTCCTGTGAGCGTGCAACGCCTGTGTAGCACCCTTGACCGGATATTGAGTCACGCCCCGTGCCTTTCCACCTGCTGCTAGGAACGACAGGTAGAGGGGGACATTTTCAAGTCGGGAAGGACCTACTGTGCGCTATTTAAAGGCGGCCGCTTCCTGCCTTTTTCTGCTGGCAAAATTTTTGGTATATGCAGGTTGAGAGGCAGAGAGCCGTCTGGAGAGATTCGACGCTGACAGAAGTAGTTTTGAGTCCTGAGCAACATTTTGGAGATTCATTTTTATTAAACCCTCCTTCTAACAATATTTAGCAGCTTCGATGGGGTCTGCAATAACTCGGGCGTCGTCGTCCAGCTTCACCTTCGGAGACAGCAGAGGCATAGACAGAGAATGGCAAACGTGGCCAGAAGGAGTAGGGCCAACACGCCTCTGACAGGAGAGCATACTCTCCCTGGGTATTCAGGGAGCAATTCTCCTCCTGTATCAATTTGTCTGTGTTTCCAGTGGCTGCTCTTCAGCAAGGAGTTGGTCACTGAGCTCTGCACTTCCTGCTCAGCCTCAGCTCAGGACAAGTACACCATCTGTCGGTGACAGCGAAGGTGACAGTCGCTCTGAAATTCTAATTCAGCAGTATCTTTCAGGCTTCTACTGGGGAAATAACGAATATCTCCCAGTTCGCTGTTCATGGTAACAAAGGCTCTGTATAAGACGAGACGGCAGTACATCTCTCCCCATGACCCAGGACAAACAGCGTGAACACACCTGCGGCTTTGTGAGGATAGTGCGCTTCCCCATGGTTCAGGGTGGCATGTGACATTGCTGGCACCTCATGAGAATACAGAGGAGTTCCAAAAGCACAAGGGCTTCCACTCTCTGAATGTCCAGTTGGTCTGTGACCACAGAAAACTCATACTCGCCGTCAATACCCGCTATCCTGGAGGCAGCCACGATAATTTTATCCTGCACCAGACTGGTGTCGCAGACTTCTTCCAACCACAGCATCAGTCCACTCTGTACCTGGCTGATGGCTCCGGTTCATAACCCCAACACCCCTGCTGAGCTGCAATACAATGAGAGTCATAGCTCCATCAGGAACCTCAAAGAGCAGACGATCGATGTCTTGTAACACCGGTACCGGTGTCTGGACCACTCAGGGGGAACCCTGCAGTACTCTTCAGAGCGAGTCTCCCTCTTCAATGTTGTGTGCGGCATGCTTCATAACATGGCAGTCAGGACATTTAGTCATTGCCACGAGGGATTGGTGCACCACCTGAGGAGGAGGAGGATGAGGGAGAGGAGGAGGAGGAGTCATAGAGTAATACAGCACAGAAAGAGGCCCTTCAGCCCATCGTGACCATTCTGGCCATCAAGCCCTGTCTTTTCTAATCCCATTTTCCAGCATAGTTCATAGCCTTGTATGCTGTGGCGTTTCAAGTGCTCATCTAAATGCTTCTTGAATGTTGCGAGGTTTCTTGCCTCTACCACCCTTTCAGGCAGTGAGTTCCAGAGTCCAAACACCCTCTGGGTGAAAACGTTTTTCCTCAATCCCCTCTAAACCTCCTGCCCCTTACCTTGAAACTATACCCTCTGGTTATTGATCCCTATGCTAAGGGGAAATGTTCCTTTCTATCTACCCAATCTATGCCCCTCATAACTTTGTACACCTAAATCAGGTCCCGCCTCAGCCATCTCTGCTATAAGGAAAACAACCCCAGCCTGTCCAGTCCATCTTATTAGCTAAAGCGCTTCAGCCCAGGCAACATCCTGCTGAATCTCCTCTGCACTCTCTCCAATGCAATCACATCCTTGCTATAGTGTGGCGACCAGAACTGCACACAGTATTCCAGCAGTGGCCTAATTGCGTTTTCTACAGCTCCATCATAACCTCCCTGCTGTTATATTCTATGCCTCGGCTAATGAAGGCAAGTATCCCATATGCCTTTTTAACTACCTTATCTACCTGACCTGCTGCCTCCAGGGATCTATGTATATGCACACGAAGGTCCCTCTGATCCTTTGTTCTTCCTAAGGTCCTACCATTCATTGTTTATTGCCCTGCCTTGTCTGTTCTCCCAAAATGCATTATCTCACACTTTTCAGGGTTAAATGCCATTTGCCACTGTTCCGCCCATCTGACCAACCCGCCTATATCGTCCAGTAGCCTGAGGCTTCCCTCCTCGCTATTTAACGCTCCAACAATTTTCGTGTCATCTGCGAACTTGCTGATCATACCTCTTACATTCATATCTAAAAAAAATAATGTACACTACAAACAGCAAAGGACCCAGCATCAATTCCTGTGGTACACCACTGGACACAGGCTTCCAGTAACAAAAACAACCTTCGACAATTACACTCTGCCTCCTGCATCTAAGCCAATTTTGGATCCAATGTGCCAAATTGCACTGGATGCCACGGGCTCTTACCTTCTTGACCAATCTCCCTTGCGGGACATTGTCAAAAGTCTTACTGAAATCCACGTAGAATACATAAACTGCACGACCCTCATCCACACACCTAGTCACTCCCCCGAAAAATTCAATCGAATTGGTTAGACATGATTTCCCCCTGACAAAGTCATGCTGACTATTCTTGATTAATCCTTGCGTCACCAAGAGGAAACTAATTATTTCCCTCAAAATGTTTTCCAATACTTTCCCTGCCACTGATGTTAGGCTTACTGGCCTATATTTCCCTGGTTTATCCCTACTACCCTTCATGAATAATGGTACTACGTTAGCAGTCCTGCAGTCCTCTGGCACCTCCCCTGTGGCCAGAGAAGTTCTGACAATGTATGTCAGAGCCCCCGCACTCTCCTCCCGTGCCTCACACAGCAGCCTGGGATACATCTCGTCTGGACCTGCGGATGTAATCACGTTTAAGTCTGCTAAAACCGCTAGTACCTCCTCCCTCTCAATACTAGTTTGTTCAAGTATATCACAATCCCCCTGCGTGATTGCTATGCCTAGATTGTCCTTCTCCATCGCGAACACAGATGCAAAATGTTCATTAAAAACCTCATCCACATCTTCCGGCTCTACACAGAGATTGCCACTTTGGTTCCTAATGGGCACTACTCTTTCCCTGGGTATCCTCTTGCCCTTAATATATTCATAAATCGTCTTGGGATTTTCCTTTATTTTGCCCACCTGTGTTATTTCATGCACCTCTTCGCTTTCCTAATTTATTTTTTATGTACCCGCCTGCAATTTCTATACTCCTCTAGGGCATCCACTGCTTTTAGTCGTTTGTTTCTGCCAAAAGCCTCCCTTTTCTTTCTAATCCATTCTTGTATATCCATTGACATCCAGGGTTCCCCGTGCTTGTTGGTCGCACCCTTGACCTTTACGGGAACATGTTGCCATTGTACTCTCTCTGTTTCCTTTCTGAAAGATTCCCACTGCTGTGATGTGGATTTTCCTATGAGTAGCTGATCTCAGTCCACTTTGGCCAGATCCTGCCTTATCATATTAAAATCGGCCTTCCCCCAATTTAGAACATTTATTTCCGGTCCATCTTTGTCCTTTTCCATGACGACATTAAATCTCACCGAATTATGGTCACTGTCACCAAAATGCTCTCCTACTGACACTTCTGCCACTTGCCCAGTTACATTCCCTACAATCAGGTCCAGTACTGCCCAGTACTGTAGGACTTTCTACATGTTGGAATAAAGCTCTCCTGGATGCCCTTTGTGAATTCTGCACCCTCTAAGCCTTTCAAACTCTGACGATCCCAGTTAATATTGGGGAAGTTGAAATCCCATACTATTATTGCACTATTATTTCTACACATCTGTGAGATTTGCCTACATATCTATTCCTCTATCTCCCCCTGATTGTCCGGGGGGCCTATAGCACACGCCCAGAAAAGTGCTTGCAAACATTTTTTCTTTCTAAGTTCTACCAATATTGCCTAATTAGAGGAACATGCTAAGATATCATCCCTCCTTACAGCTATAATTGAATCCTCCTCTTTTACACCCCCTTCATCTTGCCTGAAGATTTTATACCCCGAAATATTGAGCTGCCAGTCCTGCCCCTCCATCAAACATTCTCTGTGATAGCAAACAATATCATACTCTCATGTGTTCAGCAGCACCTTCAATTCATCTGCCTTACTCGCAAGACTCCTTGCATTAATAAAATGCCATCCAGCCTTGCCATATTTCCTTGTGCCGTTACATATTTGCTCTGCCTTCAAGGCTGATTTGTTTTTTCCTCTATATTTAGCTGTGGATCACCCTCTACTCCGTATCCCATCACCCTGCTAAGTTACTTTAAACCCACCCAACAATACTAGCAAACATCCCCGCAAGGATGTTGGTCCCGTTCTGGTTCAGCAGGAGCAGGAATAGGGAGAGGAGGAGGAGGAGGAGGATGAAAAGGAGAATCAGCAGCACCAACGTGGGAGGGAGTCGCACAATGTTGCCACTGGAAGGGCCGTTCGTGAATGGCTCATTAGACACCGATTCTAAACCATCACTGAGAAGATGGCTTCTGGGTTGAAGAAGCACATCATTGAAAGTATCCCACAACACTTATTGCTGGGCAAAGCTGCAATGATTCAAATCAGGAAAGAGGTAAAATAACAATAAAACAAATATTTATGTTACAAACTCTAAGCCATTCATTCAGGACAAACAGAAACAAACCCAACAATTCATGACCTTCCAATATTCGTTCTTCCAACATGGAGATAAAAGGCAAAACAGTAAACACATATAACATTAAAAACCTCGAACTTTCCCACAAATATTCCACTGATGTATTTACAGAATGTACTGTTTGGCCTTCGAGGGTGACCTCCCTTCCATGTGCACTACCCCCTTCCCACCCTACTGCTCCTCCTAATGTGGCCCCAGTGGCTGCAGCAAGGCTGGTGGACGGTAGCTGAATGCTGGATCCAGAGATTGCCTTGAAGGATGCCCTCGACCAGTTCTGGGCCTGGAGGGCCCGGCTGCAGACTGCACCAACTCTGCATGGGCGGCAGCAGTCTGGGCTGGATGTGTTGCAATGGGGAAGTGGCAGTGGTCGGAGCAGGAATGCTGTCATCCTGAGACTTGACAGCACCTTCCTGCTCGACCAACACACTACCACTCACCTGGGGCAAAATCTTAGCATCTGGATTAATCTGCTCGAGCACAGATTGCTGGCCTGCTGCAGTACTGTGAGATCCCCGAGGGAATGTGGGCGACCCAACGAGTATTACAGCTGTCAGTGCTTGTGTGACATCAATCCCAAACTGTATGGAAGCAGTTTGAGAATGGATGGCACCAGCCAATGACTCAATTGCAGCACTAAAGATTTGCGTTGTGCCAGCCTGTGCTGCATTGGATCGAGCCTCCTCACCCATTACACATGTCTTTGAGTTAGCATGGTCTCCCTGCAAGTCCACCATCCTCTGCGAAAGGCATGGAGGGTTCAAGAATTTGCACACAGATGACATGTGCTAGTGGCGGACTCCTACAAGCTCCTAGCCACTCCATCCATGCTGTCGGGCACCCTTGCCATTGCACCCATCAGGTCAGTGTGCAGGCTCAATGCCTGGATATTCCTGGCTGCGATGTCGAGGTCCTCATCTGAGTCCTGTGCAGCAGAACTCCCTGGCCTAATTCCCCTACCCACATGGCATTGCTGCAGCCCGCTGGGTCCAGGAGCTTCGCCCTCATCAGACCCTAACACCCTGCTCCCCTCCAGGGAAGGCGTGGCCCCAGAGGCCGATGAGTCACCCTCGGCAGATGCAGGCAGTGAGGCTCCGGCTTGTTCTTCCTCCTCGCCTGGTTTGTCACTGCCACTGGCAGGTTGTGGGACAGGCTGGTCAGCTGGTGGTTCACTATCTGAAACAAGGGAGGTACAAGAGTTGCTTTAGCGTGAGGGTATGGGGGCAGGAAGGGAGCAAGGACTGGAGACAGTTAGTTGGATTGAAAGTGTGAAATGCTGGTGTTGTGAGGGCGAAGTTGTAAAAGCGAGGAGAGAAAGCTGATGAACATACCATTGCTGTCGCAAGGTGATCAACCTCTGCAGCGGCCATGACACCTATGACCTGCCTGGCATCGATGCTGTGAACAATGTCCTCCAACACATTAAGGGGGGGCGTCGGGGCGACGGTCCTGCTCCCGTGTGTTGCTGCTCCAGTCTATTATGAGAGAGCTTGGCCTGCCAGAAAAAAGACAGCGTGTGAGTGAGTGTGCAGGCATGTGTTTGGCAATTATGCCTACCTTATTTGAATAGCCGTTATTGCGTGCAGCCATGTGTTTGGCAGATGTGCCTCCCAAAGTTTAACATCCATTAATGTGTGCTAGGTGTGGGATGAGCAGGTGTGTTTTATGAGATGGCCATAGGCCTTGGATGAGTGTTGGATATTTGGGTCTGTAAACACTCTGGACACAGAGTGAAGTTGAGGTGTAGGGATGTAGAAGAATTGACTACCCGAGCGAGGTCCTTGAATTTCTTCTGACGTTGGGTGTGGATCCTTGGCACCAGGCTCCTTGAGGAGACGTGCTGAGCCACCTCCCTCCACATCCTTCTAAAGTCCCGTGTCAATAACCTCCTGCCAATCACAGGGAATATCACTGCCCGTCGCCATTCAACAGTGCCAACCAGAGCCACGAATTCCTCGTCACTGAAGTGCCCAGCTCTTTCACTGGGCCTCTCCATTATTGCTTCTTTGCAGGTCCGTCGAGGTCCTGATTTAAAGCTGCAATGAACATTGTGCAGTTGGCCAGCAAGATGGCCCCAACCTCTTTAAGAGCTGGATGGCGCCAGTCTGTTTGACCTCTATGGTCAGCGACAGCGTCTGAGCTTCAGTAGCGCTCTGAGGTAGCGCCTCATAAATAGCAAGAATAATATTAGAGTGTAACATGGTTTCTAGAATTAATAACCGGACATAGATCCTTACTAGGAACACCAACAGCAGTGAGGAGGGGATAGTAAATCATTTGTATATCATAACATATTCCAATATCTTAATCACTTCACTCCAATCCATGCCTTCCCTTCTGTTAGTGTCTGGTGGTCTTTGTGCTGGGGGCAGCGCGCTGACTGTGTGAGGTGACACAGTGAAGGGAGCTCTTTATTTAGAGCAGAGGGAAATCCCCGAGTGACATCATTAGGCCTCACTGTAACTGGCATTAATTATAGTCAATGAACAAAGAGACTCATTGAACCACTGTCACCACGACACTTTGCTGCAGCATAATCTAGCTCACGTTATTTTACACGATTTTAAATTAAAAGTGAGTGAATACGCAATATTTCACCCACCCATAACATAAGAACATAAGCGTTATGAGCAGGATAAGGCAATACGGCCCTTCAAGCCCTAGAATGAAAGAGATCATGGCTGATCTTCGAGCTCAAATCCACATTCCCCCCATCCACCCCATCCTCATCCTCATATTCCTTGAATCCCGTAGAGTATAAAAATACCAAGGATAGAACATAGGGAAGGGAATTTATTTTCCTGTATTGATCTAAAGCTGAGAACAAATGCCGAGAAAATGACAGAAAAAGGAAGGGTTAATGTGCTAGCTGTGTCTCAGTGGGTAGCACACTCGCCTCTGACTCAGAAGGTAGTGGGCTCAAGTCCCACTCCAGGGACTTATAGTGCATAAATCTAGGATGGGACTCCAGTGCAGTGCTGAGGGAATGCTGCACTGTCGGAGGTGCCGTCTTTCAGATGAGAATTTAAACTGAGATCCTGTCTGCGCTCTCAGGTGGATGTAAAATATCCCTTTGCGAAGAAGAGCCGGGGAGTTATTCCCGGTGTCATGGCCAATGTTTATCCCTCAATCAACATAACAGAAACAGATGATCTGGTCATTATCTTATTCCTCTTTTTGGGAGTTGCTGTGCACAAATCGGCTGCCGCCTTTCCCACACTGCAACTGTGACTACACTTCCAAAAGTACTTCATTGGCAGTGAAGCGTTTTGAGATGTCCGGTGGTCGTGAAAGGCGCTATATAAATGCAAGTCTTTCTTTCTTAAAAGATAGAATCATAGAATGGTTATAACGCAGAGGGAGGCCGTTCGGCCTGTCGAGCTCGTGCTAGCTCTCTGCAAGAGCACTTCAGCAAGTCCTGCTCCCACGCCCTTTCCTGTAGCTCAGCATTATTTCCCCTTTATGTACTTAACCAATTCCATTCTGGCAGTGCATTCCAGATTCTCGCCACGTGCTGCATAAAAAAGTTTTTCTTATGTCGCCTTTGGTTCTTCTGCCAATCATATTAAATATTTGTCATCTGATTTGCGACCATTCCACCAATAGGAACTGTTTCTGCCTATCTACTCTATCCAGACCCCTCATGATTTTGAACACCTCTATCACATCTCCTCTCAGCATTCTCTGCTCTTAGGATAACAACCCCAGCTTCTCCAGTCTATCCACATAACTAAAGTCCCTCATCACAGAATCACAGAAACCCCACAGTGCAGATAGAGGCCATTTCGGCCCATCGAGCCTGCCCGACACATATCCCACCCGATCCCCGTAACCCCTACACCAACACATATCCCACCCTATCCCTGTAACCCCACGTATTTTAATCCCCCTAACACTAAGGGTCAATTTATCATAGCCAATCAACCTAACCCACACATCTTTGGACTGTGGGAGGAAACCGGAGCACCCGGAGAAAACCCACGCAAACACGAGGAGAATGTGCAAACTCCACACAGACAGTCGCCCCAGGCCGGATTCGAACCCGGGTCTCTGGCGCTGTGAGGCAACAGTGCTAACCACTGTGCCACCGTCACTTGAACCATTCTTATAAATCCTTTCTGCACCCTCTCTATGGCATTCAAATCTTACCTAAATTGCGCTGCCCAGAATTGGACACAATGGGTCAGTAAATCCGGTCCAAACGTGTGATTACGGACGGGGTACTTACGTGTGGGCTCGTTGGAAGTGCCGGATTTCAGCATGCACAGCGCATGCGCGGGAAACCGACATTTCCTCCAAGGGGTTCAGAGATCCAACGCTTGTGCGCAGGACTCTGCGCGCACGCGTTGAACTTTCTTCTTTTTGACAGGTTTGCGCGTGTGTATGGGCCTCTCCTTTTTACGAATGTAAAAAGGAGACGTGAGGACTTCATTCTTTAAGGTACGTGGTCTATTACTTAAAATTATAACATTTTTTCCACGGCTTTATTGTTTTTAAGGACTTTACAGTAAGGTAAGTGTAGTTTTAGACCCGATTTTTTAAAAAATTATTTTTTTCAAAAATTTGATAAATTGTTTAAAATAGTTTTTTAAAGTTATTTATAGTTTATTTAATTATTGGGATGTTTTTTAAAGTTTTATTTAAAGTTATACTACTCTTTTGGGCGCCCGTACTTTTCATGAGTTTGACAGTTCTTACTATCAAACTCATGAATGAAGTTTCCCCTCCCCTGATTGGCTGCACAGTGCTCACCTGATTGCAGCAGGCACATCGAACTAAGTACGCCACTGGATCAGGTAAGCACAGCACGCCGACATCTGAACCGGGCCAGTGACAGGCATTCCAAGCAGGCCCAGGCTTCAGATGTCGGCGCGCCGGGTGAGTGCACATCGGGGGCTTGCACGCGCGGCAAGCCCCCGATCCTAATTTCTGGGCCAATAATCCAGTTGAGGCCGAAGAAGTGTGTTATAAAGATCATCATAACTTCCTCATTTCTGTACCCTATGCCTCCACTTATGAAGCCCAGGATCCTGAATGCTTTTTTAACCACTTTCTCAAACGGCCCTGGAAACATCAACTATTTCTGCACATATACCCCCAGGTCTCTCTGTACTTGCACGCTTTTATAATTGTACCCTTTAGTTTATGTTGCCTCTCCTCATTCTTCCTACCAAAATGTATCACTTTACACTTTGCTTTTTAGTGTTCGTGTGTTGATAAAGACACTGAAGACAGGAGTTGGTTCATAGGTGTTTACTAAGCAAAGTCTGGCGGGGGGTTGTAACGGATATACACAATATGCAGGCTTATATAGCCCGAGTGGCAATTATCAGCATTACAGCACACCTGGGGCTCGTAAATGCACATACACTACAATTCCTCCCCTTTTAGCTAACCAGTACATCATATTTTAAGTAATTATTAATTACATGTTATAAGAAAAATAATATACACATTGCTGTCGTTAATTAATTATAAGTCAGTCTCTCAGGAGGCTTCCTGACTCGGTCCGGATAACGCCTCGGGGGTGTAGTAGTTTCTGGTGGTGTAGTAGGTTCTTTTGGCAAGGCTGATTCGGCTTGAATGCCAGTGTCAGGTTCATCGGGTTCCAGTATCACCGGATCGGAGGTAGATATGGGTATCTCTACTTCATCGTTAGGCGTATAGAGTTGTGGTGTAGGTTGTCCCTTTTCGGATGACTTTATGATTTGCTCAGCATGGCGCCTTATGATGCTTTCTCCGATGTCCACGGTATACATCAGTGGTCCTAGTCGTGTGCAGATAGTTCCAGGCTGCCATTTCTCGGTACGGTAGTCCTGGGCTAAAATTTGTTGACATATCTGGAAGGTTCTAGTTGGCCTTTCATTCATGCCTTGAAACTGCCGGTTCTCCACGTCCCTTCTGATGTTGGGCTTCACCAAATCCAGCCGGCATCTTAGGTTTCTATTGAAGAACATCATGGCGGGAGTTTGGTTGGTAACCATATGTGTGGCATTCCTGTATGCGAATAAGAAGTTATCCACCTTGTGCTGAAGTTTTATGTCTTCATTACCCATGGCCTTTATGGCCTTCTTGAAGGTCTGGACAAACCTTTCAGCCAATCCATTTGTGGCGGGATGGTATGGGGCGGACGAGTAGTGCTTACCCCATTATTTTTTAAGAACTTCCTGAAGTCTTCGGACACAAATTGTGGTCCATTATCAGAACATATCTGTTCCGGCAGCCCATTCCTGGCAAATATGGTCCTTAATACTGTGATGTTTTTTTCCATGGTGGTGGAGGACATCTTTATTACCTCCGGCCACTTGGAGTGTGCATCAACCGCGATTAAGAACATTGAGTCCATAAATGGACCAGCAAAGTCGATGTGCACCCTTTGCCAGGGAGATGAGGGCCACTCCCATGGATGTAGAGGGGCTTGTGGTGGAGCGTTTTGGACCTTCTGGCATCCTAGGCAGCTCTTGGTCATTTCTTCGATTCTCCATCGATAACTCGCCACCATACAAACGCCCTAGCCAGGTTTTTCATTTTTACTCCACCCAGATGCCCCTCGTGAAGCTCCTTTAGCACTTTATCCTGGGGTTTGGGTGGAATCACCACTCTGGGTCAACACATCAAGGTTCCTCGGCACACTGACAGCTGTTCTCTTCTTTGCGAGAATGCTGGCAACAGTGGTTCGCCATGTGCTGGCCATCCTTTCACTGTTAAATCGTAGACCCGTGAGAGAGTCGGGTCATTTCTCATCTCCCTTTCAATGGCAGAATTTGTTACTGGTAGACATTCCACTATGGTAGAGTGGAACATCTCTACTGGCTCTACTGTATGTGCCTCTTCTACCGTTGGCAACAGTAGGCGCGATAAACCATCAGCATTCCCATGCTGCTTTGATCCTTTGTATTCTATGTTGTATTGGTGTGCCCCTAGAAAAAGGGACCACCTCTGTAGTCTTTGCGCTGTCATAATAGGAACACCCTTTTTAGGGTTGAATATGGAGATGAGGGGTTGATGGTCAATCAACAAGGTAAACTTTCGTCCGTGTAGGTACTGGTTGAATTTCTTCACTCCCCATACCAGGCTGACTGCTTCCCTGTCGATTTGGGCATAGTTACGCTCAGCTGAGTTTAATGAGCGTGACGCAAAAGCTATCGGCCGTTCTGAACCATCAGGGAATTTATGGGATAATACTGCTCCTATGCCGTAAGGGGATGCATCGCACGCCAGTCTGATTGGCAGTGATGGGTTGTAATGAGCCAAAACTTCTTCGGATGTGATTAAGTCTTTGCATTTATGGAAGGCACGTTTACACTCTTCGTTCCATTTCCAAATCACACCTGTTTGTAGAAGTTCGTTAAGAGGGTGTAGAAGAGTTGATAAGTTCGGTAAAAATTCATGATAGTAATTTATTAATCCCAGGAACGACCTTAATTGTGAAACATTTTCAGGTGCTGGGGCTTTTATGACCGCTTCAATTTTTTCAGGTGACTTATGCAACCCTTCATTATTAATTATGTGGCCACAATATGATATCTGATTTTGGAAAAATTCGCACTTGTGGCGATTTGCACGGTGGCCCCGTTCTTTCAGCCTAGTGAGCACCTGCTCCAAATTGGCAAGGTGCTCGTTGTCGTTTTCTCCTGTTACAAGGATGTTGTCTAGGTAGCATTGAGTCCCCGTATCCCTTGCAGGACTTGTTCCATAGCTCTTTGCCAGATAGCTGGAGCTGATGCTACTCCAAAAACCAGTCGATTGTACTGGTACAGGCCTTTGTGTGTGTTTATCGTGAGATACTTTTTAGAGGCCTCCTCAACGTCCATCTGTAGATATGCCTGTGCCAAGTCAATTTTGGTGAAACGTTTCCCTCCGGATAGTGAGGCATAAATATCTTCTATCCTCGGAAGAGGATACTGCACTGTGTGAAGGACCGGGTTTACAGTCACCTTGAAGTCTCCACAGATGCGAATTTTTCTCTGTTCCTCAGATTTATCATTATTCAATGCTTTTTTCATGACTGGAATGATGGGTGTTGCCCACTCGCTCCAATCTATTTTGGATAATACGCCTGCCTTTTCCAAATTCTCCAGCTCTGCCTCGACTGCTGGACGAATTGCGTATGGCACCGGTCTTGCCTTAAAAAATGTGGGAATTGCTGCATCTTCCACTTTTATTGAGGCGGTGATGCCTTTCAAGGTTCCTAGTTTCTCTTGAAACACTTCTTTGGCGTTGGCCAAGATGTCTTTTAATCGTTCAGGTATCATGTCATCATTGTTTTTTTCCTTACTGGTCACCGTCAGTGCCTGAATGGAGTGCCAGTCTAAACGTATCTTTCTGATCCATTCACGTCCCAACAACGGTGGACCACCATCTTGTAGAATGTATAAATGCAACTTTTGTATTTCTTTGCCGTTGGGGTATACTTTCTGCCCCGTATATGTTTTTAAGATAATGGATGTGTCTTTTAGAGCTATATGCGAAAATAGCCACTTGTAATCCCGTCGATTTATTACGGTTAGAGCTGATCCTGTATCTAGCTCCATTTTAATTGGGGATCCTGCTATCGTGAGGGTAACCCAAATGGTTTGGTAATCATCTTTGGCAAGTACATTATGTAATTTGAGACAGCTTAATCTCTTGTTTTCGGAGTCGCTATCACTCTTCTGGTCTTTGGAGCTACTGTCCGTCATCATTTGTACCTTCCTGTACTTTTCTTTATTGATTTTTTTTTTCTGTCTGTGGATTTATTTTGTCCACATCGGCATACCCGTGCAATGTGTCCAATCTTTCCGCATTGCCTGCATGCTTTGTCCTTGAACCAGCAGTCCCTTTGGTTATGGGTGGATCTGCCGCAGCGATAACATCTTTCGAAACCCTGTGTCATTTCATGGGTGCCGAAGTCCTGTGTCTTTTGTTGTATCTCTGCAGCTCCTCTTGCTGCTGCTTCGTATGATACAGCCATACTGAAAGCTTTGTCCAATGTTAAATCTTTTTCAGAAAGCAGCCTTTTTTTGTTCCTTCACTTAAGAGACCGCAAATGAATTTGTCTCGAAGATAATCTGATAGCCCTGCCCCGAATTGGCAGTACTTTGATAGCTTTCTTAATTTGGTTAGGTAATCAGCGTTACTTTCATTCTTGTGTTGATTTCTCTTGAAGAATTTGAATCGTTCCGCTATCAGCAGCAGTGTTGGGCTTAAGTGCTCCTGCAGTGTATCAACAATTTCTTTAAAATTCATGTCCTTTGGTTTGGCTGGAGTGATTAAATTTCGTAACAGCCCGTATGCCTTTGCGCCCATTAGGTTCAGCAGTACTGAAGCTTTTTTTTCATCTTCTATTCCATTTGCAGTGCAATATACCTCTACTCTTTCCATGTATGTGGTCCAATCCTCTATTTCGCTATCAAAAGCATCAATATTGCCAGACTTAGGCATTTCAGAAAAGATATGGCGCTTCCAGCGCTTTTCTTTCTTTTCTGCTGCAAAGATATGGTGCTTCCCGCGCTTTCCCGCAGCTGCTGCCGATGACAACACTGCTTCCCGCGGTTCCCGTTCTTTTTTTTTAAAAAAATTATTTACAGTTGGAGACTCGTTCCCACCGGACTTTCTCTCCAGGTCTGAACGCTGACCTGCTTGCCGTGCCGGCCGTTTCTCGAGTGCTCCCTCCCAGTCCGTTATTGCTTGCCTCCAATTTCGCTGCCTGTCTCAGCTGTAGAGCCAGCCGCTGGAGCCCCAGCCTGATGCCCTGGAAGGATTAGCGCAGTACCTGCCACCAGCTTGGCCAGCTGGTGAAACCACAGCTTCTCTCACTTTCTTGAGTCTTCTGGACGCCCGAGGAATCGATGTCCTTGAGGTGCTGCCGAATTGCAGTTAAGTCCATTTCCACTTCGTCACCACTGTAGTGTCCGTGTGTTGATAAAGACACTGAAGACAGGAGTTGGTTCATAGGTGTTTACTAAGGAAAGTCGGGGGGGGGGGGGTTCTAACGGATATACACAATATACAGGCTTATATAGCCCGAGTGGCAATTACCGGCATTACAGCACACCTGGGGCTCTTAAAGGCACATACACTACATGATTCGTTAAACTTAATCTACCACGTGTCCACCCATTCCACCAGCATGTCTATGTCCTCTTCAAGTCCATCACTATATGCCTCACTGTTCACTGTACTTCCAAGTTTTGTGTCAACTAGAAATTCCGTAATTGTGCCCTGTACACCGATGTCCAAGTCTTTAATATACATCAGGAAAAGCAGTGGTCCTAGTACCGACCCCTGGGTAACACCACTGTAAAATTTCCTCCAATCTCAAAAGCAACTGCTCACCACTGCTCTCTGTTTCCTGTCTTTTAGCCAATTTCGTTTCCATGCTGCCACTGTCCCTTTTATTCACTGAGCTTCAACTTTGCTGGCAAGCCTTTATGTTGCAATTTATCCACGTCCTTTGGAATTCCCTGTGCACCACATCAACCGCATTGAGCTCATCAACCCTCTCTGTCACCTCATCAGAAAACCCGATCAAATAGTTAAACACGATTTGTCTTTGACAAATCCGTGCTGGCTTTCCTTAATTAATCCACACTTGTCCAGGTGCCTGTTAATTTTGTCCCAGATTACCGTTTCCAAAAGCTCCCCAACCGCCGAGATTAAAATGACTGCTCTGTACTCGCTGGGGTTATCCTTACATCCGTTTTGAGCAAGGGGGTAACATTTGCAATTCTCCAGTCCGCTGGCACCACACCATATCTAAGGAGGATTAAAAGATTATGGCCAGTTCCACCGCAATTTCCACCCTTAATTCCCTCAGCATTATAGGATGCATCACATTCGCTCCTGATGAAGTATCTACTTTATGTACGGCCACCTTGCTGTATTAATTTTAATCCCATCCAGTATCTTAACTACCTCCTCTTTCACTATGACTTTGGCAACATATTTTTCCTTGGTAAAGACAGATGCAAACTGCCGTAATAAAGCTCACTACGCACTTGGTTTGAGCATAAAGCAAGGCTTTAATCAACTTGTTTCAGAACATGGAGGTCTAGTTGTACTTCACTAGTTCCTTGTCTTACAAAATGGCCATGCAATGCTGGGCCCACGCCCGAGTATTTATACTCCTTGGACGGCGCCACAAGCGTTATCTCATGAGTAGTTTCTTGATGATGGAGATTTTTAACACAACGTATTCATTTGGTATCACAGCCTTGCCCTCTGCCTCCATTCGTAGGCCTCCTTTCTGGCCCTTAATTGGCGCCAACCCCCGTCATACTACCTGTTTACTATTTATATGCCTATAGAAGACTTTTGGATTCCATTTTATGTTTGCTGCCAATCTATTCTCATACTCTCTCTTTGCCCGCCTTATTCCCTTTTTCACTTCCTTTCTGAACTTTCTATATTCATCCAGGTTCTCACTTGTGTTCTAAACTTGACATCTCTCATGTGCCCCATTTTCTGGTTCTTCTTACTCTCTATCTCTTTCGTCATCCCGGGAGCTCTGGCTGTGGTTGCTCTACCTTTCCCTCTCATGGGAATTTACCTAGGTTGTACCCGAATCATCTCTTCTTTAAAGTCAGCCTATTGTTCGATTAAACATAGAAAAATAGAAGATAGGAGCAGGAGTATGCAATTCGGCCCCTCGAACCTGCTCCGCAATTCAATGAGATCATGGCTTATCATCCAAATTCAGTACCCATGTCCCTGCTTTCTCCGCATGTCCCTGGAACCATTTAGCCTTAAGAAATATATCTAACACTTTTTGAATATATTTAATGAATTGGCCATAACTGCATTCTGTGGTGTAGAATTCCACTGGTTCACCACACTCTGGGTGAAGAAATTCATCCTCATTTCTGTCCTAAGTGGCTTACCCCTTATCTTTAGACTGTGTCCCCTGGTTCTGGACTCCCCCGCCATCGGCATCATCCTTCCTGTATCTAGTCTGTCTAGTTCTGTTAGAATTTTATAAGTTTCAATGAGATCCCCTCTCATTCCTCTAAACTCCAGCGAGTATAAGCCCAATCGACCCAATCTCTCCTCATACGTCATTCCTGCCATCCCAGGTATCAGTCTGGTGAATCTTTGCTGCACTCCCTCCATGGCAAGAACATCCTTCCTCAGATAATGCGACCAAAACTGCACACAGTACTCAAGGTATGGTCTCACCAAGGCCCCGTGCAACTGCAGCAAGACATGCTTGTTCCTGAACTCCAATCCTCTCGCTGCGAAGTCTAACAAACCATTTGCCTTCTTAACCGCCTGCTGCACCTTCATGTTTAACTTCAGCGACTGGTGCACAAGGACACCCACGTCTGGATGCACTTCCCCTTCTACCAATCTATTGACATTGAGGTAATAATCTGCCTTCGTGATTTTCCCACCAGAGTGGAAAACTTCGCATTTATCCACAACATACTGCAGCTGCCATGCATCTGCCCAATCACCCAACCTGTCCAAATCAAATTGGAGTTTCTCGGCATCCTCCTCATGGCACAGACGCCCAACCAGCTTTGTGTCACCTGCAAACTTGGTGATATTACATCTAGTCTCTCGTCTAGATCATGTATAGATATTGTGAAAAACTGGGGTGCTAGCAACGATCCCTGCAGTACCCCACTAGTCATTTCCTGCCACTCGGAAAAAGACTCGATTATTCCAACTCTTTGCTAACTGTCTGACAACCAGTTCTCTATCAAAGTCACTACATTGCCTCCAATCCCTCGTGTCCTAACTTTACACGCTAATCTCTTATGCAGGACCTTATCGAAAGCCTTCTGAATGTCCAAATACACCACATCCACTGGTTCTCCCTTATCTATTGTACCAGTTACATCCTCAAACAATTCCAGTAGATTAGTCAAGCACGATTTACCTTTTGTAAGTCCATGTTGACTTTGTCCGATCATGTCACTGTTTTTCAAGTGCTCTGCTATTACATATTTTGCAACGGACACTAGCATTTTCCCACTAACGATGTCAGGCTTACAGGTCTATAATTCCCCGTTATCTCTCTACCACCTTTTTGAATAGCGGGGTAAACTTAGCTACCCTCCAATCCATGGGAACTGTTCCAGATCTATATAATTTTGGTAGATGACCAGCAATGCATCTACTACTTCTAGGGCCACTTCCTTAAGTACACTAGGATCTAAATTATCATGCCCTGGGGATTTTTCGGCCTTCAATCCCGTCAATTTCCCTAACACCATTTTCCTACAAATACTGATTTCATTCAGTTCCTCCCTCTTATTAGACCCTATGTTCCCCGACATCTCTGGGAGGTTATTTGTGTCCTCCTTTGTGAGGACAGAACCAAATTATGTATTTATTTGGTCTGCCATTTTCTGTTCACCATTATAAATTCCGCTGATTCTGACTGCAAGGGAGCTACGGTTGACTTCACAGAATCACAGAATCACAGAAACCCCACAGTGCAGATAGAGGCCATTTCGGCCCATCGAGCCTGCACCGACACATATCCCACCCTATCCCTGTAACCCCACGTATTTAATCCCCCTAACACTAAGGGTCAATATATCATAGCCAATCAACCTAACCTGCACATCTTTGGACTGTGGGAGGAAACCAGAGCACCCGGAGTAAACCCACGCAAACACGGGGAGAATGTGCAAACTCCACACAGACAGTCGCCCGAGGCCGGATTCGAACCCGGGTCCCTGGCGCTGTGAGGCAACAGTGCTAACCACTATGCCACCGTGCTTCACCAATCGTTTTCTCTTCACATATCTATAGAAGCTTTTACAGTCAGTTTTTATGTTCCCTGAATGCTTACTCTCATAATCCATTGTCCCCCTCTTAGTTAATCCTCCTTTGCTGAAACCTAAACTGCTCCCAATCCTCAGGTTTGCTGCTTTTTCTGGCCAATTTATATGTCCTCTCCTTGGATCTTATGCTATCCGTAATTTCCCTTGTTCACCACAGTTGAGTCACATTTTATGTTTCATTATTATGCCAAGCAGGGATGAACAAATTCTGCAGTTCATTCATGCGATCTTTAAATGCTTGCCATTGCCTATCCACCGTCAACCCATTAAGAAACATTTTCCAATCCATTGTACCGAACTAGCACTTCAGACCATCGTAGCTTCCTTTATTTCAATTATAGTTTTGCCTGCCAATATTTGATTCCAATTTACACAAGCCTGCTCCGTTCTCAAACCACTGAAATTAGCCCTCCCAAAATTAAGTATTTTATTCTAGATTGCTTCTTGTCCTTTTCCATAGCTAATCTAAATATTTTGATACAATTATCAAAGTTCCCTAAATGTGCACCTATCGAGAAATTTATCTTGAACACACTTTATCAATTCTGCCTCCTCTCTGCTATTTATACTATTATTATCCCAGTCTATATTAGGGTAACTGAAGACCCCCATTATTACTACACTATTTTTCTTCTACCTCTCTAGCTTCCCTGAACGTTTGTCTTCTATATCCTTCTCACTAGTTGTTGGCCTATAGAATACAGCCTGCAATGTAATGCTGCCTCTATTATTTCTTAGCTCTAACCAAATAGATTATGTCTTTGACCACTCCAGTTCATCCTCTCTCTCCAGCACTGTAATTTTCTCCTCAATCAACTCTGCTACCTCACCTCCTTTCATTCTTTCCCTATCGTTCCCAAACACCTTATATCCAGGAATATTTAGTACCCTCTCCTGCGCTTTTTAGAGCCAGGTCTCTGTTATCGTCATGGCATCATTTTCCTATGTGGCTATTTGCGCCTGCAGCTCACCAACTTTATTTCCCATGCTTCGTTCGTTTACACACATGCACTGTAAACCTATTTGACAGTGTCAGCTGTGGCTCAGTTGATAATAAACTAACCTCTCAGTCAGAAGATTGTAGGTTTAAATCCCACACCAGGGAGTTGAGCGCTTAAATCTAGGCTGACACTCCGCTGCAGTACTGAGGGAGTGCTGCACCATTGGAGGTGACGTCTTTTGGATGAGACGTGAAACCGAGACCCATCTACTCGCTCAACTGGAACTAAAAAATCCCATTGCACTAGTACGTATAAGAGTAGGAGAGTTATCCCCGGTGTCCTGGCCAATATTTATCCCTCGATCAACATGACACAAACAGTTTATCTGGTCATTATCACATTGCTGTTTGTGAAAGCTTGCTGTGCACAAATTGGCTGCCGCGTTACCCACATTAAACAGTGACAACACTTCAAAATATTCATTGGCTGTAATGCGCTTGGAGATGCCCGGTTGTCCTGAAGGGCGTTTTATATGAATGAAATTATTTTAATTTTATCTTAGACCCTACATTAGCAAAATACTGTGTGCGCTGGAAATCTGAAATAACAATAGAAGATGCTGGAAACACTCAGCAAGTCAGGCAGCATCCGTGGAGTGAGAAGCAGAATTAACATTACAGGTCCATGACCCTATGTCAGAACTGGAAAAAGTTAGAGATCTAACAGGTTTTAAACAGGTGTAGGGGTAGGGAAAGGGGAGGGGAGGAATGAAGAAAAGGGACGGGCTGTGATAGTGTGGGAGGCAGGAGTGGTTAAATGTAACCAATGGGGCTGGTAGAATCATTTTCTCTTTCTATCTTAGACCTTCTTGGATTCTTTCTTAGTCTGATCCCACCTAATACCGTACTATTTCATACTCCACTGCTATCTGTCTGTCCGAATCCTGTGTGCACCTTGTTTCTCCTTTCTAATGCTACATACTGGTGCCCACCCCCTTTCAGATGAGTTTTAACCCTACCCAACAGCACCAGCAGCCCCCACCGCCGGGTGAGGAGATTGGTCGCGGCTATGTTGCGGTGTAACTCGTCCACCCTATAGAGGTCCCAACTCTCCCAGAACCGGTAGCAATATGCCAGGAATCCAAAGCCCTCCCTCCTGCACCATCTCTCCAGCCACACATTAGATGCTCCATCCTCCTATTTTTATATTCACTAGCTCGTGATACCAGGAGAAATCTGAAGATTACTATCTTCAAGGTCCTGATTCTTAACCTATTTCCTAGCTCCCTATTATCTGCCTGCAGGATCACTTCCCTCTGACTACCTATGTCGATGATACCGGTATGGACCACGACCTCAGTGTGTTCACCCTCTCCCCTCAGAATGTCCAGCAGCCACTCAGTGACATCCTTGACCCTGGCACCAGGGAGGCAACATATCATCCTGGAGTCACGTCTGTGGCCGGAGAAAAGCCTGTCTGTTCCCCTAACTATCGAATGTCCTATCACTATTGCGTTCCCGATCTTCCACATCCCCCCACCTACAGCTGAGCCACCCATGGTGCCGTGGACTTGGCTCTGGCTGTACTCTCCAGAGGGACCATCGAAAACTGGTTAGAGTGTAAGATATACTCAGGGGACTACTGCACTATCTGCCTGGTCCACCTTGTGTATCTGAAGGTCACCCATTCCCTCTCTGCCTACACATGTTGCAGGGTGTCCACCTCCTCAAACGTTCTATCTCCAGAGCCCTCAGCCTCATGGATGCAGCACAGTGACGCCAACTGCTGCTGAAGCCCAGAAAACCATGGGAAGTGTCCTGGAGTTCCCACGTTGCACAAGATGTGCATTGCACAGGAATGAGGTGCCCTGCCATGCCTCTATTTAATAGACTATTAAAGAACTTCACAGATTTAATCTCAAGAGTTTTAAAAAAATTCACCATCTACTCACGATTTTTCTTTGCAGCACCTTCACTTGTGCTTACGTCACTTACCTCGTTACCTTGCTCTCCCTCCCGGCTCTGGGTTCTCTGGCCTATCTTTATTTCTGGCCGCTACTCTCGATCTCTCCTCCTCCCCCCTCTGCTCCTAATTCATACTCTCACCAAATTCACAACTTTAGCACTCTATTTAGAACAACTCATTTTAGGTTCACCCTGTTTAGACCACTGACAAAATGGGTTTCCCCACTCATGTTCTCTGATTTATTCTATAGCAGGCCATCAGGATTAAAAAAAAAAAAAAAAAATGATCCTAAACGGCAGGACCTGAGTGATGATCCCAGTGATGGAACGATGGGACTCACCTACATGACAGTGCTCCCACCTCACCCCAGGAATTTCATTCCCAGGGCTGCCTAGTATACACTGCTCCTGCCTCATTCTGGGAATTTCATTCCCAGGGCTGCCTAGTTTACACTGCTCCCGCCTCAATCCAGGAATTTCATTCCCTGGGCTGCCTAGTTTACACTGCTCCCGCCTCAATCCAGGAATTTGATTCCCAGGGCTGCCTTGTTTACACTGCTCCCGCCTCAATCCAGGAATTTCATTCCCAGGGCTGCCTAGTTTACACTGCTCCCGCCTCAATCCAGGAATTTCATTCCCAGGGCCGCCTAGATGAATCTGCTCCCACCTCAGTCCAGGAATTTCATTCCCAGGGCCGCCTAGATTACACTGCTCCCACCTCAGTCGAGGAATGTCATTCCCAGGGCCACCTAGATTACACTGCTCCCGCCTCAGTCCAAGAATTGCATTCCCAGGGCCGCCTAGATTACAGAGTTCCCGCCACAATCCAGGAATTTCATTCCCAGGGCCACCTGGTTTGCACTGATCCCGCCTCAATCGAAGAATTTAATTCCCAGGGCTGGTAAGATTACAGTGTTCCCGCCTCAAACCAGGAATGTCATTCCCAGGGCCACCTAGATACACTGCTCCCACATCAATCCAGGAATTGCATTCCCCGGGCTGCCTAGATTACACTGCTCCAGCCTCAATCCAGGAATTTTATTCCCAGGGCTGCCTAGTTTTCACTGCACCCGCCTCAGATCAGGAATATCATTCCTAGGGTCACCTAGCTTTCACTGCTCCCACCACAGTCCAGGAATATCTTTCCCAGGGTCTCCTAGTTTACACTGCTCCAGCCTCAGTCCAGGAATTTTAATAGCAGTTCATTTCTCTATTGCCTGAATCTAGAAGAAGAACAACAAAAACATGTTTCTAAAGAGTGACCTTACCGAGACGAACATGTCATGGTGCTTGACCAAGTGGAAGTATAAATAAAAAGAGCAAGCGGTTGATACCAAGGAATCAAATGAAAACGCTTCAAATATTAACCAATGAGATAAATACACTGTAAGCATCTCAATAATCCATGAAACTCACTGGAAACATTGAATTATCGCATAATCATTCTGACAGAACGACAACTATCAGTCAAGATTCCCAAACCGCCCATCACCATCCCAGTGTTTGCACGGACCCACCAGAGGTGAGGCACATGTTTATACAGTCGGGAGGGAGAAACCCTGCGAGTTCTCAACATTGCCAAAGGATATAATGTAGTCTCGTGGCTTGCAGTCTGATATGGGCAAGCTAAATTCCTACTGATTACCACCTACCGCACTCACTCAGCTGATGTATCGGCATATCTTCATGCTGAACACATTCTGGTGGGAGCACCGAGAGCAGAAAGGGTGCAAAATATACTCTGGGTGTGGAGGGGTAATCTTCAATGTCCATCAGCAAGAATGGCTCGGGATTACCATCATTAACCGAGACCTGAAGAACACAGCTGCCAGAATGGGATTGCGGCAGGTGGTGGGAGAATAAACATGGGATAATAGCCTCCTTGACCTCGTGCTCACCAACCTACCTAATGCATTGGCATCTGTTCATGACGATATTGGTAGGACTGATCAATGCAAATTTGTGGAGAATAAGTATCGCCTTCATCCTGAGGCCACCCTCCGACATATCATGTGCCACTAGCATGGTGCCCAATGGGATGAAATTAGACAGAACCAAGAGATCCCACAACCAACAGATCAAATTATTTCAAAGCTGTCATATCCTGTCGTGAATGGTAATGAACAATTAAGCCGTTTCCACATAGCCCTAAAAATTTGTACTTTAAAATTATATTTCCAATTACGATTCGGAAGTTACAGTTAAGAAAGAAATAAATAATTGCATTGATATATCACTTTTGTCGATCTTGGCATGCCCTAAAGCGCTTTACAGCCAACGAACTACTTTTGAAATGTAGTCACTGTTGTTATGTTTGAAACGTGGCAGCCAATTTGTGCACAGCAAGCTCCCACAAACATACAATGCGACAATGCCCAGATAATCTGCTTAAGTGTTGTTGATTGAGATAAATATAGTCCACAATACCGGGGTTAATTCTGCTGCTCTTCTTCGATATAGTTCCATGGGATCTTTAAGCTCCACCTTAGAGACCAGACGGGGCCCCGGTATAACGTCACATCAGAAAGACGGCCACTCCAACACTGTAGCATTCTCTCAGTACTGCCCCTTTGACAGTGCAGTGCTCCCTCAGTACTGCCCCTGACACTGCAGCGACACCTCTGTATTGCACTGCAGTGGTAGTCTAGGTTTTTGAACTCAAGTCACTGGAGTGGAGCTTGAACCCACAACCTTCTGACTCAGTGTCGAGAGTGCTAAGGCGTAAGCATACTGAATTTACTTCCAGCAGACTTTAAAAGTTCATTCCGAATCTTAAAAACTCACTGCGTGGCCAATGTTCTTCTCATCTGCTCCCTGTTTCTTTTACCAATTATCTTATACCTGTGCCCTTTTGGTAATGACAAGGCAAGTTTCGTATTGTATCAAAACCCCTCATTATATTGAGTACTTCTATTCAATCTCCCCCTAACCAGCTCTGGTATACAGAGAACAATCCCAGCTTCTCTCATCTCCCCATATAACTGAAATCTCTCATCTCTGGTACCATTATGATAAATTTTCTCCACACAAGGGGCAGACGATGACCACCTCCAGCAAGAGGGAGTCTAACCTCTTCCACTTGACAGTCAACAGCATTTCCATCACCCAAATCTTCACCGTCAAAATCCTAGGCGTCGCCATTGATCAGAAACTCAACTGGACCAGCCTCATAACTGCCGTGGCTACTACAGCAGGTCAGAGGCTAGGTTTTCTGCGGTGAGCCACTCACCTCCTGACTCCCCAAAACATCTCCAACACCTACAAGGCACAAGTCAAGGGTGTTATGGATTACTGTCTGTAGACAAAGGGATGACATATGGGCAAGAACCCACTAATTATAATAACTTAATTAAACATTTCTCAATGTTAAGGACACATGCACATATTAAAACAGAGTGTCTGCAAATTAAGCAGGTTTTAAGGGCTCATATTCAGGACATGATTAGTTTCTGTGAATGAGAATTAAAGGACTATTAATGTGCAAGGACATATATGACAGATATGAGGGTCGAGAATATCGACTTGGAATTTCTGATCTGATACCGCTCACTTTGTGCCACTGCCCGAGAGCAATTTCTAGGCCCTTTTGATTACAGCGTTTTGTCCCTTTTAAAAGGCTTTGTGACGGGTCCTGTCTCTTTAAAAAACATGTGTGACTTTATCTGTCTCTTTAAAAAGCCTGCGTGACTGTTCCAGTCTCTTTAAATCTTGTCTGACTGGTCCTGTCACTTTAAAAGCCTGTGTGACTGGTCCTGTCTGTTCAAATCCAGTGTGACTTATCCTATCTCTTTAAAAAGTCTGTGTGACTGGTCCAATCTCTTTAAATGCCTATGTGACTGGTCCTGCCTCTTTAAAAAGCCTGTGTGACTGGTCCTGTCTCTTTAAAAAGCCTGTGTGAGTGTTCCAGTCTCTTTAAAAGCCTGTGTGACTGGTCCTGTCTCTTTAAAATGCCTATGTGTCTGGTTATGTCTCTTTAAAAAGCCCAGGTGACTGTTCCTGTCTATTTACAAGCCTGTGCGACTTGTCCTGTCTCTTTAAAAAGCTAGTTCGACTGGCCCTGCCTCTTTAAAAAGTCTGTGTGTCTGATCCCATCTCGTGAAAAAGCCTGTGTGACTAGTACTGCCTCTTCAAAAAGCCCGTGTGACTGGCCCTGCCTTTTTAAAAAGCCTGTGTGAATTTTTCTGTGTCACTGACTGCGGCTCAGTTGTGCAGATTGTATTCCTTTAAACAGCGGACCATGGATTTTGGATCCACAGGTGTGTTGATGGTGCCGGATTACTGAGACTAGTTCCTTGACACGGAAGTTACTTCACTGAGGTACGGAGTAACCTGGAAAAGTACTGTTAAGGATTGAAGACTTAGGCCTAGAAATCCATCACTAACTGCAGTGGAACTGAATATCAGGCGCTGAGTGTAACGGTCACCAGATTCGATACCACCCATTTAGTGCCTCTGCCCAAGACGAAATTCTTGACCCTTGTCTGCAGACATCAGCAGATATCAAATGTCACAGCGTGCTGACGAATTGGACAGAGACCTTGCCTCTCAAGTGCTCGGCATGAACACATTCAGATTCATTCGTTATCATCCAAAACAGATTGCTCGAGGGGTGGAGTTATATCTAAAATTAATTACAAGCATTTCTGTCTCATCCAAAAGTCTGCGGTCCGCGTCCTAACTCGCACCAAGCCCCGTTCAACCATCACCCCTGTGCTCGCTGACCTACATTGCCTCCCGGTCCGGCAATGCCTCGATTTTAAAATTCTCATCCCCGTGTTCAGCCCGAACACATTGCCAAGTGTGCAGTAAAGAATTTGCATCCCCAAAGTGCCAAATATTAGTTTCTTTGAATTTAATATTTTACCATAAGAACGTTTCAGCCCCAGGGCCCAGTTGGATTCCTACAATTGGCATCAAGGGGAAGAGGCACAGGGAGGGTGATAATTCAGGCTTTAGCACAAAACACCATCCCCTCCAAGTTTCCACTTCACGTCACACGTCATCCAGACTTGGCCATTTTTTTATTCATTCACAGGATGTGGGCATCTCTGGCAACGCCAGCATTTATTGCCCATCCCTATTTGCACTTGAGAAGCTGCTAGGCAATTTCAGAGTGTACTGAAGTGTCAACCACATTGCAGTGGGTTGGAGTCACATTTCGGCCAGACAGGGTAAGGACGGCAGATTTCCTTCCCTAAAGGCCAGTAGTGAACCAGATGGGTTATTACAACAATCGGGTAGTTTTATGTTCACCATTACTGACACTAGCTTTTTATTCCAGATTTGTTTAATTAATTGAATTTAAATTCCCGAGAAGTTGGGATTTGAAATACTGGATCATTATCCAGGAATCTGGTTTGCTAGACCAGCAACATAACAACTGTGCTGCCAAGCCGTTCAAATATCTTGCCTTTCCTTCAACTTTACTGGGTCAAAAGCCAGAAATTGCTTCCCTAATATTATTGTTGGAGCACCTTCACCACACGAACTGCAGCAGTTCAAGATAGAGGCCCACCATTTTCTCACGGCTAACTAGGGATGGGCAAGTGATACCGGCCTTGACAGCGTTACCCATATCCTGGGAACAAATAGATGGTAATAATAAAATAGGAATACAGTCAATGATTTTGGAATTCATTGATTGAACCGAGACGAGTCCTATGATCAGATTGGGCCGTCAAGCTCTGCTAAACAAATGTCTCACAACTTGGCTCACCAATTCTATGATTCTATGATTGTTACTGCCCATACCTTCCCAGTTGCCCTATCGTTTAAACCGATGCTTGATAAAGTACTCCATAATACCACAATTGAAGCACATGGGATTAAAATGGCAGTGGCAGCATGGCTCGGAAATTGGTTTAGAGACAGAAAGCAGAGAGTAGTGTTAAACGGTTGTTTTTCAGAATCAGTCTACAGTGGTGTTCCCAAGGGGTCGGTGTTGGGAGCATTGCTACTTTCGTGTATATCAATGCCACGGACCTGGGAATACAGTGCATATTTTCAAATTTGCAGATAAAAATAAACTCGGAAATGTGAATAAACAGGAGGACACTGACAGACTGGTGAAATTGTTGAAGCTTCCAGTTTTATCCTGTCTCCAACACTGGGGGTCTCGGTCCCACCAGATGTGCTCTATGAACCCAACAACATTTCTCCAGTCCCAGTGAGTGAGGCGATGATTCAACTTCTCTCTCTCCACTTTCCTGAGATATGGCTCACTCCCAGAGACTGTCAATAGAAAAGTGATTCATATTAATCTTAGAATCTGTAACTGGAATAGAGTGGGATGCTTTTTTGTGATTGTGATTATGTTTAACTTGAATATATTTGCGATTAATCAGTTGTTTTGTTACTTACTTAATTATTAAATATTGTTGTTTTCTGCCCTTTGCCCTGTTTATTAGGACTAAACTCACTGCCACTGTCAGCTGTCACTCCAGTTGCTTCCACACCGACATCCCACTGATGGGCCATAAACAGGGTTCGAAACCTGTCTCCAAGTGACATCACACAGGAACCAGGAGTCAATCACTCCGCAGCCTGGAGTGATGTCACAATGCAGCCGGAGCCCCTTCCACTCGAGTTGTCACAGGGTCACATTGACCAGGCTCTGCTCCTGGTGTGCAGACTCACTGGGCATGAACACAGGGTGTACAATCAGACACGTCTCCGACCCTGCTCCCCTCACAGAATCATAGAATGATACAGCGCAGGAGGAGCCCATTCGGCCCAACGTGACTCTGTCGGCTCTTTTAAAGAGCTCTCCATTTAGTCCCACTTCTCTGCTCTTTCCCCAAAGCCCTGTAACTTTTTCAGCTTCGAGTATTTATCCAATTCCCTTTTGAAAGTTACTTTTGAATCCGCTTCCACCGCCCTTTGTGGCTGTGTATTCCAGATCACAACAAATCGCTGCATAAGTAAAGTTTTCCTCACATTGCCTCTAGTTCTGTGTCCTCTGGTTACACACCCTTCTGCCACTAGAAGCAGTTTCTCCTGATCTACTCTATCAAATCTCTTCAGGATTTTGAGCAACTATATCAAATCTCCCCTCAAATCTTTGCTCCAAGGAAACAAGTTTCTCTAGTCTCGCCACATAACTGAAGTCCTTCATCCCTGGTACCGTTCCAGTAAATCTGCTCTACACCCTCTCCAAGGCCTTGACATCCTTCCTAAAGTGCTGCCCAGAATTGGACAAAATACTCCAGCTTTCGCCTAACTAGCGATTTATAAAAGTTTAGCATAACTTCCTTGCTTTTGTAGTCTGCCGCCATTTATAAAGCTAAGGACTCTGTGTCTTTTAACAGCTTTCTCAAGCTGTTCTGCCAACTTCAAACAGTTGTGTACGTACATCCACAGATCTCTCTGTTCCTGCACACTCTTTAACATTATACTATTTTTTTATATTGCCTGTTCTTATTCTTCCTACCAAAATCAATCACTTCAATTAAATGTCATCTGTCCTTTGTCTGCCCATTTCACCAGCCTGTCTTTGTCCTCCTGCATCCTGTTACTACTTACCTCACTATGTATTAGTTTATATTGCTTCTCCTTATTCTTCCGACCAAAATTAATCACTTCACATTTCTCGCTGTTAAATTTCATCTGGCCTGTGTCTGCCCATTTCTCCAGTCTGTCTTTGTCCTCCTGAAGACTGTTACTACTCTCCTCACTATTTACTACATTTCCGAGTTCCGTGTCCTCTGCAAACTTTGAAATGATGCCTGCATACATGTGTCTAGCTCATTAATATATATCAAAAAGAGCAGTGGTCCCGACAACGACCCCTGGGGGACCCCACTGCACAATTACCTCCAGTCTGAAAAGTAAGCGTTCACTACGACTCTCTGCTTTCTGTCCTCAGCCAATGTTGTAGCCACACAGCCGCTGCCCCTTTAACTTGTGTTAACAAGTTTATTTTGTGATACTTTATCAAAGGCTTTTGAAAGTCCATATACACAACATCGACGTCACTACCCTCATCCACCCTCTTCGTTATTTCATCAAAGAACACAATTAAGTTAGTTAAACATGATTTGACATTAACAAATCCATGCTAGCGTTCATAGAGTCATAACATAAGAACATAAGAAACAGATGCAGGAGTAGGCCAATCGGCCCCTCGAACTTGCTCCGTGATTCAATAAGATCATGGCTGATCCAATCTTGGCCTCAAGCCCATTTTCACGCTCTCTCCCGTTACCCCTTGACTCACTTGTAGATAACGGCACAGAAGGAGGCCACTCAGCTCTCTGCAAAGCAACGCATTCAATCCAGTTTCCCCACTCGATCCCCATAACTCTGCAAGTTTATTTTCCTCAAGTGCCTATCCAGTCTCCCCTTGAAAAAGTTGGGTGTCTCTGCTTCCACCACTTCCATCGGCAGTGAGTTCCAGGTCCTCACCACTGGCTGCGTAATTTTTTTTCCCTCAGATCCCACCTGTATCTCTTGCCAAAAACCTTCAATCTGTGTCCCCTAGTCCCTGTGCCATTAACTAGTGGAAACAGCCTATCCACGTATAGCCGATCCAAACACGTTTTGATCTTGTACAATTCTATTAAATCACCCCTCAAAATCCTTTGCTCTAATGAAAGCAAACCCAGCTTCTCCAATCTGTCCTTGTAGCAAAGATACCACGTTATTTTTTATTTTTTTATTCGTTGATGGAATGTGGGCGTCGCTGGCTAGGCCTGTATTTAGTGCCCATTCCTAATTGCCCTTGAGAAGATGGTGGTGAGCCGCCTTATTGAACCGCTGCAGTCCACATGGTGTAGGTACACCCACAATGCTGTTAGGAAGGGAGTTCCAGAATTTTGGCCCAGCGACAGTGAAGGAACGGCGATACACGTCCAAGTCAGGATGGTGTGTGGCTTGGAGGGGAACTTATAGATGGTGATGTTCCCATGCGTCTGCTGCCCTTGTCATTCTAAGTGGTAGAGGTCGCGGGTTTGGAAGGTGCTGTTGAAGGAGCTTTGGCGAGTTGCTGCAGTGCCTCTTGTAGATGGTACACACTGCAGCAACAGTGTGCCGGTGGTGGAGGGAGTGAATGTTGAAGGTGGTGGATGGAGTGCCAATCAAGCGGGCTGCTTTATCCTGAATGGTGTCGAGCTTCTTGAGTGTTGTTGGAGCTGCACTCATCCAGGCAAGTGGAGAGTATTCCATCACTCTCCTGACTTGTGCCTTGTAGATGGTGGAAAGGGTTTGGGGAGTCTGGAGGTGAGACACTCGCCGCAGAATTCCCAGCCTCTGGCATGCTCTTGTAGCCACAGTATTTATATGGCTGGTCCAGTTCAGTTTCTGATCAATGGTAACCCCAGGATGCTGATAGTGGGGGATTCAGCGATGGTAATGCCATTCAATGTCAAGGGGAGATGGTTAGAGTCTCGCTTGTTGGAGATGGTCATTGCCTGGCACTTGTGTGGTGCGAATGTTACTTGCCACTTGTCAGCCCAAGTCTGAATGTTGTCCAGGACTTGCTGCATATGGACACGGACTGCGTCAGTATTTGACGAGTCTCGAATGGTGCTGAACAGTGTGCAATCATCAGCGAACATCCCCACTTCTGATCTTATGATGGAGGGAAGGTCATTGATGAAACAGCTGAAGATGGTTGGGCCTAGTACACTGCCCTGAGGAACTCCTGCAGTGATGTCATGTGATTGAGATTAATGACCTCCAATAACCACAGCTAACTTCGTTTTTGCTAGGTATGATTCCAGCCAATGGAGAGTTTTCCCCTTGCTTCCCATTGACTTCAGTTTTGCTAGGGCTCCTTGATGCCACACTCGATCAAATGCTGCCTTGATGTCAAGGGCAGTCACTCTCACCTCATCTCTTGAGTTCAGCTCTTTTGTCCATGTTTGGACCAAGGCTGTATTGAGGTTAAGAGCAGAGTGGCCCTGGCGGAACCCAAACTCAGCGTCAGTTAGCAGGTTATTGCTGACTAAGTGCTGCTTGATAGCACTGTTGATGACACCTTCCATCACTTTGCTGATGATTGAGTGTAGACTGATGGGATGGTAATTGGCCGGGGCGGATTTGTCCTGCTTTTTGTAGACAGGACATACTTGGGCAATTTTCCACATTGCCGGGTAGATGCCAGTTTTGTAGCTGTACTGGAACAGCTTGGCGAGGGGCGCAGCTAGTTCTGGAGCACAAGTCTTCAGTACTATTGCCGGAATGTTGTCAGGGCCCATCGCCTTTGCATTATCCAGTGTCTTCAGCCATTTCTTGACATCACGTGGAGTGAATTGAATGGGCTGAAGACTTGCATCTGTGATGCTGGGGACCTCAGGAGGAGGCCGAGATGGATAATTCCCGGAACAATTATTATTATTCTACTCTGCACCCTCTCAAGTGCCTTCACATTCTTCCTAAAGTGCGGTGACCAGAACTGGACACAATACTACAGTTGTGGCCTAACCAGCGCTTTATAAATGTTCAGCATAACTTCACATCTTTTGAACTCAATACCTCTATTTATGAATCCCAAGATCCCGAATGCTTTGCGAAACATTCTCTCAGTATGTCCCACCACCTTCAGGGGCCTATGCACATTAACCCCCAGGTCCCTCTGTCCATGCACACTATTTAAAACTGTGCCATTATTTGTATAATGCCTCTCCCTGTTCCTTATCCCATACCGCATCACCTCACACTTCTCTGTATTAAATTCCATCTGCCACATATCTTTCATTTATTAACTCCGATTTGACTAAGTGCAAAATAATTTTGACCCGGATTCATGTTTCTAAAATTTTCCCCACCACCGAAGTTAGGCTGACTGTGCTGTAATTGCTGGGTTCATCCCTGTCCTGTTTATTAAACAGGGATGTAACATTTGCAAAACTCCAGTCCTCTAGTACCACTTCCATACCCAAGGAGGATTGGTAGATTGTAGTCAGAGACTCCGAAATGTCAACCCTACCTTTCCACATCAACCTTGGATGCATCCCTTCCAGACTGGTCGACTTTTCTAATTTGAGTGCGCCAACCTTTATAGTACCTCCACGTTTTCTAATGTTATCCGATCCAATGTCTCTCCTAACACGTCCTTCAGTTAAGAAAGATGCACAGAACACATTAATACCTCAACCATGCCCACTCTCTCCACAAGATCTCCGTTTTGGTCCCACACATTCACTGACTATCATTTTACTATTTATATGTTTATAAAAGACTTTTGAATGAACTATTATTTTAACTGCTAATCTATTCTCTTTTCCCTCTCTTAATTACTTTTCATTTCTCGCCTGTACATTTTGTATTCAGCTTTGTTCTCTACTGAACTGTGAACCTTACAATTGTCATAAGCTCCTCGTTCTCCTTCATTATAATCAATGGGGGAAATATTGGGTGAGTAGCGCCACCTGTTAGCACCTAAAGAGGCTGTCAGTAGCTGCAGCACCACTGGCAGTGTCTCCCGCGATATTCAGCAGTGGCGCTAATGGTGGCATTAGCCATTTGCGCTGCGCCGCCACTGATGATGTCATCAGTGTGAGCAGCGCCACAGTCGCGCCCCGATCGCGATATTTGATAGCGAACGCTGCTGTAGCGCCGTCCGCTACCCGTGCCCGGTTCACGGGGCCTTGCTACGCCGGCAGAGGCACAAGTTAAGGTGGAGGTGTGGGACGGCCGCTTTTTCAACGGCCGCCTGCCAGCACCTCCGCCCCTGGCCTCCTGGCTCCCGCCCCCGCGGCATTGCCGGCTGTTTCCCGAGAGCCCGGCAGTTCTCCTTGGTGCCGGGCTCTTTTGCCGGCACGCGTGATTGGGGTTCGAGCTGTTGCAGGCCCCTCCCCTTAACAGTGGGAGGAAGTCCTGCAGGACCGCAGCATGCCGTGCTGCAGCATGTGGCGCTGCGGCACGTTGCGCAGAGATATTCAGTTTCAGCGCCCTAAGAGGGACGCGGAGTGCCTCGAGCCTCGCCCCATCTCCCTCTAGGGGCACTTCAACTGAATTTCTGATGATCGCTACAGCTTCGAATGCTGCACAGAAAGCAGCGCCCAGGCAAACTTGGTGCCAATTTGGCGCCTCAACCCAATTTCTAGGCATATCTTTTCTCGACCAGGAAGCTGCAGCTTTGGATGCTCTACCTTTACCCATCGTGAGAATGTGTCTGGTCTGCACCAGAACTATCTTCTCTTTGAAAGCCTCCCATTGATCATTTACCTGGCAATCTTTGATTCCAAACAATCTGGAGGATCCAGGTGAGTGGGATAATAAAATGTAAATGCGAAATGAGAAAGTAATAGAGCAGGCTAGAGATGGGGGAAATAATAAGCAGAGTGTGACAGGAAGGGATAGAATGTTTAAAAATAAGTGTGCAACAGAAGAAAATGCCAAAACAAGGAAAATTGTAAAAAGGCAAAGTTAAAAGATCTATATAAGAATGCACGCTGCATTCGTAACAAGATAAATGAGTTGACAGCAAAAATAGATACCAATGGGTATGATCTGATCGCCACTACAGCGACGTGGTTGCAAGGTGACCAGGGCTGGGAACTGAGTATTCACGGTATATGATAAATTGGAAGGATACTAAGAAAGGAAAGGGAGTTGATGTGGCTTAGTTGGTAAAAGATGGGACGAGTGCTTTGGTTAGAAGTGATATTGGCTCAAAAAATCAAGATGTAGAATCGGTTTAGTGGAGATAAAAAATAATAAGGGGAAAATGTATCTGGTGGGCATAGTCTACAGGCCACCGAACAGTATAAATGGAGACCTGTAAAAAAGGTACGTGTGATTTTAATATCCATAAGATTGGACAAATCAAATTGGCCATGGTAGCCTAGAGGAGGAGTTAATAGCGTGCATCCGGGGTGTTTTCCTAGAACAGTATGTAACGGAGCCAACCAGGGAGCCGGATATCTTGTAACTGGTGCCATGCATTGAGACAGAATTAATAAATGATCTCATAGTAATGGATCCACTACGAAAGAGTGATCATAGCATGGTTGAATTTCAAATTCAGTTGGTGGGTGAGAAAGTTTTATCGCAAACCAGTGTCCTGATCTTAAACAAAGGCAATTATAATGGTGCGAGGGCAGAACTGGCTAACGTGGACTGGAAAAAAACAAATTAAAGGGTAAGAAAGTTGAAATGCAGTGGCTGACATTTAAGAAGATATTTCATAACTCTGAACAAAAATATATTCCAGTGAGAAAGAAAGATTTTAAGAGAAGGGAGCACCATCCATGGCTAACTAAGGAAGTAAAGGATGGTATCAAATTGGAAACAATGGCATACGATTTTGCAAAGATTGGTTGGAGACCAGAGGATAGGGAAATATTTAAAAACCAGCAAAGGATGACCAAAAATATTATAAAGAGAGAGAAGATGAATTACGAGATTAAGCTGGCAAGAAACATAAAAACAGATAGTAAGAGCTTTTATAGGTATTTAAAAAGGAAGAGGGTAGCTAAAGTAAACGTTGGTCCCTTATAGGATGAGACTGGGGAATCAGTAATGGGGAACGGGGAAATGGCAGAGATTTTGATCAAATATTTTGCATCTGTCTCCATTGTACAAGACAATAAAAACATCCCAATAATGGGTAATCAAGGGGCCGTAGGGAGTGGGGAACTAAAGACAGTCACTAACACTAAGGAAATAGTACTCAGTAAAATAATGGGACTCAAAGACGATAAGTCCCCTGGACCAGATGGCCTGTATCACAGGGTCTTAAAAGAAGTGGCTGCAGAGATAGTGGATGCATTGGTTGCAATATACCAACATAACTTGGACTCTGGAGAGGTTCCACCGGATTGGAATACCGCAAATGTAACAACCTTATTTAAGATAGGAGGGTTACAGAAAGCAGGAAACTATAGAGCAGTTAGCCTAACATCTGTCGTTGAGAAAATGCTGGTCTCCTATATTAAGGAAGCAGTAGCAGGTAATTTAGAAAAACATACTGCAGTCAAACAGAGTCAGCATGGTTTTAGGAAAGGGAAACAACGTTGAACAAATTTGCTGGAGTTCTTTGAGGATGTAACAAGCAGGATGTACAATGGTGAGCCAGTGGATGTGGTGTATTTGGATTTCCAGAAGGCATTCGATAAGGTAGCACATAAAAGGGTATTGCATAAGATAAGAGCTCACTGAGTTGGGGTAATATATTAGCATGGATAGAGAATTGGCGAACTATCACACAGAAGAGAGTCGGGATAAATGGGTAATTTTCTGGTTGGCAAATGATAACCAGTGGGGTGCCGCAAGGATCGGTCCTGGGGCCCCAATTATTTACAATCTACATTAATGACTTAGATGAAGCGATCGAGTGTAATGTAGCCAAGATTGCGGATGATACAAAGTTGGGTGGGAAAGCAAGTAGTGCAGAGGACTCAAAGAATCTGCAAAGGGATATAGACAGGCTAGGTGAGTGAGCAAACATTTGGCACATGGAGTATAATGTGGGAAATTGCGAGGTTATCCACTTTGGCAGGAAAAATAAAAAAACAAACTTTTATATAATTGGAGAGAGGTTACAAAATGCTACAGGTCAGAGGGACCTGTTGGTCCTTGTGCATGCAACACAACATGTTAGCATTCAGATACAGCAAGTAATCAAAAAGGCAAATGGAATGTTGGCCTTTATTTCAAGGGGGTTAGAGTATGAAAGCAGGGAAGTCCTGCTGCAAATGTACAAGCTTTTGATGAGACCACACCATGAGTACTGAATACAGTTTTGGTCCCATTATTTAAGGAAGGATATACTTGCATTGGATGCAGTTCAGAGACGATTCACTAGGTTAATTCCAGAGATGAGGGGTTTGACTTATGAGGGAAGGTTGAGCAGGCTGGGCCTATACTCATTGGAACGTAGAAGATTGCGAGGCGATCATTACGAAACATATAACATACTGAGGGGGCTCGACAGGGTAGATGCAGATCGGATGTTTCCCCGCTTGGGGAAATCTAGAACTCGGGGGCAGAGTCTCAGAATAAAAGGGTCGCCCTTTCAGAACTGAGATGAGGAGGAACTTCACTCAGTGGGTCGTAAATCTGTGGAATTGTCTGCCCCAGAGAGCTGTGCAGGATGGGTCATTAAATACATTTAATGTGGGGATAGACACATTTTTGCAAGATAAGTGAGTGAAGGGTATTGGGGAGTGGGCTGGGAAGTGGCTTTGAGCCCGCGATCACCTGTGATCTTAATGAATGTCGGAGCAGGCTCGAGGGGCCAAGTGGACTAATCCTGCTGCTATTCCTGATGTTATTATGTTCATAAGTCAGAGCTCCCTGGATGATGGAACAGATAACCAATATGATGAAGCAGAAAAAGAGCATGTATGGCAGATGTAAGGTTGCAAATACATCTGATAATCAGGCTATATACGGAGTTTTCTGGGCAAGCACTTTAGGAAGGCTGTTAAGTTCTTAGAGATTGTGCAGAAAATATTTATGAGAATGATTCCAGGAATGAGGGACTTCAGTTACGTTGATAGACTGGAGAAGCTGGGGTTGTGCTCCTTGGAGCAGAGACGTTTGAGAGCAGATTTGATAGAGGTGTTCAAAAGCATGAGGGGTCTGGACAGAGTAGATAGAGGGAAACAGTTCACATTGGCAGAAGGGTCAACAACCAGAGGACTCAGATTTAAGGTAATTGGCAAAAGAACCAAAGGTGATGTAAGAAAAATATTTTTTATGCAGCGAGCGGTGAAGGTCGGGAATGCATTGCCTGAAAGCGTTGTGGAGGCAGACTCAATTGTATCTCTCAAAAAAGAGTTGGATAAATATCTGAAACAAAAAATAATGCAGGGCTACGGGGAAAGGGTGGGGAGTGGGACTAGCTGAGAGTCGGCAGGGGCTCGATGGGCGGAATGGCCTTTTCCGAGCTGCAACCATTCCAGGATTCTATGATTATATTAGGGCCAGGGAACAAAAGCTCGATCAGAGATATAGGTTATAAGGAGCAACTTAAAGGAGGAGAGTGAGGTAGAGAGGCAGAGAGGTTTAGGGAGGGAGTTCCAGTGTTTAGGGCTCAGGCAGCTGAAGGCACAGCCACCAATGGTAGAGCAATTAAAATCAGGGATGCTCAAGAGGCCAGAATTTGATGAGTACAGATATCTCGGAGGGATGTGAGGCTGGAACAGATTGCAGAGATGGGCAGGGGTGAGGCCAGGAAGTGATTTAAAATCACTGCAGCAATACATACAAGCACACACTCACAATGAAACGAACTTTAGTAACATCGATTAAGAGGGAGGAACTTTCATCATTAGTAGAAAGTTGTGTCGTTTTTTAGTGCTCCAAAACTAAGACTAACAGCCTCACAATTTGCTTTCTTACCAGTTTCTCGGAAGTGAACATCTAAACACTGTGAGGCCGAGGATGTCTACGACAGTGACGAGGATCCCTTCTTCAATCGGACAGGAGCTATCGAAAAGAAGAGGCTCAGCAGAATGAAGAAAGCTGGGAAAGTGGAGGAGAAAGCGGAGACTTGCGGCTCACTGGAAAAATCCTAAAATTTTTATTGGGGGATGTGCACAGCCCGAGAAAGAACATCATTCTTCAGAGAAGAGGGAGATAATGGCCACGCGAAGAGCTGGTGCTTCGTGTTTGGGGAGGGCTTGAAAGGGAATACACAGTGTAATAAAGATGCAGTTAATTGTTAAATTGGACATGGCAACCAATACACAGGGCAATAAAGATGCAGTTAATTTAGACATGGTATCCAATGCACTGCGGATGAGTATAAATTTCCTGCAACTAATTATTGTTTAGACTGATTCCCTTGTCTTCGGTTGCAGCCGCTAACTCCATTCCCTAATCAACGACTCCACTCCTGTCCCAAGCGATAGTCTGAGGCTGAACCAGACTGCTTATAGGGACATAGGGACAAGGGTAGGCCATTTAAATCCTCGAGCCTTCTCCGCCATTCAATGAGGACTTGGATGATCTGCAAAATAAAACCAAATACCCAGCTTTGCCTATATCCCTTAATACATTTGTTTAACAACAATCTATCAATTTCAGATTTAAAATTAACAATCGTTATAGCATCATTTGCCGTTTGTGGAAGAGAGTTCCAAAGCACTCGCACCCTTTGTGTGTATAAGTTTTTCCTAATTTCACTCCTGAAAGATATGGCTCTCATTTTTATCTATGGACCCTATTCGTAGTCTCCCCAACCTGCGGAAATAAATTATCTCTATCTACCCTATCAGTTCCACCTAATATCTTGAAATATACTCACCTGTATACCTCCCTCCAGCCCCCAGTACTGAACCCTAGGGAACTCCACTGTATAGCTGCTTCAGACCCCAGTACTTAACCCTAGGGAACTCCACTGTATACCTCCCTCCAGCCCCCAGTAATGAACCCTGGGGAACTCCACTGTATACATCTCGCAAGCCCCCAGTACTGACCCCTGTGGAACAACACTGTATACCACCTTCCAGCCCTCAGTATTGAGCTCTGGAGCACCCCACTGTATACCTCCCACCAGCCACCAGCACTGACCACTGGGTTACTTCACTGTGTATCCCCCTCCAACTCCTAGTACTGATTCCTGGGGAGCTCCATTGCAAACCTCCCTCCACACACAGTACTGAACACTGATGAAAGCACTGTATAACTCCCTCCAGCCACCAGTACTGAACCCTGGGGATTAGCAATGTATACCTCCCTCCGCCCGCAATACTGACCCCTGGGGAACTCCACTGCATACCTTCCTCCAGCACACAGTAATGAACCCTGGAGGAAGGCAATGTATAACTCCCACCAGCCCCCAGTGCAGATCCCTGGGGAACTCCATTGAATACCTTCCTCCAACACCCAGCACTGAACCCTGATGAAAGCATTGTATACGTCCCTCCAGCCCTCAGTATTTAGCCCTCGGGAACTCCACAGTATACCTCCCACCAGGCCGCATTCCTGAACGCTGGGGATCTCTTCTGTATACCTCCCTCCAGCGCCCAGTACAGAACCCTGGGGAAAAGCACTGTATACTCCCGCCATTCCCCAGTGCTGAACCCTGGGGAACACCACTTTATAACTCCATCCAGTTAACAGGCCCCAGTACTGAGCCCTGGGGAACACCACTGTATAAATCCCTCCAGCCCCCACTACTGAACCCTGGGGATCTCCAGTGTATACATCACTTTGGTCCCCAGTACTGAACACTGGTTAAATTCAGTGTATACCTCCCACCAGACCACAGTACTGAACTCTGGGGAAATCCAACTCATACCTCCCTCCAGCCACCAGCACTACAACTTGTGAACTCCACTGTATACCTCGCTCCAGCCCCCAGCACTAGACCCTTGGGAACAGCACTGTATACGTCCCTCCAGCACCCAGTACTGAACCCTGGGGAACTCCAATGTATACCTCCCTGCAGCCTGAGTACTGAACACTGGGGAACAGCACATTATACGTCACTCCAGCGCCCAGTACTGAACCCTAGGTACCAGCTCTGTATACTCCCTTCAGCCCCCAGCAGTGAATCCTGGGGAACTGCGCCATATACCTCCCTCCAGCCCCCAGTACTGAAACCTGGGGAACACCACCGTATAATTTCCTCCAGCCTAATGTACAGCTCCGGGGGGAGCTCCACTGTGTGTTTCACTCCAGCCCCCAGTTCTGAACACTGGGGAACTCACATGTATATATCCCTCCAGACCCCACTACTGAACCCTGCTGAACTCCAATGTACAACTGCTTCAGCCCCCAGTACGGAAGGCTGGGGAACTCCACTGTATACCTCCCTACAGCCACAGTACTGAACACTGGGGAACAGCAGTCCAAGCCTCCCTCCAGCTTTCATTACCTAGCCCTGGGGACTTGCGCCATATAACTCCCTCCAGCGCCCAGTACTGAACCCTGGGTAACTGCACTGTATCCCTCACTCCAGCCCCCAGTACTGAACATTGGGTAACGCACCTGTATATTCCCTCCAGCCCCCAGAACTGAACCCTATGGAACTTAATTGTATTCCTCCCTCTAGCCCCCAGTACTGAACCATGGGGCGCTCTACTGTATAACTCCGTCCAGCTCCCAGTACTGAGCCCTGGGAAACACCACTGTATACCACCCTCCAGCCACCAGGACTGAACCCTGGAGATCTCCACATTATAATGCCTCCAGCTCCCAGTACCAAAACCTGAGTATCAGCACCGTATAACTGCCTCCAGTCCCCAGTACTGAACCCTGGGGAACTTCACTGTATACTTTCCGCCAGCCACATGTACTAATCCGTGGGGAACTCCAGCGTATCCCTCACTCCAGCCCACAGTACTGAACACTGGGGAACTCAGCTGTATACTTCCTTCAAGTCCCCATTATTGAACCCTGGGGAACAGGGCAGTAGAAAGAAGGCTGGAAACAAAAGACCGGTTAGCCTAACATCTGTGGTAGGTAAAATTTTGGAGTCCATTATTAAGGAGACAGTAACAGGACATTTGGATAATCATAATTTAATAGGAAAAAGTCAGCATGGTTTTATGAAGGGGAAGTCATGTTCGACAAATTTGCTGGAGTTCTTTGAGGAAGTAACATATAGGGTGGATAAAGGGGAACCAGTGGACGTAGTGTATTTAGACTTCAAAAAGGCATTTCACAAGGTGCCACACAGAAGATTATTGCTTAAGATAAAAAATCACGGGATTGGGGGTAATATTCTGGCATGGATAGAGGATTGGCTATCTAAAAGAAGGCAGAGAGTTGGGATAAATGGTTCATTCTCAGACTGGCAATCAGTAACTAGTGGTGTTCCGCAGGGGTCAGTGCTGGTTCCCCAATTGTTTACAATCTATATTAACGATTTGGAGGAGGGGACCGAGTGTAACATATCAAAGTTTGCAGATGATACTAAGATGGGAGGGAAAGTACTGTTTGAGGAGGACATAAAAAACCTGCAAGGGGGCATAGACAGGCTAAGTAAGTGGGCAGAGATTTGGCAGATGGAATACAATACTGGGAAGTCTGAGGTTATGCACTTTGGCAGGAAAAATTGTAGAGCAAGTTATTAACTTAATGGCAAGAATCTGGAAAGTACTGAAGTACAAAGGGATCTGGGGGTCCTGGTGCACGAAACTCAAAAGGTTAGTATGCAGGTGCAGCAAGTGTTTAAGAAGGCCAATGGAATGTTGGCATTCATTGCTAGGGGGATAGAATATAAAAATAGGGAGGTATTGCTTCAGTTGTACAAGGTATTGGTGAGACCGCACCTGGAATACTGCATACAGTTTTGGTGTCCATACTTAAGAAAAGACATACTTGCTCTCGAGTCAGTACAAAGAAGGTTCACTCGGTTAATCCCGGGGATGAGGGGATGGACATATGAGGAGAGGTTGAGTAGATTGGGACTCTACTCATTGGAGTTCAGAAGAATGAGAGGCGATCTTATTGAAACATATAAGACTGTGAAGGGGTTGGATCGGGTGGATGCGGGGAGGATGTTTCCGATGATGGGTGGAACTAGAACTAGGGGGCATAGTATTTGAACAAGTGGCTGCTCTTTCAAAATTGAGATGAGGAGGAACTACTTCATTCAGAGGGTGGTAGGTCCATGGTGGCATAGTGGTTAGCACTGTTGCCTCACAGCGCCAGAGACCCGGGTTCAAATCCAGCCTCGGGTGACTGTCTGTGTGGAGTTTGCACATTATCCCCGTGTTTGCGTGGGTTTTCTCCGGGTGCTCCGGTTTCCTCCCACAGTCCAAAGATGTGCGGGTTAGGTTGATTGGCCATGATAAAAAAAATTGGCCCTTAGTGTTAGGGGGGATTAAATACGTGAGGTTACGGGGATAGGGCTTGGGTGGGATGGCTGTTGGTGTAGGGACCGGGTGCTAGGGTTTCGATGATCAGCCATGATCTCGTTGAATGGCGGAGCAGGCTCGAAGGGCCGAATGGCCTACTCCTGCTCCTATCTTCTATGTTTCTATGTACACAATTCCCCAGCCCCCAGTACTGAACCCTGAGTAAAAGCACTGTATACCTCCCTCCAGTCCCCAGTACTGAATCCTGGGGAACTGCACTTTGTTCCTCCCTCCAACCCGCAGTGCTGAAACCTGGTGAACTCCACCATATACCTCCTTCAAGCCCCCAGTACTGAACCTTGAGGAACACAACTGTATACATCTCTCCAGCCCCCAGTACTGAAGCCTGGAGCCACCCGCACAGAACCCTGGGTTATTTCAATGTATACCACGCTCCAGCCCCCAGTACAGAACCCTGGGGAACTACAATGTAAAGCACCCTCCAGCCACCAGGAACGAACCCTGAGTTTCAGCACCGTATACCTCCCTCCAGCCCCCAGTACAGAACCCTGGGGAACTTCACTGTATACTTTCCTCCAGCCACATGTACTAATCCGTGGGGAACTCCACCGTATCCCTCACCCCAGCCCACAGTACTGAACACTGGGGAACTCACCTGTATACTTCCTTCAAGTCCCCATTATTGAACCCTGGGGAAAACAACTGTACACCACTCCCCAGCCCCCAGTACTGAACGCTGAGTAAAAGCACTGTGTACCACCCTCCAGTCCCCAGTACTGAATCCTGTGGAACTGCACATTATTCCTCCCTCCAACCCGCAGTACTGCAACCTGGCGAACTCCACCATACACCTCCCTCAAGCCCCCAGAACTGAACCTTGGGGAACACCACTGCATACCTCCCTCCAGCCACCCGTACTGAACCCAGGAGAATTTCATTGTATACTACGTCCAGCCCCCAGTACTGAACCCTGGGGAACTCCGAGGTAAAGCACCCTCCAGCCACCAGGAATGAAGCCGGGGGAACTCCACTTTATTTTACAACTTCCAAAAAATATATATTCCACTGAGAAGAAAAGGGTGTAAAAGAAAAGACAGCCATCCGTGGCTAAGTAAAGAAATTAAGGATAGTGTTCGACCAAAATCAAGGGCATACAAGGGCAGCACGGTGGCATAGTGGTTAGCACTGTTGCCTCACAGCGCCAGGGACCCGGGTTCGAATCCGGCCTCGGGCGACTGTCTGTGTGGAGTTTGCACATTCTCCCCGTGTTTGCGTGGGTTTACTCCGGGTGCTCCGGTTTCCTCCCACAGTCCAAAGATGTGCAGGTTAGGTTAATTGGCTATGATAAATTGACCCTTAGTGTTAGGGGGATTAAATACGTGGGGTTATGGGGATAGGGTGGGATATGTGTTGGTGCAGGCTCGATGGGCCGAAATGGCCTCTATCTGCACTGTGTGATTCTGTGATAAGGTAGCCAAATCTAGTGGGAGGATAGAGGATTGGGGAAACTTTAAAAACAGCAAAAAAAACAAAAAGATTAATTCAGAAAGGGAAGATAGATTATGAAAGTAAATTAGCAAGAAATATAAAAACAGATAGTAAGAGTTTTTATAGTTATATAAAAAGAAAAAGGGTGGCTAAAGTAAATGTTGGTCCCTTAGAGGATGAGACCAGGAAATTAATGGTGGGAAATATGGAGATGGCAAAAACACTGAATCAGTCTTTACAGTAGAGGACACTAAGAATATCCCAACACTGGACAAACAGGGGGCTATAGGGGGGGAGGAGCTAAACATGATCAAAATCACTAAGGAAGTGGTACTCGGTAAAATAATGGGACTCAAGGCTGATAAATCACCTGGACCGGATGGCTTACATCCTAGGGTCTTGAGGGAAGTGGCGGTAGGGATTGTGGATGAATTGGTAATAATTTTCCGAAACTCCCTGGACTCGGCAAAGGTCCCGGCAGATTGGAAAACTGCTAATGTAACACCCTTATTTAAAAAGGGCAGTAGACCGGTTAGCCTAACATCTGTGGTAGGTAAAATTTTGGAGTCCATTATTATGGAGACAGTAACAGGACATTTGGCTAATCTTAATTTAATAGGACAAAGTCAGCATGGTTTTATGAAGGGGAAGTCATGTTTGACAAATTTGCTGGAGTTCTTTGAGGAAGTTACATATAGGGTGGATAAAGGGGAACCAGTGGATGTAGTGTATTTAGACTTCCAAAAGGCGTTTGACAAGGTGCCACACAAAAGATTATTGCTTAAGATAAAAAATCACGGGATTGGGGGTAATATTCTGGCATGGATAGAGGATTGGCTATCTAACAGAAGGCAGAGATTTGGGATAAATGGTTCATTCTCAGACTGGCAATCAGTAACTAGTGGTGTTCCGCAGGGGTCAGTGCTGGGCCCCCAACTCTTTACAATCTATATTAACGATTTGGAGGAGGGGAACGAGTGTAACATATCAAAGTTTGCAGATGATACTAAGATGGGGGGAAAGTAGTGAGTGAGGAGGACCAAAAAAACCTGCAAGGGGACATAGACAGGCTAAGTAAGTGGGCAGAGTTTTGGCAGATGGAATACCATACTGGAAAGTGTGAGGTTATGCACTTTGGCAGGAAAAATCGTAGAACAAGTTATTACCTGAATGGCAAGAAACTGAAGTACAAAGGGATCTGGGGGTCCTGGTGCACGAAACTCAAAAGGTTAGTATGCAGGGGCAGCAAGTGATTATGAAGGCCAATCGAATGTTGGCATTCATTGCTAGGGGGATAGAATATAAAAATAGGGAGGTATTGCTTCAGTTCTACAAGGTATTGGTGAGACCGCACCTGGAATACTGCATACAGTTTTGGTGTCCATACTTAAGAAAAGACATACTTGCTCTCGAGTCTGTGCAAAGAAGGTTCACTCGGTTAATCCCGGGGATGAGGGGATGGACATATGAGGAGAGGTTGAGTAGATTGGGACTCTACTCATTGTGGTTCAGAAGAATGAGAGGCGATCTTATTGAAACATATAAGATTGTCAAGGGGTTGGATCGGGTGGATGCGGGGAGGATGTTCCCGATGATGGGTGAAACTAGAACCAGGGGGCATAGTGTTAGAATGAGGGGCTGCTCTTTGAAAACTGAGCTGAGGAGGAACTACTTCACTCAGAGGGTGGTCGGTCCATGGAATATGCTGCCCCAAAAAGCTGTAGAAGCTACAACATTACATAAATTTAAAACAGAAATATACAGTTTCCTAGAAGTGAAGGGAATTAAGGGTTACAGGGAGCGGGCAGGAATTTGCACATGAGTCTAGGTTCGGATCGGTCATGGCGCTGTGGGTAGCGGAGCGGGCCCAGGGGCCGTGTAGACTGATCCTGCTCCTATTTCGTGTGTCTAATTCTGTTCGATTCAGGAGATGGTTCTGTGATAGTAGATTGGCGGTTGGGATCGGATCAGCCATGGTCTTGTTGAGTGGCGGACCGGGCTCGGGGAGCCGATTGGCCTACTCCTGCTCCTATTTCTTATGTTCTTATGTTCTTATACCACCTCCAGCCCGAAGTACTGGACCCTGGGGAACTCCACTGTATACTTGTTACAGCCCCCAGTACGGAACCCTGGGAAACTCCACTGTATACCTCCCTGCAGCCACAGTACTGCACCCTGGGGACCACCATTGTTTACCTACCTCCAGCCCCCAATACAAAACACTGGGGAAATCCACTGCATATCTCCCTCCAGGCCCCAGTACTGAACACTGGGGAACTCCACTGTATAACTCCCTCCAGCCTCCAGTATTGAGCCCTGGGGAACAGCACTTTAAATCTTTCTGCAGCACCAGTACTGAACATGGCGAGCTCCACGGTATACCTCCCTCCAACCACCAGTACTTGACCCTGGGGTACTCCACTGCATAACACCCTCCAGCCTCCAGTATTGAGCCCTGGGGAACAGCACTTTAAATCTTTCTGCAGCACCAGTACTGAACATGGCGAACTCCACGGTATACCTCCCTCCAAACACCAGTACTTGACCTGGGGCACTCCACTGCATAACACCCTCCAGCCTCCAGTATTGAGCCCTGGGGAACAGCACTGTTAATCTGCCTGCTGCACCATTACTGAACTTGAGAAAATCTACGATATACCTCCCTCCAGCCCCCAGTACTGAACATTGGGGAACTCCACGGTATACCTCACTCCAACCACCAGTACTGAACCGGGGGGAACACCATTGTATAACTCTCTCCAGCCTCCAGTATTGAGCCCTGGGGAACAGCACTGTAAATCTCCCTACAGCACCAGTACTGAACATGGGGAACTTCGGGTATGCCTCCCTCCAACCCCCAGTACTTAATCATGGAGCACTCCACTGTATACATCCCTCCAGCATCCAGTACTGAACCCTGGGGAACTGTACATTATACCTCCCTCCAAAACCCAGTAATGAACACTGGGGTATCTAGAACGAGGGCTCACAGCCTCTGAATACGGTGTAGGACATTTTGGACTGAGAGGAGGCGAAGTATCATCACTCAGTGGATCAGCCATGATAATATTGAATGGCGGAGCAAGCTAGAAAGGCCGAATGGCCTAAACCTGCTTATTTTCTTTGTTTCTATGAACCCTGGCAATCTCCAAGGTATACCTCCCTCGAGCCCTCAGTACTGGACTCTGGGGTACTCCACAGTAAATCTTCCTCGTGCTGCCCAGTACAGAGCCCTGGGGAACAGCACAGTATACTCCCTCCAGCTTTCAGTACCTAGCCCTGGGGAACTCCACATTATACCTCCTGTAAGCCCACAGTTCTGAACGCTGGGGAGCTCCTAATATACCTCACTGCAGCCCCCAGTAATTAACCCTGGTGTAGTCTACTGTATACCTCCCTCCAGACTCCAGTATTGAATCCGGCGGAACAGCACAGTATACTTCACTCCAGCGCCCACTACTGAACCCTGGGGCCATCACTGTATACTTCCTCCAACCACCAGTACTGAATCCTCGGGATCCCCACTGTATAACTGCCTCCAGCCCCCAGTACTGAACCCTGGTGAACTCCACTGTATACCTGCCTCCAGCCCCCAGTACTGCACCCTGGGGAACTCCACCGTATAACTTCCTCCAGCCCACAGTATTGAGCCCAGGGGAATTGCACTGCATACCTCCCTCCAGACCCCCGTAATGAACGCTGTGGAAATTCACAGTATACGACGCACCAGCCCCCAGTAATGATCCCTGGGGAACTCCATTGTATACGTCCCTCCAGCCCCTAGTACTGAACCCTGTGGATTTCCACTGTATACTTTCCTCCAGTCACCTGTACTGATCCCTGTGGAAATCCACTGTAGCCCTCTCTCCAGCGCCCAGTACTGAACAGTGCGGTACTCCACTGTATACCGGCTTCAACCCCCAGTACTGGACCATGGGGAACTCCACTGTATACCTGCCTCCAGCCCGCAGTATGAACCCTGGGGAACTCCACCATATACCTGCCTCCAGCCTGCAGTATGTACTCTGGGGAACTCCACCGTATACATGCCTCCAGCCCGTATTATGAACCCTGGGGAACTCCACTGTATACCTGCCTCCAGCCCGCAGTACTGAACACTAGGGTAGTCTACAGTTTAGCTCCCTGCAGCCCCCAGTATTGGACCCTGGGGAACTGCACAGTATACATTACTCCAGCGCCTAGTACTGAACCCTCGGGTACAGCACTGTATACCTCATTCCAGCCCACAATACTGAGAACTGGGGAAAAGCACTGTCTACCACCTTCCAGCCCTTAGTACTGAACACTGGGCAACACCACTGAATATCTCCATCCAGCCTGCAGTGCTGACCCCTGGGGCGCTCCACTGTATATCTTGCACCAGCACCCAGTAATGAAACCTGGGGAAAAACATTGTATAACTCCCCCCAGCCCCTAGTGCCGATCCCTGCGGAACTCCACTGTATACCTCCCGCCAACACCCAGTGCTTAACACCGATGAAATCACTGTATACCTCCATCCAACCCCCAGTACTGAGCACGGATGAAAGCACTGTGTACCTCCCTCCATCTCCCAGTACTGAACTCTTGGAATCTCTAATATATAACACACTCCAGCCCCCAATACTGAACCCTGTGGATCTCCAATGTATAACTTATCCAGCCCCCAGGACTGAACCCTGGGGATCTCTACTGTATAAGGCACTCCAGCCCCCAATACTCAACTCTGGGGATCTCCACTGTATAACTTCCTCCAGCCCCCAGTACTGAACTCTGTGGATCTCCACTGTATAACTTCCTCCAGCCACTTGTACTGATCCCTAGGGAACTCCACTGTATCCCACACTCCAGCCCCCAGTACTGACGACTGGGGAACTCACCTGTATACCTCCCTCCAGCCCCCAGTACTGAACCTTGTGGAACTCCACTGCATACCTGCTTCAGCCCCCAGTATTGAACACTAAGAATCTCCACTGTAAAATTTCCGCCAGCCCCCAGTAATGAGCTCTGGGGAATTGCACTTCAAACCTCCCTCCAGCCAACCGTACTGAACACTGGGGAAGAGCACTACATACCTCCCTTCAGCTTTCAGTACCTAGCCCTGGGGAACTCCACTGTAAACCTCCCTCCAGCCCGCAGTATGAACTCGGGGGAATTCCTCTGTACACCTCCCTCCAGCCCCCATTACGGAACCCTGGGGTAGTCTACTATGTACCTCCCTCCAGCCACCAGTATCGAACCCTGGTGAACTACACAGTATACTTCACTCCAGCCCCAGGACGTGAACCCTGTGGAACTCCGCTGTATACCTCCCTCCAGCCCCAAGAACTGAACACTGGGAAATGCTACTGTATGTTTCCCTCCAGCCCCCAGCTCAGAAAACTTGGGAACAGCACTGTATAACTCCCTGCAGCCCCCAGTACTGACCCCTGGGTAACAGCACTGTATACCACATTCCAGCCCTCAGTACTGGACCTTGGGGAATTCCACTGTATACCTATCATCAGCCCGCAGCACTGACAACTGTGCACTTCACTGTGTAACCCCCTCCAGCACCCAGTACTGATCCCTGGGGAACTCCACTGCATACCTCCCTACAGCCCCCAGTACTGAACCCTGGGGATTAGAAATGTATACCTCCCTCCAGCACACAGTACTGAAGCCTGGTGTACAGCACTGTATACCTCCATCCAGCCAGCAATACTGACCCCTAGGGAACTCCACTGTATAACTTCCTCCAGCACCCAGTAAAGAACACTGGGGAAATGCACTGTATAACTGTCTCCAGCCCCCAGTGCTGATCCCTGGGGAACTCCACTGAATACCTCCCTCCAAACCCCAGTACTGAACCCTGGCAAATTCCACTGTACACCTCCCTCCAAACACCAGTACTGACACTGAGGAACTCCTCTGTGTACCTCACTCCAGCCCCAGTACTGAACTCTGGTGAACTCCACTGTATAGCTCCTTCCAGCCCCAATACTGAACATGGGTGAACGGCACGGTTTACCTGCTTCGAGCAACCAGTACAGAAAACTTGTGAACAGCACTGTAAACTTCCCTCCAGACCCCAGTAATGATCCCTGGGGAACAACACTGTATACCACCCTCCAGCCTCCAGTACTTAAGCCTGGGGATCTCCACTGTATACCTCCCTCCAACCCCCAGTATTGAACCCTGGGGAACTCCACTTTATATCTCCCACCAACTGCCAGTAAGGAACCATGGGGAAATGCACTGCAAATCTCCATCCAGCCCCACGTACTGATCCATGGTGAACTTCAAAGTATACCAATCTCCAGCCCCCAGTATTGAAACCTGGGGAAATCCATTGGATGCCTCCCTCCAGAACCCAGTACTGAACCCTGAGGAACATTCTTTATACTTTCCTCCAGCCCCAGTACTGAACCCTGGGGAATTCCACTTTATATCGGCTTCAGCCCCCCGCACTGAACCCTGGGGAACAACACCTTATACCTCCCTCCAGCCCCCACGACGGAACTCTGGGGAACTCCACTGTATACTTCACTCCCTCCCCAGTAATAAAACCCGGGGATCTCCACTGTATACCTCCTTCCAGCCACCAGTTCTGATGACTGAGGAACTCCACTGTATACCTCCCTCCAGCACCCAGTTCTGGACCCTGGGGAATGTCACTGTCTACCTCCCGCCAGCCACCAGTACTGATCCCTGAGGAACTTCACTGTGTATCTCCCTCCAAACACAAGTACTGAACTTTGATGTACTACACTGTATACCTCTCTCCAGTCACCAGTATTGAATCCTGGGGATCACCACTGTATATTTTCCTCCATCCCCAGTACTGAAACTTTGCGATCTCCACTGTATACCACCCACCAGCCCCAGCAGCGAACTCTGCTGAAGTCACTGTACACAACGCTCCAGCCCCCAGTACTGTCCCCTGGGGAACAGCACTGTATACCTCCCTCCAGCCCCCAGTACTGCACCCTGGGTAACTTCACTGTATTCCACCCTCCAGCCCCCAGTATTGAAACCTGGGGAACAGCACTGTATACCTCTCTCCAGCCCCCAGTACTGGACCCTGGTGAACACCACTGTATACCTCCCTCCAGACCACAGTGCAGAACTCTGGGAAACTGCAACTTATTACTCCATCGAGTCCCCACTGCTGAACCCTGGGGATCTCCACTGCATATTCACTCCAGCCCCCAGTACTTAAACCTAGGGAACATTACTCTATACCTCCCTCCAGCCTCCAGTTCTGAGCCCTGGGGATTTCCACAGTATTTCTCAGTCCAGCCCACAGTACTGAATCCTGGGTATGTCCACTGTATATAGCCCTCCATCCCCAGTACTGATCCCTGGAGATCTCCACTGTATAGCTCCCTCCAGCCCCCAGTACTGACCCCTGGGGAACAGCATTGTATACCACCTTCCAGCCCTCAGTACGCAACCCTGGGGAACACCACTGTATTCCTCACAATGTCCCCCAGCACTGAGCCATGGTGAACTCCACTGTATGCCTCCCACCAGACCCCAGCACTGACCAGTGGGGTATTGCACTGTGTATCCCCTCCAACCCCTAGTACTGACACCTGGGGAACTCCACTGCATACCTCCCTACAGCCCACGGTACTGTCACTGGTGTTTAGCATTGTATACCTTTCTCGAGCACCCAGTACTGAAACTTGGGGTACATCACTGTATACCTCCCTCCTGCCCGCAGCACTGACCCCTGGGGAATTCCACTGTAAACCTTCCTCCAGCTCCCAGTACTGAACCATGGGGAAATACACTATAACTCCCTCCAGGCCCCAGTGCTGAAACCTGGAGAGCTCCATGTATACCTCCCCCCAGCACCCAATTCTGAACACTGGGGAACTCCACTGTATATCTTCATCCAGCCACCAGCACATAACTCTGGGGACAGCCCCACAGTGGCGGCGGACCTGGCTGAGGCGGCGGCGGCAGAGAAGCGTGGTTAAAGCGGCAGCAGCAGACCAGGTAGGCCCCACAGTGATGGCGGACTTGGTTGAGTCGGCGGCGGCAGAGCAGCGTGGTTAAAAGTGGCAGCAGCAGACCAGGTATGCCCCATTGCGGCGGCGGATATGGGTGAGGCGGCGGCGGGAGAGGAGCGTGGTTAAAAGCGGCAGCAGCAGACCAGGTAGGCCCCACAGCGGCGGCGGACTTGGGTGAGGCGGCGGTGGAAGAGCAGCGTGATTAAAAGCGGCAGCAGCAGACCAGGTAGCCCCCACAGCGGCGGCGGATATGGGTGAGGCGGTGGCGGGTGAGGAGCGTGATTAAAAGTGGCAGCAGCAGACCAGGTAGGCCCCAAAGTGGCGGCAGACCTGTGTGAGGCGGCAGCGGCGGAGGAGCGTGGTTAAAAGCGGCAGCAACAGACCAGGTAGGCTTACCAATCTCCAATTTCAGAGCTGCGATGGTGGGAGAGAAGTAAAAAGTAATTGAAGTGTGACGTCACCAGAAAGCAGTTAAGTGATTGGCTGGTGAGCATTTCTTGCTTTTTTAAACTTAAACTCTGTGGTTTATAGTTTCTAAGCTCTCTCTTGTGCAGCGGGGACTGTTGCTAAACCAGGGCCCTTAAATATATCATTTAACTGTAGTGTAATTGGTGGGATTGATTTGATTTAATTTAATTTGAATTAATTGAAGGGTAAGTCATGACAGGAGAGCTCAGCCCCGTGCTATGCCCCTCCTGCACTATGTGAGAACTCAGGGACACTTCCTGTGTCCCTGACGACCATGTGTGCAGGAAGTGTATCCAGCTGCAGCTACTGGCAGACCGCATTGCGGCGCTGGAGCTGTGATTGGATATATATTGGACCATTCGCGATGCTGAGGATGTCGTGGATATCACCTTTAAGCAGTTGGTCACACCACGGGCAAAGGTTGCACAGGCAGAAAGCGAATGGGTGACCAAAAGGCAGAGTGATAGGCGCAGGCAGGTAGTGCAGGAGTCCCCTGTGGACATCCCACTTTCAAACAGTTATACCACTTTGAATACTGTTGGGGCGATGCCTTGTCAGGGGAAAGCAGCATTGCCAGTTTCCTGGCACCAGGGGTGGTCCTGCTGCACGGGACGGGAGGAAAAAGAGTTGTAGAGCTATAGTAATAGGGGATTCTATTGTAAGGGGAATAAATAGGCGTTTCTGCGGCCGCAATCGAGACTCGAGGATGATGTGTTGCCTCCCTGGTGCAAGGGTCAAGGATGTGTCAGAGCAGCTGCAGAACATTTTGGAAGGGGAGAGTGAACAGGCAGTTGCCGTGGTGCATATAGGTACGAAAGATATAGATAAAAAACGGGATGAGGTCCTAAAAGCTCAAAATAGGGAGCTGGGACGTAAATTAAAAAATAGGACCTGTAAGGTAGTAATCTCAGGATTGCTACGATTGCTACCAGTGCCACGTGCTAGTCAAAGTAGAAATAGAAGGATATTTCAGCTGAAAACGTGGCTAGAGGAATGGTGCAAGGGGGAAGGATTCAAATTCCTGGGACATTGCAACCGGTTCCGAGGGAGGTGGGACCAGTACAAACCAGACGGTTTGCATCTGGGCAGTGCCAGGACCGATGTCCTAGGGGGATTGTGTGCTAGTGCTCTGGGGGAGGGTTTAAAGTGAAATGGCAGGGGGTTGGGAACCTGAGCAGGGAGACAGAGGAAAGGGAAACAAGGATAAAAGCAAAAGATAGGAAGGAGAAAAACAAATGTGGCAGTCAGGGAAATCAACGGTATAAATCAAAAATGGTCACTGTAAATAATAATTCTAATAAGTCTAAAGCGTTAAAAAAACAAGCCTGAAAGCTTTGTGTCTTAATGCGAGGAGCACGGTGGCATAGTGGTTAGCACTGGTGCCTCGCAGCGCCAGGGACCCGGGTTCGAATCCGGCCTCGGGTGACTGTCTGTGTGGAGTTTGCACATTCTCCCCGTGTTTGCGTGGGTTTTCTCCCACAGTCCAAAGATGTGCAGGTTAGGATGATTGGCTATGATAAATTGACCCTTAGTGTTAGGGGGATTAAATACGTGGGGATAGGGTGGGATATGTGTTGGTGTAGGGGTTACGGGGATTGGGTGGGATATGTGTTGGTGCAGGCTTGATGGACCGAAATGGCCTCTATCTGCACTGTGGGGTTTCTGTGATTCTGTGATTCTGTGAATAAGGTGGATGAATTAGATGCGCAAATAGAGGTAAACCAATATGATTTGATTGGGATTAAAGGGTGGCCACGGCTGGGAACTCAACATCCAGGGGTATTCAATATTCAGGAATGATAGGCAAAAAGGAAGGGGAGGTGGGGTAACATTGCTCGTTAAAGTGGGGATTAACGCAATTGTAAGGAAGGATATTAGCTCTGATGATGTGGAATCTGTATGGGTAGAAATGAGAAATACCAAGGAACAGAAAACGTTTGTGGGAGTGGTATATAGACCTCCAAACAATAATGCCGAGGTTGGGGATGGCATTAAAAGGGAAAGTAGAGAAGTGTGCAATAAGGGCACAGAAGTCATCATGGGTGACTTTAATCTACATATAGATTGGGCCAACCAAATTAGTAACAATACTTTGGAGGAGGAAATCCTGGAGTGTTTACGGGATGGTTTCCTGGACCAATATTTCGAGGAACCAACTAGGGTCTGGCCATCTTAGACTTGGTGTTATGTAATGAGAAAGGATTAATTAGCAATCTTGTTGTACAAGTCCCCTTGGATCGGAGCGATCATAATCTGATAGAAAACTTCATTAAGATCGGGAGTGAAGTAGTTGACTCAGAGAGTAGGGTCCTGAGTTTAAATAAAGGAAACTACGATGGTGTGAGGCACGAGTTGGGTAGGATTGATTGGGGAATGTCACTCAAAGGGTTGACGGTGGATATGCAATGGCAAACTTTCAAAGACCGCATGGGTGAACTACAGAATTTATTCATCCCAGTTTGCCGTAAAAGAAGGGGAAAATAGAATATGAGAGTAAGCTTGCAGTGAACATAAAAACTGACTGTAAAAGCATTTATAGGTATGTGAAGAGAAAAAGATTGGTGATGTCAAGTGTAGGTCCCTTGCAGTCAGAATCAGGGGACTTTATAATGTGGAACAAAGACATTGCTGACCAATTAAATACATATTTTGTTCCTGACTTCACAAACGAGGACACAAATATCCACTCAGATATATCGGGGAACATAGGGTCTGATGAAAGGGAAGAGCTGAAAGAAATCAGTATTTTTAGGAAATGGTGTTAGGGAAATTGAGGGGATTGAAGGGCGATAAATCCCCAGTGCCTGACAATCTACATCCTAGGGTATTTAAGCAAGTGGCCCTAGAAATAGTAGATGCATGTCTGATCATCTTCCAACATTCGACGGAATCTGGAACCGTACCCATGGATTGGAGGGTAGCTAATGTTGCCCCACTATTCAAAAAAGTGGCAGAGAGAAAACGGGGAATTACAGAATGTTAAAACTGACATCGATAGTGGGGAAAATGCTAGAGTCCATTAAAAAAAGATGTAATAGCAGAGCACCTTGAAAAAAGTGACAGGGTCGGACAAAGTCAACATTGATTTACAAAAGGTAAATCGTGCTTGACTAATCACTGGAATTTTTTGAGGATGTAACTGGTAAAATGGATAAGGGAGAACCAGTGCAAGTGGTGTATTCGGACTTTCAAAAGGCTTTCGATAAGGTCCCACATAAGAGATTAGCGTGTAAAATTAAGGCACATGGGATTGGGGGCAAGGAATTGACTTGGATAGAGAACTGGTTGGCAGACAGAAATCAAAGAGTTGGAATAAACGGGTCTTTTTCCGAGTGGCAGGCAGTGACTGGTGGGATACCGCAGGGACCGGTCCTTGGACCCGAGCTATTCTCAATATATATTAATGATCTAGACAAGGGAACTAGATGTAATATCTTCAAGTTTACAGGCAACACAAAGCTGGGTGGGCATGTGTGCTGTGAGGAGGATGCCGAGAATCTCCAGGATGATTTGGACAGGTTTGGTAATTGGGCAGAAGTATGGCAGATGCAATGTAACGTGGATAAATGAGAGGTTATCCACTTTGGTGTCAAAAACAGGAATGCATATTATGACCTGAACGGCAATAGATTGAGAGAAGAGGATGTGCAATGAGACCTGGGTGTCCTTGTGCACCAGTCGCTGAATGTAAGCATGCAGGTGCAGCAGGCAGTTAAGAAAGCAAATGGTATGTTGGCCTTCGTAGAGAGAAGGTTTGAGTACAGGAACAAGAATGTCTTGCTGCAGTTGTACAGGGCCTTGGTGAGACCACATTTTGAGTGTTGTGTGCAGTTTTGGTCGCCTCATCTGAGGAAGGATTTTCTTGCCATGGAGGGAGTTCTGCGAAGATTTACCAGGCTGATACCTTGGATGGCAGAAATGATGTATGAGGAGAGATTGAGTCGATTGGGCATATACTCACTAGGGTTTGAAGAATGAGAGGGGATCTCATTGAAACAGCTAAAATTCTGACAGGACTTGACAGACTTGATGCAGGAAGGATGTTCCCGATGGTCGGGGAGCCCAGAACCAGGGGTCACAGTTTAAGGATAAGGAGAATGCCATTTTGGACAGAAATGAGGAGGAATTTCTTCACCCAGAGAGTGGTGATCCTGTGGAATTCCCTACCACAGAAGGCAGTAGAGGCTAGTTCATTAAATATATTCAAGAAGGAGTTGCATATATTTCTTAAGGCTAAAGGGATCAAGGGGTATGCGGTGAAAGCATGGACAGGCTACTGAATTTGAATGCTCAGCCATGATCTCATTGAATGGCGGAGCAGGCTCGAGGTTCTGAATGCCCTGCTCCTGCTCCTATCTTCTATATTTCTATGCTTCCATATGTTTCTATACCTCCCTCCAGTCCCCAGTACTGAACCCGGGGGAGCTCTACTTTATACCTCCCTACAGTCCAGCAGTACAAAACACTAGGGAACAGTCTTCAGTACATTGGGTCTGGAGGGATGTATGGCCTTGTTAGTAAAGGAGGAAATCAGAGCATTATTGAGAAAGTATATTGGTTCAGAAAATCAATGTGTAGAATCAGTCTGTTTGGAGCTAAGCAGCACCAAGGGGCAGAAAACTTTGGTTGGTGTTGTCTATTGGCATCCAAACAGCAGTGGTAATGTAGGGGATGGCATCACACAGAAAATTAGAGATGCATGTAACAAGGGTACTACAGTAATCGTGCGTGACTTTAATCTACATATAGACTGGCCAAACCAAATTAGCAATACTATTGTGGAGGATGAATTCCTGTAATATGTACGAGATAGTTTTTCAGACCAGTGCTTTAAGGAGCCAACTAGGAAACATGCTATCCTAGATTGGGCATTGAGCAAATTGAAGGAGTTAATTAATAATCTTGTTGTGCGGGGTCCATTAGGGAAGAGTGACCATAACATGATAGCATTCTTCATTAAAATGGAAAGTGAAGAAGTCCAATCCGAAATTAGGCTCCTAAATCTAAACAATGGAAACTACGAAGGTATGGTGAGTGAGTTGGCTATGAAAGATCGGGGAGCTTCATTAAAATGCATGATGGTGGATAGGCAATGGCTAACATTTAAGGAATGAATGCATGAATTGCAACAGTTATACATTCCTTTTTGGCACAAAACCACAAAAGGAAAAGCGGCCCAACCATGGCCAACAAAAGAAATTAAGGATAATATTAGAACCAAAGAGGGGTCATATAAAATTTCCAGAAAAAGTATCAAGCCTGAGGATTGGGAGCAGTTTAGAGTTCAGCAATAAAAGACCAAGAAATTGTTTAAGACTGGGGAAATGGCGTATGAGAGTAAACGTGCAAGGAACATAAAAGCAGATTGTAAAAGCTTCTACAAGTATGTAAAAAGAAAAAGATTAGTGAAGAAAATGTAGATCCCTTACAGTGAGAAACGGGAGGATTTATAATGGGGAACAAGGAAAAGGCTGAGCAATTAACCAAATACTTTGGTGCTGTCTTCACGGAAGAGGACACACATAAATTGTCAGAAATGCTAGGGAACCAATGATCTAGTGAGAACGAGGAATTTAAGGAAATTAATATTATTCCAAAATTAGTGCTGGAGAAATTTTTGGGACAGAAAGCTAATAAATCCCCAGGGCCTGATAATCTGCATCCCAGAGCACTAAAAGAGGTAGCAATGGAGATAGTGGATGCATTGGTTGTCATCTTCCAAAATTCTATAGATTATGGAAGAGTTCCTGCAGTTTGGAGGGTGGCAAATGTAACCGCACTTATTAAAAAAGTAGGGAAAACAGAAAAAATTAACAACAGACAGGTTAGCCGAACATCAGTAGTAGAGAAAATGCTAGAGTCTATTATAAAGGATGTGATAACAGGACACTTAGAAAATAAAGTGGGTAACTCTTTTCTACGCCTTAGCCTATTTTGTATCCATGCTGCTGCTAACAAGCCTAATATGTACAACTTTATCAATTACCTATTAAAAGCCGAATACACAACATCAACTGCAGAGCCAATATCCACCCTCTATGCTACCTCATCAATAAACTTAGTCAAGTTAGTCAAACACGATTTGACCTTAACAAATCTGTGCTGGCTCTCCTTCATAACATAGACATAGTGGAATAAAGATCCAGTGAATTGTTAAATTGGGCTTGACCAATCCACAGGGGAATTCATTTATCGTTCCTTGTTAACTTGGACGTGACAACCAACTCAGAGGTGAATAGAGCCAGAGATGGTTTTAAATTGGAAGTGGTAGCCAATACACTGAGGAACAAAGGTACAGTTTATTGATATATTGGATATGGAAACTAATGCACAGGTTGCAGAGTGGGATCGAGATGCCGTTTGGCCAAATTTTGCTTTTATTTTTTACTAGCTGGAGTGCCCGGCGGTGCCGAGGGTTTTTTGAGGGCAAGTTGTTCTGAAAAAGGAAGAAATAATTTTTATATATATAAATGAGTTTGTCTGAGACTGGGGGGAGAAGAGAGAGAGAGAGAGAGAGAGCCTCGGGGGGGGGAGAGGCCCGGGGATTGAGAGAGAGACTGGGGGGAGCAGAGAGAGACGGGGGTGAGAGAGAGACTGGGGGGGAGAGAGGGACTGGGGGGAAGAGAGAGAGAGAGAGAGACTGGAGGGGAGAGAGTGACTGGGGGGAAGAGAGAGAGACTGGGGGAGAAGAAAGAGATGGGGGGTGAGAGAGAGAGACTTGGGGGAGAGAGAGAGACTGGGGAGGAGAGAGAGAGAGAGACTGGGGGGAGAAGAGAGAGACGGGGGGAGAGAGAGAGAGAGACTGGGGGGAGAGCGAAAGGGAGACTTGGGGGGGAGAGTGAGAGAGACTGGGGGGAAGAGAGAGAGAGCGACTGGGGGGGAGAGAGAGAGAGAGAGACTGGGGGGAAGAGAGAGAGAGAGTGACGGGGAGTGAGAGAGAGAGAGACTGGGGGGAAGAGAGAGAGAGACTGGGGTGAAGAGAGAGAGAGAGAGACTGGGGGGAGAAGAGACAGACGGGGGGAAGAGAGAGAGAGAGAGAGACTGGGGGAGAAGAGAAAGATGGGGGGAGAGAGAGAGAGAGACTGGGGGGAAGAGAGAGAGAGAGAGACTGGGGGAGAAGAGAGAGACGGGGTAGAGAGATACGGGGGCGAGAGAGAGAGAAAGAGAGACAGGGAGGAGAGAGAGAGAGAGACTGGAAGGGAAGAGAGAGAGAGAGAGACTGGGGGAAGAGAGAGAGGCAGACTGGGGGGAGGGGCGCCTCAGGCCCGGCCAGATGGAACCCTGCTGCTCCGGTGAACCGGAGCACCCGCGCGCAGCGTATCACCTCAGGCCTTGCCCGAGTGAGCCCTGATGAGCTCCCACTGCGGGCCTCCGATGCCGCACCGCTGCTGGATTTATTTTGGGATTAGCCTGGAGAGAGAGTGGGGAAGGAGCGCCTCAGGCCCGGCCCGATGGACCCCTGCCGCTCCGGTGAATCGGAGCCCACACGCGCAGCATATCGCCTAAGGCCCGGCCCGAGTGAGCCCTGATGAGCTCCCACTGCGGGACTCCAACGCTGCTCCGCTGCTGGGTTTATTTCGGTCGATGATTTTCTGGCTGTTGTATGGTCACAATTTATCATTTATCGCCGCGTGTTTGTCTGTGGTTTTTCATGCTCCCGCACTAACGGCAGTTTGAAAGATTTGGCCCCGCCCACACACGCCATGAAACGCCCCCCGTGACGCAGTGCGTTCCCCCCTTAGGATTGGTCAACCTTCACGTCACTCAATGCGAATGAGCGGATTCCCCTGTATGATTGGCCACCGCTAATGAGCGGATTTTTGAACGTTTTTTGTATAATGTCCGCCTGCATTAATGGCAGTTTGAAAGATTAGCACCGCCCCCACACGCCATGAAACGCCCCCCGTGACGCAGCACGCTCCCCCCGTGGGATTGGAAAACCTTCACGTCACTCAATGCTAATGAGCAGGTTCCCCCGTATGATTGGCCAACCGCTAATGAGCGGATTCTTGAAGGTTTCTTAAATTGGACATAAGCAATACACAACAGCAACAACTTGTACTTATATAGCGCCTTTCGCGTAGTAATACGTACCAAGTGCTTCACAGGAGTGCTATCAAACAACATTTGACATCGAGCAACATAAGGAGATATTAGTGCAGATAACTTAAAAGCTTGGTCATAGAGTTAGGTTTTAAGGAGCGTCTGGATAGCGGAGAGAGAGGCAGAGAGGGTTACCAACAGAATTCCAGAGCTTAGGGCCCAGGCAGCTGACGGCATGTCCACTAATGTTGGAGTGATTAAAATCAGGGCTACATTGGGAGGGACATTGGGAGGGTCATTGTGAGGGAGAGAGACAGGCAGAGATAAAGAGAGAGAAATAGAAACAAAGGGATTGAGCAGATAGAGGATAGAAGCAGAGAGACAGACAGACAGGGAAGAGCCACAAACAGCCAGAGAGAGACAGAGACAGATAGATAGGTGGAGAGAGGCAAAGGGATACCGAGGGAAGAGAAAGACAGGGATACATACTGAGAGTTAAAATATAGGAACATAAGAAATAGGAGCAGGATTTGGCCATTCGGCCAACCGAGATTGCTCCGCCATTCAATAAGATCGTGGCTGATCTTCGAACTCAAATACACTTTCCTGAACTTTCCCTATATCCCTTGATACCTTTAATATCCAAAAATCTGTCCTTCTCTGTCTTTGATATACTCAACGACTGAGCGTTCACAGCCCTCTGGGGTAGAGAATTCCAAAGATTCCCCACCCTCTGAGTGAAGAGAATTCTCCTCGTCTCAGACCTAACTGGCCGACCCCTTACTCTGAGACTGTGACCCCTGGTCCTTGACTCCGCAGCCAGGGGAAAATCCTCCCTGCATCTACCCTGTCAAGCCCTGTAAGAATTTTCTATGTTTCAATGAGATCACCTCTCGTTCTTCTAAACTCTAGAGAATATAGGCCTGCTCTAACCAATCTGTCCAAATAGGGCAATTCCCCCTTCCCAGGAACCAGTCTGGTGAACCTTCATTGAACTCCCTCTTTGGCAAGTATATCCTTCCTTAAGTAAGGAGACCAAAACTCTACACAATACTCCAGGTGCAGTCTCGCCAGGGCCCTACATAATTTCAGTAAGACGTCTTTACTCTTATATACAAATCCTCTTGTAATAAAGGCCAACATACCATTTACTTTCTGATGCGCTATCAATTACTCATAAAAGAATGAGAGTTAAGAGCGTAACTAAAGGCTTTTATTAACAAAAGAATGAAGGTCTGCCTCGAGTGGTCGACCGGTCCAGAATACAAAAGGCTGGGGAGCAGTCACCTTTATACTAGGACTTGTGGGAGGAGTCAGCCGAGGCATGTCCAGGCATGTACACAGTGGAATACAAACAGTGGTTTACCACATTCACCCCTTGTTTAAAACTGAGTCCGGCGGGGTGAAGTGTATTAAAAGTTAGTGTATTGGAGTCACTCCGGAGGTCTTGTCTGCCGCTGTGATCGGCGTGGCGACGGCAGGGGTAGTGGAGCTTCTGGCGTCGAGTCCTGCGTAGGCTGTGGCACAGGCATGTCGTCCTCGTAGATGTCGAGCGGGTCACGGGGCCCAGGCCTGCCGTCTGCTGGGGCTGGATATCGGGTCGTGGGGGGGGTGGTAGTGAGTAGTGGGTTACTGCGGCCCCCGAGGGTGCAAGGTCTCTTATGGAGACTGTGTCCTCCCGCCCGTCCGGGTATGCAATGTAAGCATACTGGGGGTTGGCGTGGAGGAGGTCGACCCTCTCGACCAGGGGGTCCGTTTTATGGGTCCTCACGTGTCTTCTCAGTAGGACCGGCCCTGGGGACGTCAGCCATGGTGGTGGCGATGTCCCCGATGTGGACTTCCTTGGGAAGACAAACATTTTCTCATGAGGGGTGGCGTTAGTGGCAGTGCAGAGCAGGGACCGAATAGAGTGGAGCGCATAGGGGAGCACATCCTGCCAGCGGGAGGTTGGAAGGCCCCTAGACTTTAAGGCTAGCAGGGCGGCCTTCCAAACTGTCGCATTTTCTCTTTCCACCTGTCCGTACCCCCGCGGGTTGTAACTGGTGGTCCTGCTTGTGGCAATACCCCTAGTTAGCAGGTACTGACGGAGTTCGTCGCTCATAAACGATGAGCCCCGGTCGCTATGGATATAGCTGGGGAAACCGAACAGGGTGAAGAGGTCGTTCAGACATTTTGGACGGACAAATAAGGCAAGGGAATACACAATGAGTGGTAGGACCCTAGGAAGTACAGAGGGTCAGAGGGACCTTGGTGTACATGTACATAGATCCCTGAAGGCAGCGGAGCAGGTAGATAAGGTGGTTAAAAAGGCATATGGGATACTTGCCTTCATTAGCCGAGGCATAGAATATAAGAGCAGGGAGGCTATGATGGAGCTGTACAAAACGCTGGTGAGGCCACAGCTGGAGTACTGTGTGCAGTTCTGGTCGCCTCACTATAGGAAGGATGTGATTGCTTTGGAGAGGGTGCAGAGAAGATTCACCAGGATGTTACCTGGGATGGAGCGCCTCAGCTGTGAAGAGAGGCTGGACAGGCTGGATTTGTTTTCCTTGGAGCAGAGAAGGCTGAGGGGGGACCTGATTGAGGTGTACAAAATAATGAGGGGCATAGATAGGGTAGATAAAGAGGAACTTTTCCCCTTAGTGGGGGGGTCAATAACAAGGGGGCATAGATTCAGGGTAAGGGGCAGGCGATTTAGAGGGGATTTGAGGAGGAACTTTTTCACCCAGAGGGTGGTTGGAATGTGGAACTCAATGTCTGAAAGGGTGGTGGAGGCAGGAAACCTCACAACATTCAAGAAGCATTTGGATGAGCACTTGAAATGCCATTGCATACAAGGCTATGGACCAAATGCTGGAAAATGGGATTAGACTGGACAGGGATGGATGGGCGGCGCAGACACGATGGGCCGAAGGGCCTCTTTCTGTGCTGTAAAACTCTATGACTCTATGACATTTAATGACCGTGGCACTGGTCATGTCCGGGCAGGGGATGGCGAACAGGAAACGGGAGTACTCATCAATAATATTGAGGAAGTACACATTGCGGTTGGAGGAGGGGAGAGGCCCTTTAAAACCAACGCTCAGGCGCTCGAAGGGGCGAGTGGCTTTTATCAGGTGGGCCCTGTCTGGTCTATAAAAGTGCGGTTTGCACTCAGCGCAGACTTGGCAGTTGCTGGTCATGGTCCTGACCTCCTCAATAGAGTAAGGCAGGTTGCGGGCCTTGATGAAGTGGAAGAACCTGGTGACCCCCGGGTGGCAGAGGTCATTGTGGAGGGCCCGCAATCTATCGATCTGTGCGCTGGCGCAGGTGCCACACGATAGCGCATCCGGGGGTTCATTGAGCTTCCCGGGCCTGTACAAGGTCTCGTTATTGTAGGTGGAAAGTTCGATTCTCCACCTCAAGATCTTGTCATTTTTGATTTTGCCCCTCTGCTTGTTGTTAAACATGAAAGCAACTGAACGATGGTCAGTGAGCAGGGTAAATCGTTTTCTGGCCAGGTAGTGCCTCCAATGACGCACAGCCTCCACAATCGCCTGGGCCTCCTTCTCAACAGCGGAGTGTCTGATCTCCGGGCCTTGGAGGGTTCGTGAAAAGAAGGCCACGGGTCTCCCCGCCTGATTGAGGGTAGCGGCCAGGGCAAAGTCAACATGTCGCTTTCCACCTGGAAGGGGATGGATTCGTCCACTGCGTGCATGGTGGCTTTGGCAATGTCATCCCCATTCCTGAGCCCTCCACTGTTCACCTCACTGTAACAGAAAATTTTACCAATCTGCCGTCAAGGGAAAAGAGGTGGACTTGATCAGCGGACGGGCCTTGTCCGCAGAGTAGGGGACCCACTGGGCGTAATAGGAGAAATACCCTAGGCACCTCTTCAGGGCCTTGAGGCAGTGGGGCAGTGGGAGTTCCATAAGGGGATGCATCCGGTCGGGGTCGGGGCCGATGACTCCGTGTTCCACAACACAGCCAAGGATGGCGAGGCGGTTTGTGCGGAATATGCACTTCTCCTTGTTATATGTCAGGTTCAGGAGTTGGGCGGTGCGGAGGAATTTTTCGAGGTTTGCTTCATGATCCTGCAAGTCACGGCCGCAGATGGTCACATTGTCCAGATATGGGAAAGTGGCCTGAAACGCATTTTGATCTACCATCCGGTCCATCTCCCTTTGGAAGACATAGACCCCGTTGGTGACGCCAAAGGGAACCCTAAGGAAGTGATAGAGGTGGCCGTTTGCCTCAAAGGCAGTATATTGGCGGTCCTCAGGGCGGATAGGGAGCTGGTGGTACGCTGATTTCAGGTCAATGGTCGAGAAGACGCGGTACTGTGCGATCTGGTTGACCATATCAGCTATGCGGGGGAGTGGGTAGGCGTCCAGCAGGGTGTAGCGATTTATTGTCTGGCTGTAGTCGATGACCAGGCGCTGCTTCTCGCCGGTCTTAACGACCACAACCTGGGCTCGCCAGGGGCTGGTGCTGCCCTCAATAATCCCTTCCTTCAGGAGCCGCTCCACTTCGGTTTTAATGAAAACCCTGTCCCCGGCACTGTATCGCCTGCTCTTTGTGGCGATGGGCTGACAGTCGGGGGTGAGGTTAGCAAACAGTGGGGGGGGTGACTCTGAGTGCGGAGAGGTAGCACCTGGTGCGCGGCGGGCAACTTGGAAGCTGCTGGTTGCGGACTGTGAGTGGGGGTAGGGGTCCACCGTACACCATCGTAACACTTTTAAGGTGGCACTGGAAATCCAACCCCAGCAGGACGGCAGCGCAGAGGTCGGGCAGGACCAGAAGTTTAAAATGATCGTACAAAGTCCCATCTACTACGAGTGTCACCATGCAGTAGCAGCCGATGTCCACCGACTGGGACTCGGAGGCCATAGAAATCCGCTGGTGCGCAGGCAGGACTGGGCGAGAGCAATGCCGCACCATGTCGGGGTGGATGAAGCTCTCCGTGCTCCCAGAGTCAAAAAGGCACATTGTATCGTGACCATTTACCTTAATGTCCATTGTGGAACTGGCCAGCTGGTGCGGTCTCACTTGGTCCAGTGTAACGGATGCCAGCGTAGGGGTCGGTGTGTCGCTACGGGTATCAGATGAGGCGGTGTTGGGGGCCTGCTGCATTCTGGCTGTCATCCAAGATGGTGGCGTCCATGATCCCCATGTGGCTGGAGGCGTCCAAAATGGCTGCTGTACCGGTGGTTCGCACATGGACGGGGAGGCCCAAGATGGCGGCCTGCATGGCCCACACACGGCGCTGCTGGGGTTCGGGGTGGCTTTGGCCCTGCAGACACTAGCGTAGTGTTCCTTCTTCCCGCAGCCCGAGCGGATCGCGTTTTTCGCCGGGCAGCGCGCTCTGGGGTGTTTTGCCTGGCCACAGAAGTAGCATTTTTGGCCTTGGGGCACTGCTGTCTGGCCTTGGGACACTGCTGCGGTAGTTGGGCCGTGGCTGGGGTGGCACAGCGCTATGAGGCGGTCCTACCGTGTCCCAGGCTGTCATTCCCCGCGGCGTCCACGGTGCAGAGGAGTAGGCATCCATGCCCCGGTAGGCTGCATCCAATGATAGTGCGAGTTCAGAGGCCTTGTTGAGGTCGAGGTCACTCTGCTCCAACAGTCGCTGTCGGGTGTAATTGGATCTGTGGCCCGCTACAAAAGCGTCCCGGATAAGTTCCTCTGTGTACACGGCGGCCTTTACATCCTTACAACCACAGGCCCGGCCAAGCACAGACAGTGCCTGAAGGTATTCCACGGTCGATTCCCCAGGTTGTTGTTTACGACTCCCCAGAAGGTGCCTGGCGTACACTTCGTTCACTGGGCGCGTGTACTGGTCCTTGAGGAGCTTGATAGCGTCCACGTACGAGGTCGCGTCTTGGATGACCGAGTACACTCGGTGGTTCACTTTGGAGTTCAGGACATCCAGTTTGTCCTCGTCCGATTTGATTGCTGCGGAGGCGGTCAGGAATTTTTCGAAACACTTAAGCCAGTGAGTATACTTGGTGGATGAGTCCGCCTCCCGATGATCTAAGTCCAGGCATGCTGGTGTGAGGATCTTCTCCATTATAAAACTTTTGTTAATAAAATTGATGCGCTATCAATTACTCATAAAAGACTGAGAGTTAAGAGAGTAACTAAGGGCTTTTATTAACAAAAAATGAAGGTCTCCTTCAAGTGGTCGACTTGTCCAGAATACAAAGGGCTGGGGAGCAGCACCTTTATACAAGGACTTGTGGGAGGAGTCAGCTGAGTCATGTCCAGGCATGTACACAGTGGAATACAAACAGTGGTTTACCACACTTTACTAATTGCTTGCTGTTCCTGCATGTTAACTTTCAATGATTCACGTACAAGGATGCCCAGGTCCCTCTTAACACCAACATTTCCCAATCCCTCTCCATTTAAAAATACCCTGCTTTACTATTTTTCATAATTTGACATTTCTCCACGTTATATTCCATTTGCCATGTTCTTGCCCACTCCATTATCCTGTCTTCATCTTCTTGAATTGTCCTTGCATACTACTCACAACTTACATTCCCACCCAGCTTTGTATCATCAGCAAATTTGGATACATTACATTTGGTCCCCTCATCTAAATCATTGATATATACTGTGAATAGCTGAGGCATAAGCACTGATTCTTATGGTACCCCACTAGTTACAGCCTGCCAACCCGAAACTGACCCGTTTATTGCTGCTCTCTGTTTTCTGTCCGATAGCCAATCCTCAGCCCATGCTAGTACATTACCCCCAATCCCATTTTGTTTAATAACCTCTTGTGTAGCGCCTTGTCGAATGCCTTCTGAAAATCCAAACCCACCACATCTAATGGCTCCCCCTTATCTATTGTGCTACTTTCAACCGCAAAACTCTCGAACAGGTTTGTGAAACACGATTTCCCTTTCATAAATCCATGTTGACTCTGCCTAATCATATTAGAATTTTCTATGTGCCCTGTTACCACGTCCTTAATAATATATTCGAGCATTTTCCCTATTCTGATGGGCCAGGATCACTGGTCTGCAGTTCACCGCTTTCTCTCTCCATCCTTTCTTAAATAGTGGGGTTACATTTGCTATATTCCAATCTGCAGGAACCGTTCTAAAATCTATGCAATTTATGGAATTCCATCTGCCATCTATTTTTTTATTCATTCTAGCTTGCATTTGTTGCGCATTCCTAGTTGTCCTTGAGGAGGTGGTGGTGAGCTGCCTTCTTGAACCGCTTCAGTCCGTGAGGTGAAGTTGCTCCCACGGGACTGTTACGGAGGGAGTTGCAGGATTTTGACCGAGTGACAGTGAAGGAACGGCGATATAATTCCAAGTCAGGATGGTATGTGACTTGGAGGTAAACTTACAGGTGGTGGTGTTCCCATGCTCCTGCTGCCCTTGTAATTCAAGGTGGTAGAGGCCGCGGGTTTGGGATGTGCTGCCGAAAAAGCCTTGGCGAGTTGCTGCTGTGCATCTTGTAGATGCTACAGACTGCAGCCATGGTGCACCACCAGTGAAGGGAGTGAATTTTTAAGATAGTGGATGTGATACCAATCAAGTGGCCTGCATTGTCCTGGATGATGTCGAGCTTCTTGTCTGTTATTGGAGCTGCACTCATCCAGGCAAGAAGACAGTATTCCATCACACTCCATCACACTCCTGACTTGTGCCTTGTAGATTGTGGAAAGGCTATGCGGTGTCAGGAGGTGGCACAATCGTTGCAGAATCCCCAGCCTTGTCCTGCTCTCTTAGCCACAACATTTATGTGGCTGGTCCAGTTAAGGTTCTGTTCAATACTAACTGCCAGGATATTGATGGTGGCGATTGTAATATCATTTAATGTCAAGGGGATGTGATTCTTATTGAAGATAGTCATTGCCTGGCACTTCTGTGGTGCGATTGTTACTGGCCGTTTGTCAGCGCGATCCTGAACGTCGTCCATGTATTGTTGCATGTTGGCATGGGTTGCTTCATTAACTTAAGAGTTGTGAATGGTGTTGAACACTGTGCAGTCATCAGCGAACATTCCCATTTCTGACCTTATCATGGATGGAAGGCCATTGATGAAGCAGCTGAAGAAGGTTGGGCCAAGGACACTGCCATGAAGAACTCATGCAGTAATGTCCTGGGACTGTGATGATTGATCTCCAAAACCCACAGCCATTTTCCTTTGTGCTGGGAATGACTCGAGCCAGTGGAGACTTTCCCCCCTGCTTCCCATTGACTTCAATTTTACTAGGGCTCCTTGATGCCACACTTAGTCCAATGCTGCCTTGATGTCAAGGGGAGTCACTCTGCCTCACCTCTAGAATTCAGCTCATTTGTCCATTATTGGACCAAGCCTGTAATGCAGTCTGGAGCCAAGTTGCCCTGGCGGAACTCAACCTGAGCATCGGTGAGCAGGTAATTGGTGAGTAAGTGCAACTTAATAGCACTGTCCATGACACCAGTCATAACTTTGCTCATTTCCCCAGTCTGTCTATTTCATGTTCGTATATATATATATATATATATATGTCAATGTCTATATATATATGTGTCTATGTCTACATATATATATACTAGCCGGAGGGGGCCTGCGTTGCCAGGGCTGTTTTGAGCTCGGCGGTTTAAATCGAGTGCCAGGCTTTTGGCCCTGTCTATCCCTCGCTGTGTGAATCTGCTGCAGGGCTGTTTTGGGCCGGGCGGTTTAAATCGAGTCCCAGAATTTCTGGCATGTCTCTTTTTCCCTCTGTGAATCTGCTGCTGGGCAACATTTTAAATCGAGTCCCACGCTTTGGGCCCTGTGTCTCCGCGTCCCTCCGTGAATCTGCTGCCGGGCAACATTTTAAATCGAGTCCCAGGTTTTCGGGCCTGTCTCTATGTCCCTCTGTGAATCTGCTGCCGAGCAACATTTAAAATGGAGTCCCAGGATTTCGGGCCTGTCTGTGTGTCCCTCTG